>NC_060145.1:89869257-90179048 GCF_021461385.2 Schistocerca piceifrons | reverse complement strand
TAGGGTGTTGGGAAAGTTGAAAGTACACCACAGAGTGGCTAAAAGTGGGCAGTCCAGCAAGAGGTGACAACCATCCTTTGTGAGCCACAGCGACACCAAGGTGGGTCCTCGCGATGGAGGAGGTAACCATGTTTTAGCCATGTATGGCCAATGCAGAGCCGGCAGAGGACAACTGATTCCCTGTGAGAAGACCGCATGGAAGACTTCCATACATTTGTAGTGCCCTTAGCGACACACTGTTTGTTGTGTGTACTGTTATGCCATTCCACCTCCCAAAGCTGAGAAAACCTGTGGCGTAAGACAGAACGCAGGTCAGTTTCGAGGACGCCCACCTCCAGAAGCTGTCTCCGTGTGGCCTGTCTGGCCGGCCTGTCGGCAAGTTCGTCGACTGGGATTCAGTGTCTGGAGCCGACACAAACACCACTGAACGACGGGACCATTCCAGGGCATAGACGAACTCCTGAATGGACACTACCGAAGGATGGCAAGGGCAGCATTGGTCGATAGCTTGTAGGCTGCTCAAGGAGTCAGTACACAGGAGAAATGACTCACCAGGGCACAAGCAGATGTGCTCAAAAGCACAAGATATGGCCGCCAGCTCTGCAGTGAAAACACTGCAGCCATCTGGCAAGGAGTGCTGTTCAATATGTCCTCCAACATATGCAAAGCCTACCTGACCATTACCCATCGAGTCATCTGTGTAAACCACTTCGTGGCCCCGGTACATGTCAAGAATCAAGAGGAAGTGATAGCAGAGAGCCGCAGGGTTAACGGAGTCCTTAGGGCCGTGTGAAAGGTCCAGAAGAATCTGCAACCTAGGTGTACACCATGGAGTTGTACGTGAATGGACCTCAAGGAGAGGTGGTAATGGGCAGAACTACAGTTCAGACAGAAGGGACTGGACGCGAACCACTATCATAAGCCCTGACCTGGGCTGCTGATATGGGAGATGAACCGCTGTGGTTGGGAAAAGGAGACAGTAATTCAGATGCGCAGGAGAACTATGAACATGGGAGAACTGGAGTCTTATCGTACAGAACAGATACGAGTACAAGGAAAATGTAATGTTAGCATATTTTTTAAGTTTCACAGATGTACATAATTTTACCTATACTTATCTTTTCCATGGCATAAGATTAGTTAAACATTGTATAGCATTATCAGATACAAAATTATGAAAAATAGACCCACCTTATGTTCTAAATGATGTATACGTAAGCCCAAACGGGTAGAGGGAGGAGGGGATACTTCAGACATAGTGAGAAAATCATTTAAAGGACATATGGTGCTATTTTACTAGCAATTTTTAATAAAACAATGAAATATCTAATATCTAAAGGCAGTATATGCACTTACAAATTCGATTATATGCCACTGCACCAACAAAGTTAAAATACAATACATAAGTGTAAAGGTTTTTCTGAACTTGTTTACGAAGAACTAAGCAGTAATGAGAAAGAATGTTTACCAAGCCTTGTTCTATAGTACAGATGCATACAGAAACAATATATGAATTTTTGAAACCTAAAAAGAACATGCTCGTACTAAATTTTCCTTGCACTTGTCTACTATATAGCATATCCCCTCTGTTTTCTCTTCATCCTTTTCCAACAAGCCCTTAAATGAGTAACATGATCTATTGATGTATTGTTTATATATTTCATTATTTCCTTTTAGTTTCTCTCACAGGTATTTTGCTCCTATTATCTTTACATTTTTCTAATACTGTTTTTGTTATTAATTTGTCTATTTACTTTCCTTTACACTTAACACCACTATAACCATATAAATATGCCACCTACTGACATCTATTAGTAGCTAGGATTTTTAATGGCAGCTCACCAACAGTTGAGCATGAACGTAAAGAATATACTAAGGAGGGGCTACACTGTGTGTGAAGGAATTTTGTTTAGCACAAGAACTTAACTGTGAATTATTATTTTATAAGTTTTCTATTTTTTATTATTTTTTTTTATTTTACTTTTAATGTCTAGTGAATGTTCTCCTTGTGCTCTCATGGCCTTTGTATTTTGTCTGGCATATGTTCCGAGTATGGGCTAAACATAAAATGCATCCAATATAATTTTTTAACAACAAGGGATCTGTTGTCTTTAAGCAACTCATCATAGCTGTATATAAGAGGGGCTCACAATTTACTTTACAGTCACAGGCCTGACTATATCGCAACTTCAGTTTACACACAATGTGGTTGATACACCAGCCAAATAATGATGTATATCTTTCACTCAAGGGTATACTCCATATTGTTTGTGCTTTGGAAGTTTTCTTCACAGTATATTTCAGACATGTAATGTGGGGGTTAACATTTTATGAAGACTGAAGTGGAGAGGGGCCTTAGGGCTATCACCAACTCAACAATTGACTAACAGCACTGTGCTTCACTAGTCATTATCTTTTGGATGCACTTTACTTCCTCCAACCTTTGAGTTACCCAGCCATTTATAAGGGGGTCTATAATTTAATGTACTTTACGAACCACAGAGAAATTCAGCACCTAGGTGAAAGCAAAACTTCCTCCAGAGAATATACACACAAGATGATGATTACTTACTTCAGGTATCTTGCATATTCAGGCTCTTTCCAATACAGAAGGTATTTGAGATAGTTGATGAAAGCTTGATCTTTAAAATAACCTCGTTGAGCCAAAACTGAAATAAAAACAGTTGGATTACTTATCAGACCTTGATACAAACACCGTAGTCATAGTTGACTGGATTCGAATATACCATTGCTGTAACACTTATTAGTAACTGTTAAGTATGCCTAAAACATGCCGATGAATTCTCATTTTACATTTTATGTTTAAAGCAATTTACTGTTTCTTCCAACTGCTTGGTCCAAAAAATTGTCAGCATAGAATTAGAGATGATGTGTTTCTCCACAAGACTAAACAGTGTAATAAGAGTTAGTTAAAAAATACAGTAACAGTAAGAATACAATTCTAGCTGCTGCTCCTCTTTGTTTAAGTACTACCTGACTCTGCCCATGTTCATGAAGGTTCATCTCTGCAATGGGAGCTAAGAAATGCAATCAGGGTGTCCTACGATTCTACAAAAAGTTTGTCCGAGTTTGCCAGGTTTTCCTAGCTAAGTTTCAATTTTTCCAGGGTCATACTGTGTTTCAACCCCAACCAGTTTATTCTGATTGATTTCTTGACAAAATCTACAAACTTTGTCAATATATAAGGAATGTAAAAGGTCTACACTCTGAGTTAGAAGGAAAAAACCTTAAAATGAACAACTTTAATTCTACCCACAATAAAGTAAATGTACTAGAACCTGCCAACAAAATTTTTATAATGTAATTTAAACAAAAAAGCTAATGGAAAATTAGAATGAGACAAGGTTGCAAAGAAAGTAAAGCATTATTAAAACATATTTACACTGTGACCAATTAACTGTAGGGAGTGCACAGACAAAAAACCGAGCATTATCTATTTTGGTCATAAAACGCAAATTTTACAAAGAACTCTACGAATAAGTTTCAAATACAATTTCAATAAAATGATTGTGGAAGAAACAATAATAGACTAGTCTGATGAGGAAACGTACTTTAACATTAAGTAAAATCACACAAAGGTGGTTATTAGTGTTAAAACTACTACTTCAATCTAAGAAACCTCTTTCTCAGCATTTTCCTCGAGTTTTGTTTTCATACTCATAGCTTTTCTCTGCACACTTTCTTCTCTCTCTCATTTTCCTTTGAGGTCTTCCGAGCTGCCTTTCCTCTGCTACTTTTTCACTGTACCTCCCCTATGCACTTTGGAAACTGTATGAGCTGCTTCGTGATAGTCACAATTTAACACCCCCACAACCTTGAACACGTCATTAACAGCACGAACAGTTACAAAAGAGGCTCCAATAAAATTTTTGACCAGAAAGCAGTTGCCAGAGAAACCTTTTCCAAGGCTGGCATTGCCATAGATACTGCAAGCAGACTCGATAAATCTCTTCGCATTTTCAAATCCGCTTTTGACCCCGATTACAATCACTGACTGATGTGAACACAATCCCCATCAAATTCTTTGATGAATTTCCTTACTGGCATGATCTGCACTCAGTTCTGAAACTCGTGGGCAGCATCAATATCATGACCACCAAAGCGATTGAAGGTACTGATATTTAACAATTCTATACCAAACTGTCTCCTCTCATTGTCAGCTTTAATTGCCCCTTCCGAGTCTAAACGTGGAATGCCCTCCATAGAGAAATATGCCACGTGCCATTTATCCAGATACCATACACTTCAGAAATGTAAGGCACTCATTCTAGTATGCCACGACATCTTCCTCTGACATGTCACATTGACACAGAGCTATTTTGTTTCTGTACCTGATGTCCACTTTCTGAAGATGGGACTGATTTATAATCATTCAGATCTATTTGGAAGCTAGCCTGTTTCTACAAACTTCTGGTTTGACAAATTTTCTTGTTATTTCTCTCACCATACACTGGAGACAAGTACAGCGGAATGGAGTTAAAGGGGCATCTGACAGTCAGAAACAACTCAGCCTGAGTAGCTACAGTCTCAAAAAAGATCAGATCAACTAGCGGTAAATTATCCCTCCAAGACAATTACTGGTAGCTATGACTTACGAATTCCGATAGTGTCCTTAGGTTTTGGCTTTACCTGCTTCTGTTCCTTCTTTACTCTTTCTAGGTTGGTTGGTTGGTTGGTTGGTTTGTTTGAGGATTAAAGGGACCAAACTGCAGAGGTCATCGGTCCCTTGTTTCATAAACACACAGAGCACAGGGAAACCATCCATTAGTCATTCAAAGCACAAGATAAAAATTCCAGGGGAAGAAAATCCCCAAGGTCAATAATAAAGGAACATGGAAATCGGAGCACAGCAACAAAAACAACACAGAGAAGAAAGGCAGAAGGAAGTAAAACTGTACAGCAGAGGACTGAGGCTGGCTGATCACGAAAATAATAGGATGAGCCAGCCACCCTGCAACACGTTAAAACCTCCAGCCTGAAAGTTTAGGGTGGAGTCGGATGACAACACAAAACGAAGTAAAATATACAGCACAAAAGAGGGTGAAGCAATAAAATTAGAGGGACCTATAAAACCCACTTGCTCGAATAAAACTTAAAACACGATCTGCCATAGAGACATTGTCACCTAAAAGAGATGATAAATCACCATGGAGATTAAAAGTTCACCTGAGGGCGGTTAAAAGAGGACAGTCCAACAATATATGGGCCACAGTCATATTCGCACTACTCTTTCTAGTTCCTTGACACATTTTAAACAGGTGTTAATAATTGCCGACTCCAGTCTTGACACCATTTTATTCGCTGATTCAAGTATTGTCTTGAGAAAAGTTTGATAGATTTTTATTTGGTCTTACTCAGCTGTATGAATATAGAATTTATTGCTGTAGTGTTAGCCAGTTTTGGGCTGACTCTCCCATTCTCAAACCACACATCCTGTTATTAACTAAAAAAGATCCAACCAATGCTAGTACAATCTGTCAAAGTCACCATGCACTACATGTAAGCCTCATGTCCCAAAAAGCACAAGATCCTCTGGATTACCCTCTAATGCACTTTGTTTTCAGCTTTCTTAGGAATGCATTATTAACATTAGGGCCATTCATGGACACTTTAACAACCTGCTTTTCAAATATACCTAAGATTGGGATTCATCTGCCTCAAATTCAACTAAATCTTTAGTAGCATTTTTCCTTCAAAAACAAAAGTGCCTATGCACTATTCCAACAACATACAAACAAATCAAACTCAACCACTACCACATCATAGGCAGCAACAGTATCCTGTAGTAGTTTACTGGAAAACATCCTCAATTTGAACAACACTTTAATTTATTTTTGACTTTCGAAGCTGCATTCTGGATGCAATGTTACTATTTGGGAACACATCTGGTAAGAGATTAACAAAGCTGCCTTGAAGTAGGACCTGGTTGCTAAGACAAATCAGCTGCACAATTCACTCCCTGCCAGTGCCATGGTGGACTAAAAATACATGGACTCTAATTAAAAACACTGCTTTCATTCTGTGAAACTGTTTATTTTATTTTCCAGTGCAGCTGCCGAACCATCCTCTCCAATGACAGAGCTAAAGATCATTTTGAGTGCATCCAGGTGGCGAGCAAACACCACAGAAGCCATGTATGATGCAGTAGCATTGAAGTCACGGCTATTAGTGGCGATTAGCATGGATACAGACAATGTAACCTTCCACGTAGTCTTGAGACCAGCATGCTTCCTTCCCCTGGATTACTGAATAAGGCAAGACTGCTTATACTTCTGAGCAAGAATTTCGTTTTATTGAGGAGGATTCTTTTTTTTTTTTTTTTTTTTTTTTTTTGTGGGCTTTAAGGGCACTCAACTACTGAGGTCATTAGTGCCCAGTTACAGTTAGTAGAGCACATGGAATCTAGTAAAACTCAAGGGGAGGGGGGGACACCAGAAAGGCTTGACAAAGATGCAGATAAAATAAGTAAAAAGATGTCTTCGGACAGGCCGGTCAAAGTTATAAAACGCAGAACACGAGCAGCTGCTCGAGCTTCATCAGCTAAAATATCCAGTAAAGTAGATAGCAGGGACAGGACAACACGAGACTGACTAAAGCGGGGACACGACAATAAAACATGGCGCACTGTTAATGCCTGACCGCAAGGGCACTTCGGGGCTGGGTCACCGGAGAGCAGGTAGCGGTGGCTAAACCGGCAATGCCCAATCCGCAACCTGGTCAGAAGGACCTCCTCTCGCCGAGATGGTCGGGAGGAGGTTGTCCAAGCAGTTGGGAGCGGTTTTACTGTCCGGAGCTTGTTTCCTTGGAGGGGTGACCAAGCATCCCACCACAACGACACAAGCCTCTTACAAAGATCCCCACGAACGTCAGATGACGGGACACAATGGGAGGCTGGCCGAGACAGGAGGACTGCAGCCTTGGCTGCAGCATCCGCAGCCTCATTCCCAGGCACTCCTACATGTCTGGGAACCCACAGAAAGCTGACAGGAGAACCATTATCAGTGAAAGAATGGAGGGACTGCTGTATCCGTTGAACCAAGGGATGGACCAGATAGGGATCTCCAAGGCTCTGAAGAGCACTGAGTGAGTCAGAGCAGAGTACATACGATGAATGGCGGTGGCAGCAGGCATACTGAACGGCCTGATGGAGAGGAAAAAGCCCGGCCGTAAAGCTGGAACATTGGTCGAGGAGCCGGTATTTAAAGGTGGCGGCCCCGACGACAAAGGCACAGCTGACACCATCGTCAGTTCTGGAGCCATCGGTGTAAATACAGGTGTGTCCGGCAAGTCGAGCACGAAGTTGGACAAACCGTGAGCAATACACTGCAGCCGGAGTACCCTCCTTCGGGAGTGAGCTGAGGTCGAGATAAATATGAACCGGAGCCTGGAGCCAAGGTGGTGTCGGGCTCTCACCTCTCTGAAGGTGGTAGGGAGGGCAAAATCCAATTGTCGAAGCAGGCGACGGAAGCGGATTCCGGGGCGCAGCAGGGCAGACACATACAACCCGTACTGACGGTCGAGAGAATCGGCGAAGAAGGACTGGTAAGAGGGGTGGTTGGGCATAGACAACAGCTGGCAGGCATACCGACACAGCAGTACGTAGCGCCGGTAGGTCAATGGTAATTTGGCAGCTTCAGCATAAAGACTCTTGACAGGACTAGTGTAGAAGGCTCCGGTCGCAAGACGTAACCCCCGATGGTGGATGGAGTTGAGACGGCGTAAGAGAGATGGCCGAGCAGACGAGTAGACGAAGCTCCCGTAATCCAGCTTCGATCGGACTATGGACTGATACAAGCGTAGCAGGACTATGCGATCTACTCCCCAAGATGAACCACTAAGAACTCTGAGGACATTAAGGGAACGTGTACAACGGGCCACCAAATAAGAGACATGCGGAGACCAACACAGTTTCCTGTCCAACGTGAGCCCTAGAAACTTTGTTGTTTCCACGAATGGGAGAACAACGGGACCGAGATGTAAGGATGGCGGAAGGAACACTTCATATCGCCAAAAGTTGATACAAACCGTCTTCTCTTCAGAGAACTGGAGGCCATTTGCCACGCTCCATGAGTAGAGGCTGTCTAGACAACGCTGAAGGCAGCGCTCCAGGAGGCATGTTCTCTGGGCACTGCAGTAGATCGCGAAGTCATCGACAAAGAGAGAGCCTGAGACATTAGGTGGAATGCAATCCATAATTGGATTGATCGCGATGGCAAAAAGGGCTATGCTCAAGACGGAGCCCTGAGGCACTCTGTTCTTTTCGAGGAAGACGTTGGACAATACAGAACCCACACATACCCTAAACTTTCGATCCATTAAAAAGGAATCAATAAAAAGGGGCAGGCGACCGCGTAGGCCCCACCTGTGCATAGTGCGGAGGATACCTCCTCTCCAACAGGTATCATAAGCCTTCTCCAAATCGAAGAACATGGCTACCGTATGGCGCCTTCGCAAAAAGTTGTTCAGGATGAATGTCGACAAGGTCACAAGGTGGTCAACAGCGGAGCGGCGGCGACGAAAGCCGCATTGAACAATGGTAAGTAGCCGTCGAGATTCAAGAATCCAAACTAACCGAGCATGAACCATGCGCTCCATCACCTTACAGACACAGCTTGTAAGAGAAATGGGGCGGTAACTAGAAGGAAGGTGTCTATCCTTCCCGGGTTTGGGTATAGGAACAACGACGGCGTCACGCCAACGCATGGGGACCTGACCTTCGGTCCAGATGCGATTGTAGGTACGAAGAAGGAAGCATTTGCCCGCCGGAGAAAGATGTGCCAGCGTCTGAACGTGAATGGCATCTGGCCCCAGAGCAGAGGACCGGGACAGTGCAAGCGCACGTTCGAGTTCCCGCATAGTAAAGGGGGCATTATAAGTTTCCAGATTCAGCGAGTGGAAGGAAGGTCGCCGAGCCTCTTCTGCCTCTTTCCTGGGAAGGAAGGCAGGGTGGTAATGGGCGGAGCTTGAAACCGCCGCGAAAAACCAGCCGAAGGCGTTGGAGACAGCCACAGGATCAACGAGGACCTCATCACCTGAGGTCAGGCCAGGTACCGAGGAGTGGGCCTTAACGCCCGACAGCTGGCGCAGGCCACCCCATACGACAGAAGAGGGAGTAAAACTATTAAAGGAGCTGGTGAAAGAGGCCCAACAAGCTTTTTTGCTGTCTTTGATGACTAAGGTATTGCACTAGGAGTCGTTTGTATCCAATACAATTCGCCAACATAGGATGGCGGCGAAAGGTGCGTAAAGCACGTCGTCGAGCACAGATAGCGTCTCTACAAGCCTCGTTCCACCAGGGGACGGAAACGCGACGTGAAGAAAAGGTAGTACGAGGAATGGAACATTCGGCAGCATTGATGATAACAGCCGTGAGGTATTCGACCTGACTGTCACAACTGAGAAAATCGTGGTCCGGAAAGGTCGCCAGGGAGGAGTAAAGTCCCCAGTCAGCTTTCGGTATGTTCCAGCTCGAAGGACGTGGGGATGGGGTGTGGTGCAGGAGACGAACGACACAGGGGAAGTGGTCGCTCGAATAGGTGTCAGAAAGGACATACCACTCGCACCGACAGGCAAGAGTGGTAGAACAGATCGAGAGGTCCAAGTGGGAGTAGGTATGAGTAGAGTCCGAGAGGAAAGTAGGGGCGCCAGTATTGAGGCAGACAAGATTGAGATGGTTGAAGACATCCGCCAAGAGTCAGCCTCTTTGACAGGATGCAGGAGAGCCCCAAAGGGGATGATGGGCATTGAAGTCCCCAAACAATAAAAACGGCGGGGGAAGCTGAACAATCAGGTGCATCATGTCAGCCCAACTAACAGCGGATGACGATGGAGTGTAGATAGTACAAACTGAAAAAGTAAAAGCAGAAAGAGTAATACGGACAGCTATTGCTTGGAGTGCGGTGGTCAATGGGATGGGATGGTAATAGGCATCGTCCCGAACGAGCAACATGACCCCACCATGAGCTGGGATACTGTCCACAGGGGTGAGGTCATACCGCTCCGAGGTATAGTGGGTAAAGGCAATACGGTCAGTCGGGCGCAACTTGGTTTCCTGGAGACCAAGGACGAGCGGACAATGCAGGCGGAGGAGCAGTTGTAATTCCTCCCGATTAGATCGAATACCTCTTATGTTCCAATGTAACAAGGCCATCGCTAGTCAAAAAAGAGGGAACGAGATGGGGGAAGAGCTGGTCACCTCGACGGCTGCGGAGGGCCAGATTTCGAGGGAACAACGCTACAACCGGCGGGAGGCGGATCCTGTTCCATCGAGTCATCGCCAGCTGCGGCCACTGTCCCTGGTTGTGTAGGAGGGTCAGCATCATTTGCCGACGAGAGGCCAGCTGAGCGCCTGGCAGCAGAGCGTCCCGGCGAAACTGAGGACGGCCGGGAGCAGCGACTCACGGATGGAGCGTCAGACGAAACGCGCCGGGGCGGAGAGGGGGATAGAGACTTCTTCTTGGAAGCCTTCTTTGAAGTCCGAGGAGGCACAGGGATGGTGGGCTGGACCCGAAGAAGGTCCTCACGTGCGGGGTCCGTTTTGGAACGCCGCACCTCGGAAGCTGGGGTCCGGAACGTTTCCCTGATGGACGCCTGAGAAGAGGATTGCTTCTCAGGTGGCGGGGGGGGGGGGGGGGGGGGGGGAGGAGGAGGCGGAGGAAGGGTGGCCCCTGTGGCAGAGGGGGCGGGGGCCACAGGGGAGGAGGATTTGGAAGGGAGGGATTTGGGAGGCGGAGGCAGAGACCCCGGATGGGGGGAGGAGGCGGAGGGGGGCAGGATAGGTGTGAGGATACCGCGGAAGGAGTGGACACAACTGAGGCAAACGAAGTGGCAATGGCATGGGATGGAGGCGGTCATACTTATTCCTGGCCTCAGAATAAGAGAGACGATCCAAAGTTTTGAGTTCTTGTATCTTCTTCTGATATGCGGGGCAGTCTGAGGATCTAGGCGAGTGGATGCCAGGACAATTAACGCACCGAGGTGGTGGGGTGCATGTATATTCCTCACGAAGAGGACGTCCACAATCGCCACAAAGGGGCTCAGCCTCACACCGTGACGACATGTGCCCAAAGCGCAAACACCGAAAACAGCGCATAGGGGGCGGGACGTAAGGTCGCACGTCGCACCGGTAGCACATCACCTTTAACTTCTCTGGGAGAACGTCCCCCTCGAAGGCGAGGATAAAGGCCCCGGTGTCGATGCGACAGTCTTCGGGGCCGCGCTGGACTCGCCGGACGAAATGCATGCCTCGGCACTCCAGGTTGGCCCTGAGCTCCTCATCAGATTGCAGCAGGAGGTCCCGATGAAAAATAACCCCTGCGTCCTATTTAGTGCCAGATGCGGGACAATGGACACTGGGATGTCCCTTAGGCGGTCGCACACCTGGAGCGCCGCCGACTGTGTGGCGGAGGTGGTCTTTATAAGAACGGACCCCGAACGATCCTTACTGAGAGCCTCGATTTCCCCGAAGATGTCCTCAATGTGCTGAACAAAGAACATGGGCTTGGAGGTGGCGAACGTCCCCCCATCGGTTCGAGAACAGACCAAATAGCGGGGGAAGTACTTCGCCCCAAGCCGGCGGGCCTGTCCCTCCTCCCAGGGAGTGGCCAAGGGGGAAAGGGCAGGAAAACCAGAACCAGAGACAGTACCTTTCCTTTTGAAAGACTCGGCCGCAGAGCGACCTGATACGTGTTGACGTTTCATCTGCGAAACATCCGCCCCGATACCACCCACTCCGACCAGGGGCTCTCCCCACGGGCACCACCCAGCCTCAGCAAGGGCCACCTGGCAGGACGACCGTTGCTGGGAGTCCTGATGCCCCAAGGAGACGGGCATCTACTCCTTGGCCGACGTGGGGAGGGTGCAGCTCAGGTATCGGCAGTACGATCCCTGTGTTGTCAGGGGGCTACAATCTAGAGGGTACATGACGACCCCACCACAACGGGCTGGCTACCGTGCTGGATTTCGGGTGCCATGGGAAGTCCATCATGATCGTAGGTGCAGATGGGGACACAGTAAGGGCGTAACTTGTACAACCCATCAGGCGTTTAGGCCCAATTTGAGGAATAGTGGGTATGGTTACAACGCCGGTACAATGCTGAGTGCCAAGGTCTTAGTGCACTGAGGACCAGTGGTACACCACGTAAGGCGTCCTTCCCCAAAAGGCTCGTACTTCTGTAGAATTTTGAAAAATTGAGGTCAAACCCCAAGGGGGACCATCACATGGAAGGCCGAAACGGTTGAAACTCCTTTTAGTCGCCTCTTACGACAGGCAGGAATACCTCGGGCCTATTCTTACCCCGGACCCGCAGGGGGGGGGGGGGGGGGGGGGGGGGGGAGGGGGGAGGAGGATCTTAACACTGAAATTTTCAGAGTTGTCTTTTGTGACCCACCACCTCTGGATCCTCAGTCCAACAAGTGGTGAATGCACACTCCCACAGTTCATTGAGTAAGACCTGACTTAAAATATGCATTAGGCAGGATTACACCTAAACCATATAGTGAGATGTGGCCAAGACTTCACAAAGATGGGGAGCCATTAAAAAAATCTCAAGACATGCACTTCTTTCTTTCTTCCGAACTATTTCCACCAGACACTCTCACCTCTCGTTGCCCGCGTTTGAAGGAAGCCAATAAAATTTTCTGTGTGTGCGTCTAACTGGAAGTAGTTCATGTTGAGTAATACCCACAGCAGCATCAGAAGTGTTAGCCAATGAGGACAGAAATGACAGTCTCTTTGCCTCAGGCCCCAGCTGCCTACCACCACATTCCTCACTCGCTCTCTGCCCACCTGCTCTGCAATGTTCCAGTCACAGGCTTTAGTTCAATCTTAACTAAACCAAAATCTGCTCTGCAATGACCAAAGACTGCTTGTTAGTGTCCTAGCAACATTATTTTATGCCTACCACCGAAGATCTATTATAAATCTTATTTTTACACAATGCAATCAGATAGATAGCTACAGGGATGTACAACAGTAATTTACAATGTGCTTATCACGTCCTAATAGCCTAGTTCAAAACAAATGGATTCAAATAGGCCACAAACAGCCCTAAAAGCACAAGACACATCTCTGACCTTATTGTGATACCAAACAAGGCAATACTTACATGAATGTAAACCACATCAAATATTCATCACAGATCTGTGCGGATTACATCGCATCACAAACCCACAAAACCATGGCACAATAAAAAAAAAAAACCAGGGTAGCACATTCAGGCTGCAGTGACAGGCATGCAAACCATCCCACATTAACAAAAACAAACCTCAGTCAGCTGGCTCGGCCTGGCTGCTACTCTGGACTGATTGGGGGAGCAGGTTCAGGAACGCCAAAACTCTGGTGGATGGTGGTCACACAGCACCCGTCTAAGGAGGAAGGGTACACCCACTTTTGCACCAAGCCAAGCAGAAGGCAAGCAAATGTCTCTGCCCAAAATCAAATCATATACTATCCCCTTTCAAGAGCTTTAGGCTAAATGCAACAGTCTCCCAAGTTTCCCCGAGTTTTCACCCCTGTTTTCCAAGTTGTTGGACATCCTGACAATGATAGAATGAATGAGCATCAATATTAAGGGCTTATGAAGCACTTTGGAGTGTTTTATATCCAAAATACATTGAAATCCGCAAGACAAAGACAGTTATTTGTTTACCTAAATAAAATATATTGTTGGTGGGCATGAATAGTACTGCCGATTCTCTTACAGCTAACACTGTGAACTTAAATCAAGTATATTCTTTTTTTAATTTTGAAAGTTTATGTAAGGCCAAAGGAAGATAACACCCACCACGGCAGGTTTATATGTGTTCTAGCTCTTCAGGTGAAGAGATTGAAAGAATGTATGAGGAGACAAAGGAAATTATTCAGATAGTTAACATAGAGGGAAATTTAATTGCGATAACAGATTGGAATTACTAGGAAAAGGAAGAGAAGGAAAAATAATAGGAGAATATTTGACTGGATGAAAAGAATCGAACAGGAACCTACCTGATAAAATTTTGCACATATTGTAACTTAATCATTGCTAACTCTTGGTTTAAGAATCATAAGAAGATTGAACAATGGAGACTATAGGGTGAAATATCAACAATATTATGAAAAGGATAGACAGTTACCACTGTAAAGGTGACCCTTTACCTTTAGTTGCAGACAGGCACAAAGAAAAAACACACACACACACACACACACACACACACACACACACACACACACACACACACAGACGCGCGCGCGCATGCGCGCGCGCGCGTGTGCCCGCACGCACACAAGTACACCTCATGCACACATGACTTAACACCAGCAGCTCCAACCGGACTCCATAATTACAGTCAGAGCTGGCAGTGACAGCGGTCGTGTACACATGAGGTGTGCATTTTCTTTGCTGAAGAAGGCTTTGACCAAAAGCCATAATTTGTAACAGTCTTTTCATTGTGCCTATCTGAAACTCAACACATAAGGAGAATGTATAGCCTATATAGAAGAACTGGTCACAATGGAAGATTTCAGAGTGACTATATAGTGGTAAGACAGATTTCAAAACCAGATTTTAAACTGCAAGACACTTTATTGCTTATGAACTGCAGGTTGAAACAGAAGAAATTGCAAACAAGTAGAGAATTAAGGAAATGATGCTTGGATGAAGTGGAAGAATCAGAGTTTATTGGGAGCTTCAGTACAAGCATTAGGCAATGTTTGATTGAAGCAGGGAAATGGAAAACTGAAGAAGATGAATGGGTAGTCATGAGTGATAAATTAGTAAAGGCAGCAGAAAACTAAGTACACAAGACCTAGTATAAATCCATCAATACCCAAGGGGTACGAATTGAACAGACAGGAGAAACTATAAAAAAATGTGGCAAAAAGAAGTAGGTGAACAGGAATGTCTCAAAAAAATGACTTGGGCAGAAAGTGCAGAATGACCAGAAGACAAATGCATATATAACTTTGGGAAAAGAGAGATATTACCGATATGAAGATCAAAGAGCCCTTTGGGAAGAGAGATGCAACTGCATCAATATCAATAGATCATATGGCAAACAGGTACTAAGCAAATAAATAAAAGTGGAAAGGTGGAGGAAACATATAGAGCGGCTGTACAAGATAAATGAAGTTGCACAAAATATTAAATTATAAAACAGAAAGTGGAAGTAGATGAGGGTAACATGGGCGATACAATACTGCAAGGAGAATTTCACAGCACACTGTAAGATCCAAGTTGTAACAATACCCCTGACATAGATGACATTCCCTCAGAATTATTAGGATTCTTAGCAGAGCCAGCTGTGATAGAAGTATTCCACCTGATGTGCAAGATATGAGATAGGAGAAATGCACTCATATTTCAGGAAGAAGAAAATGATTATAATTTCGAAGACAGCAGGTACTGACAGATGTGAATATTATCAAACTATCAGCTTAAAAATTCATGGCTGCAAAATACTGACAAATCATTTACAGAAGAATGGAAAAATCTAGTAGCAGCAGACCTCACATAACACACAACAAAATACTGAATATGACTTATCTTCTATGATAAGTTAAAGAAATACAAATATATGTTTACAGCATTTCTAGACTCAAAGGAAACTGGAATACACTGACATTCTGAAGGTAACAGGGATAAAATACAGGAAGTGAAAGATTGTATACAGCTTGTATCCCTGTCACACTGGAGTTGCAAGGGTTGCAGAACATTCAATGAAAACAATATGGGAGATGCAACTAACACAGGGTGGTAGCCTGCCCTCTATGTCATTCAGTCTGTACTGGAGAAGGAATTAAAATTCAAAGGGAGGAAATAAAAACTTTGTTGTTTGCAAATGACACTTTAATTCTGTCATCAGTAAAGGAGTTGGATGACCAGTGAAATGGCTGGATAAAGCTTGTTTTGAAAATATATTATAGGATGAGCATTGCAGATTAAATCAAGTGGTAACAGAATGTAGTCAAAATAAATCAGGCAATGCCGAGGGAATTCGATTAGGAAGTAAGATACTAAAAGTAGCAGATGGGTTTTGCTATTTAAACAGAAAAATAACTTGTGCTGCCAGAAGTAGAGAGGACATAAAATACACACTGTCTATACCACGGAAAGGTTTTCTTAAATGGGGGAATTTGTTAACATCGAATACAAATGTAAGCCTAAAGAGAGGTTTTATTGACAATGACAAGCATGTCACAGTCGATGGCACCTCTTACACCACAGCTTTCTAAACTTTTTCTAATGGTGGCATCCTAATACGTACAATTTCAGAAGATACACTTTCACTAACATTAAAAAAAAGAGATTATATTATATCAAATGACACTTTACAGAAACATTATTTTTCAGGCTGCATTTCTAAGTACAGTATAATTATACATTAAACACCTTTTCAGTACTATTATGAATTCAGTGAACCACATGGGCTTGATGAGCATTACATATCTCTTATGCTAGCTTGGGGGTGGAACACATGCATTTCCTCATACAACTTTCTTAACTCCCACATTTCACTATTTTTGTATTAGTCATAATAGAAAACAGTCTTTCACATGATTATGTTATAGACAAAACATTTGTCTTCTTTGTATTTCATGTTGGCGGGTTTGAGACACACTATTTGATGGTTGTTTTGTATCTACTGAAGTTTCAGGCATATTGCCTGACTGTTGCTCCACATCTTATGTTTCATAAACTGTCTAACGTCTTTTTCTAATACAAAATTATACAATTCGATGACATTTGCTGGCTGCCATGTCTTTGCCTTTCAGTAGGATGTGGTGGTCAAATGGTTCAAATGGCTCTGAGCACTATGGGACTTAACATCTGTGGTCATCAGTCCCCTATAACTTAGAACTACTTAAACCTAACTAACCTAATGACATCACACACATCCATGCCCGAGGCAGGATTCGAACCTGCGACCGTAGCAGTCGCGCTGTTCCGGACTGCGCGCCTAGAACCGCTAGACCACTGCGGCCGGCGATGTGGAAGAGCAGTTGAACGGAATGGATAGTGTTTTGAAAGGAGGGTGTAAGATAAACATAACAAAAGCAAAACGAGGATAATGGAATGTAGTCGAATTAAGTCGGGTGATGCTGGGGGAATTAGATTAGGAAATGAGACACTTAAAGTAGTAAAGGAGTTTTGCTATTTGGGGAGCAAAATAACTGATGATGTTCAAAGTAGAGAGGATATAAAATGTAGACTGGCAATGGCAAGAAGAGAATTTCTGAAGAAGAGAACTTTCTTGACATGGAGTATAGATTTAAGTGCCAGGAAGTCTTCTCTGAAAGTACTTGCATGAAATGTAGCCATGTATGGAAGTGAAACATGGACAATAAATAGTTTACACAAGAAGAAAATAGAAGCCTTCAAAATGTGGTGCTACAGAAGAATGCTGAAGATCAGATGGGTAGATCATGTAACTAATGAGGTACTGAATCCTCCCACTGCCACCTACCTAGTCCTGTCACAGGCAGTCCTATTCCATCAAAAACAGGACCACATGTAAAAGTAGTCATGGACCTACCGACTTAACTGCAATCACGGTGCTGCTTTAGTTGTAGGCAAGACCACGAACAAGCTGTGTGTCTATATGAATGAATGACAACTGCCAAACAGTGGGCAAGAGAAAGGTGGACCACACAATAACTGTTCATGCCACCAAGTACTACGTGCAGGACTCACAAGTGTGTTGGATTTTAATGATAGTTCCACAGCCTGTGCAATCTGGATTCTTCCCACTGACACCAGCTTTTCTGAACTGTGCAGATGGGAACTATACCTGCAGTATTTCTTCCATTTCCGTGACTCCCTGGACTCTGCCTTCCCCAGTCTGTGTTCTCCACCTTCTTCCATTTCTTTCCTGCCCCCACTTTAGCCCTACACACATCTGTCTTAACTACATTCTCCTTTCACATTCTTTACTTCTCTCCTCTCCCCTTTCGTCCTCCAACACCCCCCCCCCCCCCCCACATATATGCTCCTTAACACAACCTACCGATGCTGGACCTAACACCCACTACGCTGTCCCCACCATGTCCCTGCATGTTCCCACAGGCAGCATTATCATATTCCCCACCCTTATACTGCTGTCCCTCCATCCCTTCTATAGACTCGCTACCCACACCGGCGAAGATCACTGCTGTTTACCTCAAAGTCTGGCCTTAGTCTTGTGTGAAGACGACAACTGTCATGTATGCATGAGAGCTAAGCATGTGTGAATGTATGTTTCAGTTTGTCTGCCTCTGATTAAGGACTTATCCAATAGGTAGTAACTTCTAGCATCTAGGTGATGAGTAGCAATGTTATCCTTTTCGTGATTATGATAATTCACTTTCACAGGACATTTAGGCATTAATTACAGTCAGGTGCCATACAATGCTCAGTGCAGTTAAACTTTACTATGAGCCATCTGCATGCTGCTCTTGTTTGTGGTACGGCACAAATTTTGCATTGCCTGTGCTTTTATCATTGGTGGCAGCCAGATTGAGACAAGCTTCTGTAGAGCAAATTAGTTAGCCAGAAAATGAGAAAATATGAATGACTCAAGTTTTTTTTCACAAACATTTTTGGCCAGATGTCTACATTTATGACACAAATAAAGATCAGAATACGACATTTCACTTGGGGTGACAGACGCTCAAGAACTGTTCGTACTGTGGAGATGGTCCGTTCTTTAATTTTCACTGTTGCAGGATTCTGATTTATCTATTACTGACTTATTTAGCAACTTGTATGGTGAAATATTACTAATGAATTTTTTTTCTTAAATGTGGAATGTTGTGTTGGTGACAGACAGCAACTGATTATTCACGTTTCATGGATGGCCCTGTATTAGTTTTTTAGTTATGCTGCATTTGGCATTTTCATTACAGAAGCAAATAGGCAGTTTGGCATTTGTTATGTTGCATCAGTTAATATGGGGCCTATCTAAATTACAGAATTATTTGTGTGAAAGTCTGACTGCAAATAATCTGTATACAATGGCGAATTTTTGTTCCGATGAGTGACGAATTACACACTCTGTGTAGATGGCCTGTCCTCTCAATTCTACTGTAACAATATATGACCATTTCTATTATTGGTATATACAGCACTTTCTATGGTGAAATATTAGTAATTCATTGCAGAATGTTTAGTTGGTGAAGGACTGGTATGAATAATACACATTTTATGGGCGGTCCATTATTAATTTTCTACTTCTGCTGTATTTTAGTGTTTCTGTTATTGATGCATTTAGGCAATTTGGCATTCTTTATGTTGATGTTATCATGATCTCTACGTAAATTACGGATATTTTTGTTTTGTGACATTCTGATCAGAATTGCATACAGTAATGGATTTTGGTTGCAATGATAGATTAATTACAAGCACTGCACAGATGAACTGTTCTTTAGTTTTTTTCTGTTACAGCATGTTACCATTTTTATTATGACCAGTGGCCTAGCCATGTCTAGATTAGGTGGGAATGTGAATGATTGCGAGTTGGCAAAGCCAACTAATGTGGAAGCAGAACTGGATATGCTGACTGACTAACCTGTAGCAAAGCCTGAGGTCTTTGTTAGGTTGGAATGTAAGAGTTTGGTTGTGAATTGTCGAAGCCAACAAATCAGGAAACTGGTTATGTTGTTGGACTGACATGTAGTGTAGCCCAAGACCTATGTGAAAGTGATGTGTCTGAACCAGTAACCGTATGGGCAGTGAGAAACAAACTAATGTCAAGTTCCATTAACATGTTTTGTTTTGTTGCAGAGATGCTTTAGATCGCACCACATCGAACAAGGGTGGGTTTGCACAATGGAGGCTATTTTGCCCTAACCTAAGGAAAAAAATTACTGAAGCATTGTCTTAACTTTCTGACAAAGCTTATTTGTCTCTAATCACCTTAGGGGAGCCCCACACAACTGCATGCTTGGCAAGCACTCTTGCGTAAACATGCTTGAGAGTAAGAAATTTGTACTAGCATCAGTACAGTACAACCAGCTTGAATTTCAATAGTCAATGCTTGTGCCAGTGTTCAAGCATGTATACGCTTGAGCTTGTCTACCAACAAAGGGAGGCATGTGTAAGCCTTTGTCAGTGATCTGGTTTGATTTAATTTTTATTTGGTCCTGTTAAATTATGTTTTGCACAAAGGCTGTACTGCAATGCAGTTCAAATCAAAGAATACAATATTACATAGAGAGAGGGAGAAGGAGAGTCAACACTACTGTGAGATAGTTTCCACAGTATGTCTACCATGAATAGCTAGGATGGGAATTACTTTTACATTTACTAGTCTTTTCTTCATATAATGTTTTTATCTTCCGATTTTTTTTTCTGTAACACAAGCAAAAAGGTTGCCAAAGCAAATGCATCATTGTCCAGGTCCAACATTTCCTAGTAAACAAACTAATGCTTGTACAACCATGCTTGAACTGTGTGTAGGCGTCAGGAATTTGTGCACGACTGCTGCTCAAGCACATAAAAAAACAGTTATTTACATGGAAAAGCGCTATCTACCAAAATAAGTTCATGATGATGTTATGTACTAATCCCTGTATGTCACACTAAGTGGTACGTATCTGGAAAGTTAGGTACAGGCAAAAATACAATGCTGTAAATGGGGATGATTTCAATGAACCTATGGAATTCATTAACACTGCTGAAGTGCCCTGCAGCCCATTATTCTGGCAACAATATATTACTATGTGGAACAATAGGTGCGATGAAACTGCTGCTTTTGGACTTAGGTTCTCGGTGCGAACTTGCATAAGTAAGTGTACTTGACAACAGGTAGGAGACAAAGAAATTGAAAAAGTCATGAAACTAACTATAGCGTCACTTAGAACTATGGTAGACCTGCATTAGATGAACTACTTTTCCTTGACAGATTAAGAAATATTTACACAGGTAATGAGCTAAGTTATTGTAAGCAGACACCATTACAACCTAACTTATCACTAAAAAGTACACAAGGGAAGGTTTTGCTGCAGATGAATAATGTAAGATTTATGACTTCATTCACGGAAGTTAAAAACATGAAACTATGAAGAAAAATTTGGAGTAGGCATTAAAATCCAGTTACAAGAAATAAAAACATGGAGGTTTGCTGATGACACAGTAATTCTGTCAGAGACAGCGAAGGACTTGGAAGAGCAGTTGAGCGGAATGGACAGTGTATTGAAAGGAGGATATAAGATGGTCATTAACAAAATAAAAACTAGGATAATGGAATGTAGTTGAATTAAATCAGGTGATGTTGAGGGAATTAGATGAGGAAATGAGACAAAGTAGTAGACGAGTTTTGCTACTTGGGCAGCAAAATAACTGAGGATGGTCGAAGTCGAGAGGATATAAAATGTAGACTGGCAATGGCGAGGAAAGCAGTTCTGAAGAAGAGAAATTTGTTCACACTGAATATAGATTTAATTGTCAGGAAGTCTTTTATGAAAGCATTTGCTTGGAGTGTAGCCATGTAAGAAAGTGAAACAAGTACAATCAACAGTTTGGACTAGAAGAGAACAGAAGCTTTTGAAATGTGGTGCTACAGAAGAATGCTGAAGATTGGATAAATGGCTCACATAATTAATGAGGAGGTACTGAAAATAATCTGTGAAAAGATTAATATGTGGTGCAACTTGACTAGAAGAAGGCTTTGGTTGGTAGGACACATTCTGAGGCATCAATGTATCCCCAATTTAGTACTGGAGGGAAGCATGAAAGGTAACAATCAGAGGGAGACCAAAAGATGAATACACTAAGCAGATTCAGAAGGATGTAGGTTGTGGTAATTTCTCTGAGCTGATGAGTCTTGTACAGGATAGAGTAGCGTGGAGAGCTGCATCAAACCATTCTTTGGACTGAAGACCACCTACAACAACACAGACCAAATAAAATACGATCACGGAAAACAGCTGACCTTACACATAAAGAGTGTTGGTTTGTAAACAAAATAGCTGGAACTGATTATGTTTCACAAGCTGTTCGGCTCACTTTCTGTAAACCTAATAGCACTAACTATGAGCAACAGCTTCAAATAAAGTAAATGTAATAAATTTATTTACAACAAGCTTTTCATTCTGATGGTTCAACAGAAGACTGAATATACAATCTGGATGTATTAGTTGGTTCTTTGCATGCGTAACTGAACTGTGCAAATGAACTTTCCCTATCATGAGTGGAGAAAAATATCTTGTTTTGCACTGAACTAGAAACTGTTAAAAGGTTGTCCAACAGTTACTAGGCTACTGGGTTAAAAATTGAATGTACATATGGCAGAAGAGAATGAAGACAAACCATAATAATAAACTCGTGCTGTTTATTCTAGTTATCCTTTTTGTATTTTATACCTGTGATTTTGCTGCCTTTTATTCATACATACTCTTTAGATGTATTAAATCAATAATATAAATATATAGCTGACTTAATAATCAATAGTTATTAGGTGAATGTTTGAAGAGACATCTAGCACATGACTTTTTAAAGCATTAGTCTTGGCAGGTGTACATTTCATCAAAAATATACTTCAACTGCACTATATTACTTGACCTTTTGTTTACTACTAGTAACTTTAGCAAATTTTCTAACTAGGTGAACATACTACATTCACTGATAGTGCTAATTTAAAAGAATAAAATAGTATTGAAGTGGGACTTTCACAGGAAAAATCTATAATCCAAAATTTGTTAGAATGTGCACCCTCTGTTTGTATATTTATACTGTATGCAGTGACTACACTCAAAGCATTAAATTCATTTATTAATCAGCAACATGATGGATAAATGTTATTTTCACACTTTGATTAGACTGATATCTGCAGACCATTAACTAAAAAAATTATGTTCGATAGTTAATTTACGAAATATTTTATCAAACATTTGGTGACTTTAATGCTATAGCTGAAACTGATAAAACAATCTGCATTTTTATATATACCAGTATCGACATAGAAAGCATTTAACACATATCTATTGTAATAATTTCTTTCTATCAGTTTATGAAGTAGGAGAGAACCAAAATACACAGTAAAGAACCTCAATAAACTCACAGTTCAA
The DNA here is from genome assembly GCF_021461385.2 of Schistocerca piceifrons. Classification (NCBI taxonomy): domain Eukaryota; kingdom Metazoa; phylum Arthropoda; class Insecta; order Orthoptera; family Acrididae; genus Schistocerca; species Schistocerca piceifrons. Next base: position 90,156,007 of record NC_060145.1, on the reverse strand, counting down.
ATAATTAGGATTTGCGAGGCACTGAACAAATTCTAGTTCCACCTGAAATCTCAGGCGTTGTTGTTCCTCCGTTTCTGGACCGCCCACTGAAATTAGAAGGTAATTTCGTGAACATTTGCACTCCCTTAAAGAAACATGTTGACATACTTAGTGAGCTGACACGTATAATATTAGTTTGTTACACTAAAACTCATCTTCACTACAACGAGTTCAGTAATAAGTGATCAAACGTGGAGGGATACTGAATGAATATATGAATCTACAAACATATATTGTGATAACTTCTACTGTCATGATCATATGTTCCAAGTATTAACTAAGAAAACAAATCACATTTCTACGAAAAATATAAATCGAATTCACCTGGAAGTAGATCAACTCTTCGATTATTCATAATCAACAAGGAATATAAGAACTCCCTCGCGGGAACTCAACTACAATTTTATTACGACACACCACCCTCCGCCCCTAAACTCGGCCGCAACATAGACGGCCATATTAATCCTCGCAGCGCAAAACGCTACTGCGATGGTTATTGTGCCGCGCTTCGTGTATTGCAAAGATGTGAGACACGCTCACTTATCCAAGGATTATCTTTATATTTCCAACGAACAAGAAACAAATGTGTTTCATCGACCGAACGACGTAAATACAAACAGCTGCTGACTTCTCTGTATACGCTCCTCACATGCGAGAGTATTGAAATCCTAATGGTAAATTGGCGAAGCATTCGCACCGAAGCGCCAGAGTTTGAAGCGCCCATAAAAAGCAGTTGAGCTTACATAATACTAAGTATAGAAAGCTGGTTGAATCCTGAAATTGATGGCAATGAGACTTTTACGGAAAATATAACCGTATATCGAAAAACTAGGCAAATGGGAAATGGAGGTGGTGTATTTGTCGCATTATATGAATCTATCGAGATAGAAACTGAAGTTGCATGTGAGACAGATTGAGCAAGACTCGGTATTAGGAGTAGGCATAAGATGATAATTGGATCCTTATATCGCTCAGCAGACTCGTTTCGTGATGTAACCGATAGCTTTAGAGAAAGCCTTAATTCACTTTTATGTGTCACAGAGTAACATCTCTGATTGTAAATGAGGATCGCTTCTCCGCCAGGCGGTAGGGGTCAATATTCTTCGTACGCTCGTAACGCTTACACCACGGTTTAACGGAAAAGTCGCGACACTTCGCCTCGATTTTGTTGCCTATTGCGTCAGCAGCACGCCAAGGGGCCAGTAAGTAAAACTGTTGAGTTCGGCGCAATCGTGGAAGCAAATAGTAGTTGTTTATTTTTGTTTGTACAACGGTTTTTGCAAGTGGGAGCGTACTTAGCGCAATGAATTGCAGTAACAACAAGAATAAGATACCACATCTGTCTTTTTTTTTAGGTTTTCTGAGCACCCTGAGAGGTATATACCATCGTGTTACTTAACTGTATCGTCAGGATTCGGTTGCAAACTACATGCATACTGGTGATTAATGTTTCGTTTTAGGAGCATAAAATGGCTAGTGAAAAGCAGGCGAGAATATTTTATGAAATAAGACCCTGTTTACCTTTATAATAACGTTAAGTCTTGTTCGCTACGCGTCGAGCAAAACTAGTTCATGAATGTAGACATTAATAAACTCGTGCGGAATGCAGTAACCACACTGACATCCCAAATAAGCCACCTCAACTGACGATGTGAAGAGGAAACTGCCACAAAGATTGGACAATCCGTCTAAAGCTGTAAAACACTCATATGGCACAGAAGCAGCGAGTTCAACTCTCCATATTTCAGCGAAACATTCATCTGAATCGTCACTACAGACCTGCTTTGACGACGATGTGGTAAAATTAAGTGCAGTAGTCGTGGTCAGAGAAAGCGTGTGGAGTATCAGAACGTGCAGATCGCTAGACTTTGTGCAAAACTATTACGGGACAAGGAAAATGCCTATCATTTTAAGTACAGACACAACAGAAACTGTGACAGAAGAATCAAGTGCAGAAGGATAAACACATTTTGAAGACTACAGGATCCCGATATTTAAAAAAAAGATGCCCTTGATTTGTTGTTAAGCCAGATTAGCATGCCATCTGTAAGATGGAAAGACGAAAATAAGCTTTTTGCGTTAATATTTACTGTAATACATCACGCAGGCATAAAGATTTTGTCAGAATGTTTTATGTTTCTATCAGTGCGTACATTACAGAGGTATGTGGAAGGCATACAAATAAAACGTGGGGTAAGTGACAATACGTTCCACCTTCTAAGGCAGAAGACACAGCATTTCTCCTAAACTGATAACCTAATGCTTATGTCATTGGATGCAAAGTCTAATGGCAAATTTTACAACACTTCTGACAGTATTATTGGCTTTGAGGACTTGGGGTTTACACTGACAGTATATTTCTCCCACTATTCGGCAGTTGCTTGTCCCACTTAGAATAATATAAAGATGAAGGTCGTACTTGTGGCAACATGTCTGTGACTCTTATGTGTGAATCTATATGTTTATATTCTGTTCATATCAACATGGTAATCTGCAGTTCTATCCAACGTTACAAGTATTTCTTTACGAATGTGTTGTAACTGGGCACTAGATTCATGATTTTTGTACCTAGTTGCTCATATTTTAGAATCATTTTTAGAAACATCTATCGAAACAAGGCCCCAGGAGTAGACAACATTCCATTAGAACTACTGACAGCCATGGGCGAGCCAGTCCTGACAAAACTGTACCATCTGGTGAGCAAGATGTATGAGACAGGTGAAATACCCTCAGACTTCAAGAAGAATATAATAATTCCAATCCCAAAGAAATCAAGTGTTGACAGATGTGAAAATTACAGAACTATCAGTTTAATAAGTCACAGCTGCAAAATACTAATGCGAATTCTTTACAGATGAATGGAAAAACGAGTAGAAGCCGACCTCAGGGAAGATCAGTTTGGATTCCATAGAAATATTGGAACACGTGAGGCAATACTGACCCTACGACTTATCTTAGAAGCTAGATTAAGGAAAGGCAAACCTACGTTTCTACGTTTAGAGAAAGCTTTTGACAATGTTGACTGGAATACTCTCTTTCAAATTCTGAAAGTAGCAGGGGTAAAATACAGGGAGCAAAAGGCTATCTACAATTTGTACAGAAACCAGATGGCAGTTATAAGAGTCGAGGGACATGAAAGGGAAGCAATGGCTGGGAAGGGAGTGAGACAGGGTTGTAGCCTCTCCCCAATGTTATTTAATCTGTATATTCAGCAAGCAGTAAAGGAAACAAAAGAAAAATTCGGAGTAGGTATTGAAATCCATGGAGAAGAAATAAAAATTTTGAGGTTCGCCGATGACATTGTAATTCTGTCAGAGACAGCAAAGGACTTGGAAGAGCAGTTGAACGGAATGGATAGTGTTTTGAAAGGAGGGTGTAAGATGAACATAACAAAAGCAAAACGAGGATAATGGAATGTAGTCGAATTAAGTCGGGTGATGCTGGGGGAATTAGATTAGGAAATGAGACACTTAAAGTAGCAAAGGGGTTTTGCTATTTGGGGAGCAAAATAACTGATGATGGTCGAAGTAGAGAGGATATAAAATGTAGACTGGCAATGGTAAGGAAAGCGTTTCTGAAGAAGAGAAATTTGTTAACATCGAGTATAGATTTAAGTGTCAGGAAGTCGTTTCTGAAAGTATTCGTATGGAGTGTAGGCATGTATGGAAGTGAAACGTGGACGATAAATAGTTTGGACAAGAAGAGAATAGAAGCTTTCGAAACGTGGTGCTACAGGAGAATGCTGAAGATTAGATGGGTAGATCACATAACTAATGAGGAGGTATTGAATAGGATTGGGGAGAAGAGAAGTTTGTGGCACAACTTGACTAGAAGAAGGGATCAGTTGGTAGGATATGTTCTGAGGCATCAAGGGATCACCAATTTAATATTGGAGGGCAGCATGGAGGGTAGAAATCGTAGAGGGAGACCAAGAGATGAACACACTAAGCAGATTCAGAAGGATGTAGGTTGCAGTAGGTACTGGGAGATGAAGAAGCTTGCACACGATAGAGTAGCACGGAGAGCTGCATCAAACCAGTCTCCGGACTGAAGACCACAACAACAACAACAACTATGTCTTCTGATATTATACTAATTCTTGGGAGAGAAAAAAAAGACAAGTATTTCGTAAATCACATAGGAATGGGATGCAAAACAAGCATTATGCTTACGACGCAACTGACGTTCTCCTTTCTCGACGCATAAAGCACTAGTGTCGCTCCAGCTGTCCAACGGCTACAATTTTTACAGCAATGAATGTAGCGACTGTTATGTTAGACTGTGCGAACACATTGTAATGTATATGTGCTTGCTAACAAATATGTGGAAATCGTAACTCTATTTGTGTCACTATTCTACCATCACGTTGCCGATACCCCATTTCCCACAGTGGTGACCAAGAATTTCCGCGCCGCGCCGTGATTTTGCTGGTAAGTCGAGGTCTGCCGCGCCGGTTATATCATCAAGAATGCTGTCGTTGTAAACGGTACAACCTCAACGTTTCTTCGTCAATGTCGACAACATCTATCAATAAGTGCTCGTGAATTCCATGAACATCCTGTGTGCGGAGTCGCTAAATATCCGCCAAGGCTTGGACGATATTACAGTGCCAAACGACATAGCCACAATGCCTTTATTGTTCGTCACATTTTTGGACCAACCTCGCGTCGCCACCGATGCCAAGCAGCGAATTGTGCCACGACGAGTCTCGAACTTACTGAGTGACTTCACGATAATTACATATTTGACACACAAAAAGCAATGGCCGCCCGCCTTTGTAACAAACATTAATCTAAGTGCCTTCGACTTTTGCACAGGAAAAAACATAGCGTGTTCCAGTTCCAAAGCCAGTGATTATGAACGTTAGGACATTAGCGTTAATGACCTCAATGATACGGACGCCTCCCGCAGTGCCATTATGGTTGAACAGCAATGGGTAGTGCCATACCACTATGTCTTTCCGTTTCGTCATTCATCTGTCAGTGGACTGTGCGATCACAGTTTGCATCACCTTTCAGTACCTGTGGTTTCCAGTTTTCCAATTACTGTTCCAACCATTGCGACGAAATGCGAGTTCCGCGAAAGAGACTAAGACGTCACTCGTAATGCAGTTGCCCAGCTGCACTGGGAATCTCAACCGATTTGCTTCCAGTCCAGCACCCAGCATGAAAACCAACTATGGACTGCGTGAATGCATTTTCCAGGACATCGCTTCAGCGAGGCCATATACCGCTGTCTTCCGGTTCGAGTGACGTCACACCCGCGTCAGCCGCGCCTCGGATGACTGCATGTCTGCACGAACTCCATGAGACACAGTAAGTGTTGCTGCATAATAAATGTACTCTGCTGTCCTCCTTTATAGTGGCAGGACCTCACGAACACTCTCACATGTGTTTTCCGCCATTTCAGACATCTGATATTGGGAAAGTATTATCTACTGCATCAGTCTCATGACTTCACTCACATAATACAGCCATTCTTCGAACAGCCACCCGAATTTAATCCACAACGCCAGCGTCACCTACACCAAGACATGACCCACCTCATTATCCACCGCCCTGCACCAAACCGCATTTCCTGCCTGTTTCGCACACCGAAGCTCCCACCCCTTGTGTGTCTCCTTTGCCGTACCATGTTCACCTTGCGATGGTGCCTTACAATCAAATCACTGATGGCCACCACCATCCAAAACTACCGTTGTTCCACCCTGCTTGTCCCGTGATGTGGTTTGACCTCAGCGACTGTTTGATGTCTGCCAGTGGCATCATTGGGGATGACGAGAAGTTCACCACCCTTCTTAACCACCTCGGAGACAATGTGGATCTTATTAGTGATTGCTTTTAGATGTTTCCACTTCTCACAAATACGATACTGCCAAGAAACTACTGGTATGACGACAGACACACACACCTGAGCAGCAGCTGCATCTCATCATCAATGAGAGTACTTTGGGCAACTACGGAGACGAATTGTCAGTACCACCACATCACTACATGCAGCTCAACAGCACTACAGTGCAGTCGATACCCAGTATTCCTGCACCAAAACCGATCTTGCATGATCCCAGCCAAGCAGATTCAACATTGTGTGCAGCCATAGACTGCCCTGACCTCTACCACCCTGAGCACCTTTCATGGCTCCAGCTGACAACAGTTGTCTACCGTGACAGCTGTGATTGTCATTCTCCCAGCTGGCCACCACCCCAACTCCATCCAACCGAAAGCTGTGCCGAGCAAGTGATCACCTGCTTCCACAACCAACACATAACAGCGCTAAAGGTGGTTTTAAACCAGATTTTGCAGGATGCATAGCACTGCAGACAACTCTGCATCCACCCATACCATTATGGGTACCAGAAGTAGGAGCATCAGGCCATTCTTCACCGACAAGATGCCTCTGCACACCACAACAAAACAGCAATGATGTAGCATTTCAACAGGCAGATGGTCTCCGGCTATTCATACATGACAGACGCCTGCACACGTATTTCCTCGTCGATACCGGGGCAGCCATGAGCACCCTACTGCCTGCTCTCGCGCCTTCTACACTGTCCTCGTCGCCACTGCAACTGCGCATTGTCAGTGTCACTGTAATCGCAGTTTCTGGAACTGCACACATCACACTCGACCTCAGTGCAGACAAATACCTTGGACATTCCTAGTGGCAGAGACAGTTGAACCAATCCTGGGAGCCGACTTCCTTCGACACTACCAACTACTGCTGAATTAAAATCGCGCCCTCCCATTATGAGAGGACAGCTGGCAGTTGATCCATGGTGCCGTCAGCGATATGCTACTTGCCAGCGCTGGATCGCCCCTGGTCACGCTGCCACCACTCGACACACCACTTGACCTGAAGCTCAAAGTGAATCACTTTTCAACTATCTATGCTTAAAGGCAGATGAGTACTCATCATTACATCATGAGAACGAGGTCACTCTCCTCACCAATGAATAACTACAGGGGTGCCATGACATCACTACATGCAAGCTCAACAGCATCTCATTGACCTTCAGCATCTCAACACCAATCACTACCATGGTGATGCTACTATGGACATTTCTCAGGTTAGTGAAGCATCACAACGCTCCTGAGATAATGCTGTGTGACATTAACAGCAAGGGAGAATGACGCCATGCCCCACTTCCTGGACTTGCTCCATGCTCCCCCTTTAGACCACATACAATCTATGCCATGCAGGACTGTACAGACCACCACATTACAACCACATCAGGTCCCTACAGTCGCAGGTTCGAATCCTGCCTGGGGCATGGATGTGTGTGATGTCCTTAGGTTAGTTAGGTTTAAGTAGTTCTAAGTTCTTGGGGACTGATGACCTGAGAAGTTAAGTCCCATAGTACTTCAAGCCATTTTTGAACATCAGGTCTCCCTGTCTGGTTCTGAACACTATGGGACTTATTATCTGTGGTCATCAGTCCCCTAGAACTTAGAACTAGTTGAACCTAACTAACCTAAGGACATCACACACATCCAAGCCCGAGGCAGGATTCGAAACTGTGACCGTAGCGGTCACGTGGTTCCAGACTGAAGCGCCTAGAACTGCACGGCAACACCGGCTGGCCTCCCCCTGTCTGTTGTTTGTCCTGTTGCCTAGCTCCCCACAAACTTAAAGTGGCTAAAGCTGCCGTAGACGAACTTTTGCGAGGAGCAGGAAGAGGAGATTAGTGTTTAATGTACCGTCGACAATAGGTCGTTAGAGACAGAGTCAAAGCTCGGATTAGGGAAGGATGGGGAAGGCAATTGGCCGTTCCCTTTGAAAGGAACCATACCTGCATTTGCCTGATGCAATTTGGGGAGACTACGGAAAATCTAAATCTGGATGACCAGGTGTGGATCTGAACCATCGTCCTCCCGAATGCGACACAGTGTGATAACCACTGAATCACCTTTCTGCGTAAACTTTTGTGAGCTGGCATAATCAGACCATCAGGCAGCGCTTGGGACTCCCCAATTAAACTAGTTCCTAAAAAGAATGGTACTTGATACCTATGCAATAACTACCGCTACCTCAATGCCCATACAATCTTCGCAGCTACCCATTCTGAACCCTCATCTTGACCGGGGCAAAAATATTCAGCATCGTTGATTGTGAAACAGCATACCTGCAAATTCTCATAGATTATCAAGACGTACCAAAACTTACGGTAATCACGCCATTCTGTCTCTTTGAGTTTTCTGCATGCCATACAGACTAAGAAACGTGGCACAGACATAGCAGAGATTTATTGATAGGGTACTGTCCAATTTGCCTTTTTGTTTTGCCTGTCTAGATGACGTCATAATCGTTTTGCAAAACAAGCAAAACCATGACGACCACCTACGTGTCGTCCTTGATAAGCTGACCTCTCAAAGGGTCATGGTAAATGATGACAAATACCATCTTTGGCAACCCGATGTGACCTTTGCTGGACACCACGTTGCATGTCTAGGCCGGCCGCTGTGGCCGAGCGGTTCTAGGCGCTTCAGTCCGGAACCGCGCTGCTGCTACAGTCGCAAATTCGAATCCTGCCTCGTGCATGGATGTGTGTGATGTCCTTAGAATAGTTAGGTTTAAGTAGTTCTAAGTCTAGGGCTGATGATCTCAGATGTTAAGTCCCATAGTGCTTAGAGCCATCTGAACCATATGACATGTCTAGAGTGCGTCCTACTCCTAAGAAAACTGACCAGACACGCCTCCTCCCACCTCACAACAAGAGCTGTGTAGGTTTTGGGGGGTTATAAATTTCTACAGGAGCCAACTGCCACACACCACTGAGGCTTTGCTATCACTCACCCAAGCACTGCACCACAAGAATACGTCTGGTAAACGATGCCTCAATTAGACACCACAACACCTTTTATAAGCCATGACTTTCACCCACCCATCGCCTGACGCACATATAATTATTGTGTCAGATGCTAGCGATCATGTGATCAGGGCTACTTTGTAGCAAGAGATTGGTGGAACCACTCCGCCGCTCGTGTTTTTCTCATGCAAACTTACCAACACCAGAAAAAATGGCCCACAACTGACCATGGACTGCTATCCACGTATGAAGCAATTGATCACTTTTCAAGGAGATATTGAGGGGAGACCTCTTACCATATATACAGACCATCGCCCATCGGTAGACGCATTCCGCAACCTGTCGGCAGATTCTGCACCCAGGAGATACTGCCACCTAGATTTCGTAGCACGGTTCACTTCTGACATGCGATATGTTAAAGGTGATGGTAATATTGTGGCAAACTGTCTTTCCTGTATCAAAGCTACCTCTGTCCAATTGGACTTCGATAGAAGCGCAGATGCACAAGCGACAGATCCTATTTCCACAGCTTTGTTAACAAACCAGACACTGGACTTCAGTTGCAGCAATGCACACTACCAGGCGCGACAAAACAAGTAGTTTGGTGTGACGTTTGAAACTGAAGCGTCCGACCAGTCGCCCCATAGCCGTGTCGGAGGACAATTTTTGACCTTCTCTATAATCTTTCGTATCGTGCAGCTTACTGTATGCCTCATCACAGAATGGTTTGTCTGGCCTAACATTAAAAAGGATTGTGCCATGTGGACGAGGACTTGCATTCTGGGCCATCAGGAAAAACAGACCGCCACACACAGCCCTCCCTCCCCCCCCCCCCGCCCCCCTTCCGACATGATAAATTCCCGATTCCAAAGGGGCTGTTTCAGCAAGTTCAAATTGACATCATAGTGCCACTCCCCGAATTTCATGGTTAGCATTACATTCTGTCTGTGATAGATACCATGATGCAATGGGTGGAGGCTACGCTCATTGCCGACTTATCAACAGAGACAGTAGCAATAAATTTCATCAACAGTTGGCTTGCCAATTCGGCTGCCCGACCTCCTTAACATCAAACTAGGGTCAGCAATTTGAATCCCAGGTGTTTAATGAGTTAAGTCACCTGTGTGGATGACACCAGTTCCACACAACTGTCTGCCACCCTCAGTCCAATGGCCTCATGAAACATTGGGCAGTGAAAGCTGCTCTCTTGTGCTACTCAAGATCGTGTGTGGAAGCTCTTCTCCTGGGCATTCGCACGTCACATAAAGATGACCTTGACACGTCGCTCGCTGAAATACTATACAGCCAGCTCCTGGCTCTACCTGCTGAGTTTGTAGCACATGAAATGGTCCCCACAGATGAGGACTTAACAGACTTAGTCACGCGTGTGAGCACATATACACAAAACATCTGTATTCCAGCCCCGTTCCATCACATGACAATCTCATGCGACGTTATGTACAGACTCAGTGGAACCCGGCCAACAACCGCCATTTACAGGGCCATGTCGAGTGTTGAAGCATGATACAAACACTTTTGATATTGTAATTCCTGGAAAAAAAAACATCAGTCACATGAACCGACTTAAACGGGCTTGGACTTGAGCAGACCTGCCACAACAGACACTCCTGCCTCACTGGCTCCTACCGGCGCGTCAGTAAATTTCCAAGCGCGTGTGAATCTCCTGGATTTTCTGCCTGACGACATATCCGTCATGTTACGTCTATACCGACCTCACGGTTACTCCTACCTACATGGGCAGGCAAGCACTGTCACACAGTTTCATGGACACCACTCGTGTCTCGCCAGAAGTTGACATGACAGGACTCACCTCCCATTTTTCAGCTGATGCTACAGTCGCCGTCACCATCCCAGCTTAGACCACTGCCGGCCCCGTGACACCTCCTCTAGATGCAACAATGCAAGGCAACGCCGCCAACGTGCTCCGCCTTAGAACGCCGCCGCCGAACCACCAACAATTACAGATGTCGCTGAGACTACTTCCTTACCTGCGAACGCCACTGGTGGCAACCCGTTAGTTGTACCACAACGCCACACCCTGGGCCCTTCAGCCGCTTCTCATGTGCTCTGCACTAAGGCGGTGCTGTGTGGCGGTGTAACATATCTGACTCTGTAAATGAGGATTGCTGCCCCATGAGGCGGTAGGGATCAGTATGCTCTGTATGCTCATAACGGTTATACATGTTATTTATATGCGCCTATTAATAAACAGTGTGGAAATCGCATCTCTACGTTTTGTCACCGTTCTACTATCACACTGTCTGCATCCCATTTCCCAGATATGTAAGTTCCCCAGTCATACAGTAATCGTTAGTGGAGACTTTAAACACCCAACAATTAATTGGGAAGATAACAGTTTTGCTAGTGTGTCACTGCTCTACTATCACATTGTCGGTACCCCATTTCCCGCAAACATAAGTCCCCCAGTCGTGAAGCAACAGTCAATGGAGACCTTAATCATATAATAATTAATTGGAAAATCACAGTTTTGTTAGTGGTGGATGTGATATGACATCGTGTGAAACATTACTAAATGACTTTTCTGAAAACTACATAGATGAGATAGCTAGGAACCCCAGTTATGATCTAATGGTAATAAATAGACTTGACCTCTTTGAGGATGTTCACATCGAAACTGGTATCAGCTTTTGACAATGTTGACTGGAATACTCTCTTTCAAATTCTAAAGGTGGAAAGGGTAAAATACAGGGTGCGAAAGGCTATTTACAATTTGTACAGAAACCAGATGGCAGTTATAAGAGTCAAGGGGCATGAAAGGGAAGCAGTGATTGGGAAGGGAGTGAGACAGGGTTGTAGCCTCTCCCCAATGTTATTCAATCTGTATATTGAGCAAGCAGTAAAGGAAACAAAAGAAAAATTCGGAGTAGGTATTAAATCCATGGAGAAGAAATAAAAACTTTGGGGTTCGCCGATGACATTGTAATTCTGTCAGAGACAGCAAAGGACTTGGAAGAGCAGTTGAACGGAATGGACAGTGTCTTGAAAGGAGGATATAAGATGAACATCAACAAAAGCAAAACGAGGATAATGGAATGTATTCGAATTAAGTCGGGCGATGCTGAGGGAATTAGATTAGGAAATGAGGCACTTAAAGTAGTAAAGGAGTTTTGCTATTTGGGGAGCAAAATAACTGAAGATGGTCGAAGTAGAGAGGATATAAAATGTAGACTGGCAATGGCAAGGAAAGCGTTTCTGAAGAAGAGAAATTTGTTAACATCGAGTGTAGATTTGTCAGGAAGTCGTTTCTGAAAGTATTCGTATGGAGTGTAGCCATGTATGGAAGTGAAACATCGACGATAAATAGTTTGGACAAGAAGAGAATTGAAGCTTTCGAAATGTGGTGCTACAGAAGAATGCTGAAGATTAGATGAGTAGATCACATAACTAATGAGGAGGTATTGAATAGAATTGGGGAGAAGAGGAGTTTGTGGCACAACTTGACGAGAAGAAGGGACCGGTTGGTAGGACATGTTCTGAGGCATCAAGGGATCACAAATTTAGTATTGGAGGGTAGCGTGGAGGGTAAAACTCGCAGAGGGAGACCAAGAGATGAATACACTAAACAGATTCAGAGGGATGTAGGTTGCAGTAGGTACTGGGAGATGAAGAAACTTGCACAGGATAGGGTAGCGTGGAGAGCTGCATCAAACCAGTCTCAGGACTGAAGACCACAACAACAACATCAACATCAGTGATTGTGGCACAGTAATGGCTTAACGACTATTAAAGTACAGGAGCAACTAAATCAAGCACAAAGAGATGTATTTTCAATAAACTACACAAAAACTGAGTAGTCTCATATCTCAGTGAGGAACTTAAAACTTCAGCGTAGGGCAGGAGCATGTAGAGGAACTCAGGTTTGAAAAAAATTGTGACCATGAACTGGATAGATATCAACCCACTACGAGGAGACATGCATGGTATACATTCACTGTAAAGAATCTTATAAAGAAACAGAAATTACCGCCTAATAAGCGTAAAACAAAGTGTAGGGCTATAGATAGAGAGTTGCTGAATAAAACGCGCACCGCGCAAGGTAACCGCGCGGTCTAAGGCCGCCTTGCCACGGTTTGCGCGGATCCGGATCCCCTCATTGGAGGTTCGAGTCCTCCCTCAGGTTTGGGTGTGTGTGCTGTCCTTAGCGTAAGTTACTTTAAGTCAGATTAAGTAATGTGTAACCCTAGGCACCGATGACCTCAGCAGTTTGGTCCCATATGAACTTACCACAAATTAAAAAAAACGCGTTTGGTTGTCAAGAGGGGAATGCGTGATGCCTTCAGTGACTACCTAGTAGAATGTTGTCAAGTGATCTTACATAGAACCCAAAGAAATTCTGCTCGTACATAAAGGCTGCTAGTGGCACAAAAGTTAGTGTCCAGTCCCTAGTGAATGAGACAGGAACTAAAACTGAGAGCAGCAAAGCAGAAACTAAAATGCTTAACTCCATGCTCAAATGTTCGTTTACAAAGGAGAACTCAGGAGAATTGCCCCAATCCTCGAACCAATGAACAGACGAATTAAATAAATAGTTGTGTCAGTGGTGTTCAGAAACAGCTGAAATCTTTAAAAATGAAAAAGCACCAAGACCCAATGGAATCTCTGTCGGATTCTGTACTGAATTTGCAGCTGAGTTAGCCCCTCTTTTTACTGTAATCAGTCATAGATCCTTCAAACAAAAAAAAATGTGCCCAGTTTCTGGGGAAAAAACCGGGGTCACACCCTTTCACAAGAAGGGTAGTAGAAATGTTCCACAAAACTACCATCCAATATCCTTGACATCGATTTTTTGTAGAATCTTAGAATATATTCTGAGCTCAAACATAATGAGCTATCTTGAATGGAATGACCTCAATGCCAACCAGCATGGATTCCAAAAATATCGATCATATGAAACCCAATTCGTACTTATCTCTCATGATATACTGAAAGCTTTGGATCAAGGCAGTCACGAAGGTGCAGTATTTCTTGATTTCCGAAAAGCATTTGACTAAGGACCACACCGACACTTACTGTCAGAAGTACCATCATAAGGGGTGTCAAGGAAATTTGTGACTGGCATGAGAACTTTTTAGTTGGGAGGACGCAGCATGTTATCTTGGATGGAGAGTCATTGTCAGATGTAGAAGTAGCTTCGGGTGTGCCGCACAGAAGTGTGTTGGGATCCTTTCTGTTCATGTTGTATATCAATGACCTTTCAGACAATGTTAACATTAACAAGATTTCAGAGTGGTGCAAAGATTGACAACTTGTTTTAAATGTTCAGACACGCACAAAACGAAAAGTAGTCTCCTATGACTCCATTAAAAATGAGTCACTGTTGGAATCGACCGACTCACACAGATACCTGGGTGTAAGGCTTTGTAGGGATATGCACTGGTATGATCGTACAGGCTCAGTCACGGGTAAAGCATGTGGTAGGCATCGGTTTATTAGAAAAACACTGGGCAGTTGGAGTCAGTCTAGAAAGGAGATTGCTTACAAACCACTCGACGATGGGTTCTAGAATATTGCTCAAGTGTGCGAAACCCAACCAAGTAGAACTAACAGGAGATATTGAACATATACAAAGAATGGCTGCACGAATGGTGACAGCTTCGTTTGTCCTGTGGGAGAGTGTCAGAGAGATAGTGAAGTTGCTGAACTGGCGGACTCTTGTAGATAGATGTATCCCGAGAAAGCCTATTATCAAAGTTTCGAGAACTGGCTTTAAATGATGATTCTATGAATATACTATACCCGCCTATGTATCGCCCACATGGGGGTCGTGAAGATAAGATTAGAATAATGACTGTAAGCTCAGAGGCATTTAAACAATCATTCTTCCCACGCTCCATGCATGAGTGGAATGGGAGAAATCCTAATAAGTCGCACAGTGAGATTTACCCTCTACCTTACACTGACGGTGGTCTGCAGAGTATGATGTAGATGTAAATGTAGATATTTTCTCATTTGGTGAGATACGTCTTGAACTGCAACTACAGTGAGGAGAGCAGTGTTTTATATGCTACAGTGAACAATGAAATCATGGACAGTTGACTGATGAAAGTGGTCACCCCTATGCACAGTAGAACGCGGGCCAATTAGCAACATACGACCAATGACGCAATTCAAGTGAGGCTGAAGTCGTAAGACAGTGTGTTGTGGAACATGGACGTCGACTCCACAAACTGTAACTGAAGAAGTAGGTGTTTGTCTGAGGAGGCGGTTGCTGAGAAAGGTTAGCGGTAATAAAAATCAAAGAAATTACTTTATAAAACTGTATAGTGGCTCCATGTATATTCTATTACTTGGGACACTCTGAAGATACAATTCGTTTATTTGTGTGTGTGTTATTAAAGTAATAAAACACTGTAAAACTAATGCAAAAACTACCTGGACAAATCCTATGGTGAACAATGTTGTTGCAGTCAGAAAGAGAGGCACAAAGTAAGTGCAAATGACATTTAAGGATTTCCCAGGCAATATAAAATACGGAGCAAATGTTCGCCTTGTTGATGACAGCAACAGGATACTCACTCATAAAACACCAAAACTACAAACAGAGTATGGAAACGAAAACTTAAAGAATGTTTACAGGTGGACAGTATCAGCATGTAATAAATTAACAATGAACATAAAGAAAACAAACAGCATGCACTTCAGCACAAAAACGAAAACATTCCTGTTGGGCTGAGCATAGATGATGGACACATAAAATGTGTTAAGCAGGGTTTCCATATGCTACAAACATGAAACCACTTGGTCAAGACTCGGGTGGCGTCGTCGAAGCTGCATATGGAAACATCCAAATTCTTATGACGTCACTCGAGTGACATCATTTTAGCCATGTCGCAAAAATTAAAAACTCTTTAACTTGCTGACGCCCCTTACTTCTCTCACCACCGATTAAAATTCGTTTCATGTAGGATGGCGGCCAAATATTCAGCCGTGCTGCGCATCCAACTTCATTAATTGCAAGCTGCCAATAAGATTCATTGTCTCTCCCAGCCGCTAGCCGCGAGTTAAAACTACATTGCGAAAATCTCCCTCCCGCACGCTGCGCTGTTGTACTTCGCGACAATGTACACTACTGACAATTAAAATTACTACACCACGAAGACGACTTTAACCGACAGGAAGAAGGTGCTGTGACATGCAAATGATTAGCTTTTCAGAGCATTCACACAAGGTTGGCGCCGGTGGCGACATCTACAACGTGCTGACATGAGGAAAGTTTCCAACCGATTTCACGTACACAAACAGCAGTTGACCGGCGTTGTCTGGAGAAACGTTGTTATGATGCCTCGTGTAAGAAGGAGAAATGTGTACCACCACGTTTCCGACTTTGATAACGGTCGGATTGTAGTCTATAGCGACTGCGGATTACCGTATCGCGACATTGCTGCTCGCATTATTCGAGATCCAATGACTGTTGGCAGAATATGGAACTGGTGGGTTCAGGAGCCGTGCTGGATCCCAATGGCCTCGTATCACTAGCAGTCGAGATGACAGGCACCTTATCCGCATGACTGTAACGGATCGTGCAGCCACGTCTCGATCCCTGAGTCAACAGATGGGGACGTTTGCAAGACGGGAACCATCTGCACGAAGAGTTCGACGACGTTCGCAGCAGCATGGACTATCAGCTCGGAGACCGTGACTGCGGTTACCGTTGACGCTGCATCACAGACAGGAGCGCCTGCGATGGTGTACTCGACGACGAACCTGGGCGCACGAATGGCAAAACGTCATTTTTTCGGATGAATCCAGGTTATATTTAAAGCATCAGGATGGTCGCAGGCGTCTTTGGCGACGTCGCGGTGAACGCACATTGGAAGCGTGTATTCGTCATCGCCATACTAGCGTATCACCCGGCGTGATTGTATGGGGTGCCATTGGTTACGCGTCTCGGTCACCTCTTGTTCACATTGACGGCACTTTGAACAGTGGACGTTAGATTTCAGATGTGTTACGACCCGCGGCTCTTTCCTTCATTTGATCCCTGCAAAACCCTACATTTCAGCAGGATAATGCACGACCGCATGTTGCAGATCCCGTACGGGCCTTTCTGGATACGGGAAATGTTCGACTGCTGCCCTGGCCAGCACATTCTCCAGATCTCTCACCAATTGAAAACGTGGCCGAGTAACTGGCTCGTCACAATACGCCAGTCACTACTCTTGATGAACTGTGGTATCGTGTTGAAGCTGCGTGGGCAGCTGCACCTGTACACGCCATCCAAGCTCTGTTTGACTCAATGCCCAGGCGTATCAAGGTCGTCATTACGGCCAGAGGTGGTTGTTCTGGGCACCGATTTCTCAGGATCTGTGCACCCAAATTGCTTGAAAATGTAATCACATGTCAGTTCTAGTATAATATATTTGTCCAATGAATACCCATTTATCATCTCCATTTCTTCCTGGGTTAGCAATTTTAATGGCCAGCACTGTAGTTCATTCACAGAGCGACCGAATTATTCATTTAGCTGTCAATGTTACTTTCCTTTGGCAGTATAGCTGTGAATGTCTCTCTGTAACGGCTTTAGTTCGATTTGCAAATACTTATGTCAGATGACGGCAATAAACATGGAGCTTCACAAGCAGATGAGTAGGTTTGTTCTCGTATTTACAACATTATCGAGCGTGGGTCAGAAACGGGACTCATATTTTTGACATTTTGAAGACACAGAAACGAACTGCAGAAGTATCTGTCGGCAAGAGTACTGTACATAGAATGTTGTTGTTGTTGTGGTCTTCAGTCCTGAGACTGGTTTGATGCAGCTCTCCATGCTACTCTATCCTGTGCAAGCTTCTTCATCTCCCAGTACCTACTGCAACCTACATCCTTCTGAATCTGCTTAGTGTATTCATCTCTTGGTCTCCCTCTACGATTTTTACCCTCCACGCTGCCCTCCTATGCTAAATTGGTGATCCCTTGATGCCTTAGAACATGTCCTACCAACCGATCCCTTCTTCTAGTCAAGTTGTGCCACAAACTCCTCTTCTCCCCAATTCTATACGTCCTCATCAGTTATACGATCTACCCATCCAATCTTCAGCATTCTTCTGTAGAACCGCATTTCGAAAGCTTCTATTCTCTTTTTGTCCAAACTATTTATCGTCGATGTTTCACTTCCATACATGGCTACACTCCATACTAACACTTTCAGAAACGACTTCCTGATACTTAACTCTATACTCGATGTTAACAAATTCCTCTTCTTCAGAAACGCTTTCCTTGCCATTGCCAGTCTACATTTTATATCCTCTCTACTTCGACCATCTTCAGTTATTTTGCTCCCCAAATAGCAAAACTCCTTTACTACTTTAAGTGTCGCGTTTCCTAACCTAATTCCCTCAGCTTCACCAGACTTAATTCGACTAAATTCCATTATCTTCGTTTTGCTTTTGTTGATGTTCATCTTATATCCCCCTTTCAAGACACTGTCCATTCCGTTCAACTGCTCTTCCAAGTCCTTTGCTGTCTCTGACAGAATTACAATGCCATCGGCGAACCTCAACGTTTTTATTTCTTCTCCATGGATTTTAATATCTACTCCGAATATGTCTTTTGTTTCCTTTACTGCTTGCTCAATATACAGACTGTATAACATCGGGGAGAGGCTACAACCCTGTCTCACTCCTTTCCCAACCACTGCTTCCCTTTCATGTCCCTCGACTCTTATAACTGTCATCTGGTTTCTGTACAAATTGTAAATAGCCTTTCGCTCCCTGTATTTTATCCCTGCCACCCTCAGAACTTGAAAGAGAGCATTCCAGTCAACATTGTCAAAAGCTTTCTCAAAGTCTACAAATGCTAGAAACGTAGGTTTGCCTCTTCTCAATCTAGCTTCCAAGATAAGTCGGCGGGTCAGTACTGTCTCACATGTTCCCACATTTCTACGGAATCCAAACTGAACTTCCCCGAGGTCTGCTTCTACCAGTTTTTCCATTCGTCTGTAAAGAATTCGCGTTAGTATTTTGCAGCTGTGACTTATTAAACTGATAGTTCGGTAATTTTCACATCTGTCAACACCAGCTTTCTTTGGGATTGGAATTATTATATTCTTCTTGAAGTCTGACGGTATTTCGCCGGTCCCATACATCTTGCTCACCAGATGGTAGAGTTTTGTCAGGACTGCCTCTCCAAAGGCCATCAGTAGTTCTGATGGAATGTTGTCTACTCCCGGGGCCTTGTTTCGACTCAGGTCTTTCAGTGCCCTGTCAAACAGACAATAGTAAATGAAAGTGTCAAAGCTATAGAAATTGCAGGAAAATATGGTTTCGGTAGCCTGAAAAATATCGAAATTGCAAGAAACCTGTAGCTCAAATGGATGGTTTTTGACAACAGTATTTCAAAGCGCTCTGTTTGAAATGTATATAAGTAGTGAACACCCAACGTCACAAAAACTTGTTAAATAATGCATGTGAAAATTGGCTTTAGAGGTAGGGCTTTGTCAGTACAAAGAATTTTAAGACATTCGTTTCTGATTGAAAGAAGTGATGTATGTGCAGCACGAACCATAGCCCTTCTAATGATGCACGATACATGAGAAAGATCTTGTTCAAAAGTGTATTACTCTGATGAAACATAGGTGAATCAGAATCATTCCATGAATATCTGCTGGTAAATGAATGATGGTACTAACGATTTTAAAGTTCCCTTGGGAGAAGGTTCTCGGATAACTATTCTCTTCTTTTAGGTTTGTTGCTGAGGGTAAAATTGTATTTAGGTGTAACATCAACAGCAGTGGCTATCATTTGGAAATGAACGCTATCAGTTTCAAGAAGTAATTCAATGAAGAATTCTTGCCATATCTTGCTTCGAAGTTGGTCATTGTAATTACTTTGACGGTTATCATTCAGCTGTTACATAGAGAACATGAAGTACAAACACCAGGATAGCGTATATTGTGCTCTGGCTTAAAAATAAAAATATTCCACATTTACAAGCCAGACTCGAGCCGAACTTCTCCAGCTCGTTAATTTATACAAGTGACAGAACGTACATATATGACTTTCTTTCACTTGAATGTGATCACGCAGTTTTAAGTTTGCACACATGTCATGTCAGTATAAACCGACAGAATTAATTTGGGCGTAGGTTAAAAGACATATGAAAAAAAAATACTTTGGAGATAACAGGGATTCAATCGCTTGTTCCCTCTTGGGCCCATTGAAAAGTTTCAGAAAGAATACTTTGATAGGGAGGTGAAGATGGATATAAGCCCTGAACCTATCATCCTACATTTACCGTTAGGTGGTTCGGACACGACTCAGATAGCGCTGACGATGGTATTACGATGCAGACTTTGCAACCGAGTAAGGCAATGATATTTCTTGGTTTTAAAGATCCATGGTTAACAAAATGGGTTTCTCAACATATCAATTGCATACATAGTACGTATGAAGTTCCCAGCCTTTACTGATCACGAATTTGTACCTTGTGAATTATGCAGACTATTATGTTCAACATTTTGCCTAAGGAGAAGTTAAATTTTCCCTGTGTACTGTATGCCATAATTATTCGCGAGAATGCTGCTGGATGAATACGTCGAAAACGCCGGTATTGTGACAAGTAAACCCCTGTCATTTCGAAGGCACGAATTGTAAAATGCGTTAAAATCACTGTGTGGGTTACCTGACGAGATATTGGTGGTTTGCGATGTTATAGGCCAGTATTCCCTTGAATTATTCTCAGAAGATGGTTAATTGTTTGCTTGTTCGATGGACCATAAAAACGTTCTCTCACTGTAATGTTGAACGTATTTTATTGCCCTTAAAGATTTGAATGTATAGTGCGATGTAGCATAGGTAAATTAACCTGGCTGTTGACACATATAACGCCCATTGATAGTGAAAAATATATACTGACAATATTTACGATAGTCTACTGCACTAGTCTTTTCTACCAGTAATTCTTTTTTACGCACAGTGATTCACATTTAACTACAATAAGACACACCCACATACACGAATTATATGCATTTAAGAAATTACATGTAGTAGAAACAGTTGTTAACCATGTACAATGATTTCGATTTAAGTTTGAAACTAATTTTCTAATGTATTGTACTTTACTCATAATACAGTCCAAGTTGCATTAAATAAGAATTGTCGCAACCAATTTCGATTATCTTGTTGTCAGACAATGTCATTCTGAGAAAAATTGTACTTGATGTCTTTACAAAGCTGCGTTGGATGTTCTTCTCTTCCGACACCATGCTGACTAAAGTTGTGGAGCAGTGAGATTTCCCTCATGTAGACGCTTGATCGAAATCTGTTTTAAGATGTATTATTTCCCTTAAAGATTTGAATTTCTAATGTGATATAGCATAGGCAAATTAACCTGACTGTTGACTGCAGCAACACAGTTCGGCAATGCGGACTTTATTTGCTCAGTCTCTGCCATCATGCACGAGCAGACCTCATCCCCTCCACGTTTGCCTATCGCTCTATGTTTGTGCGTGGAAGCGCCTTCCTACGTATGGTTTCATTGAAGCTAACATGCCATACTTGATGGTTTTTATATTTATACTTGAGTAGTACGAAAGTCTGTAGTTTCAATAATACACCATATTAAAGATCTCTCCAAAAGCTTTGTATTGAGTATGGTTATTATGCTAAGTGATAGGATGTATGCTTGTGGTGTATAAAGGTTTTAACAACGCAGTTGTGAGCGCATAATGGTCAATTTATGTAGTGAAAATACATGAAGTTTCTATTGTATGACGTGTGGATAGAATTTTTGTGTAAGCAGGTGTTTTTTAATTAGTGCTAGTGATTTATGGTTTCACAACAGCTCACATTATTCCAAAATCATTGAAAATTAATTCAGTACTGGAAATATATTCAGATTCCAGTACTGGAAACTTCAATCCTCTTTAAACATTTGTGCTGCAGATTTGAGAAAGGAGGTAACAAGATTTCTGGTGGCAGTATTATTTCAGGCTGACTGTAGGCTTTAATAGAGGAAATCAGTTATATTACAGTCTCTTTTAGTGCACTGGCAAGAAGCATAGCTCCAAAATAAGTTCAGTATTTCACACTATTTAACTGATATGGAGTGCATGAGTAAAATTATTAGTTTTGAAATTAATCTTTGAAGCACCATACACTGCATCCAATACGACGCAAAAATTTGAAATTGTACTTTTGAGAACGTGGTATAGGCCTAAGTATTGGCAAGATGTAGTTGCATTAGATCAAATGTCGAAGTGTCACTTCTAGTTGCACTTGAGCCAGGACTACATCTTTAATGTATCAGATTTTTTAATAGATCTCAGACCACATCTCAACAAGTAAATTAGATTTTGTTATCTTAAAGTGTTCCATGTATGGGTCTTCATTTACAAGTGCTATGTCCATTACTTTGATATTTCTGTGTCATTTTTGCACGAATTCCACTTCAAAATCCAACATTTGTGCTTTCTCTTCTTGTTGCTGGAATCTTGGCTCAGCTGTAATACCAGAACCTGACTGACAATCGCAATGCCTGTAAAAATAATGCCAAAGGATACTTTACTGAAAACAATGTCAGAATAATTTCGAAATGAGTGTTTGGAAATAGTAAAACATGGTGCCACTGCCATAACAGCTCTCATCTCACATGCTGCCTTGTCACTTTCGTTTTTTTGACTCCACCTGAACATCCCTTGATGACCCAGTGGTACCAACCAATAGCCGTGTCCAGTGTCATCCTCTTGGCCATTGTCAGTTTTCTTGAATGGAGTCACTACTCAATCAAGCAGCTTCTCAGTTAGCCTCACACGGGCTGAGTGCACCTGGCTTGCCAACAGCACTCGGCAGACATGGATGGTGACCCACCAATGTGCTAGCCAAACTCGATAGTGCTTAACTTCATGATCTGCCAGGAACTGATGGTTTTACTTTCGTTGTATGTGGAAACTCAGCTTTAAGCCCAGGTCACACACACACACACACACACACACACACACACACACACACACACACACACACACACACACAATTAAAGTTATGTCACAGTTCGTGGTAATCTTTAGTGGAACCATGAGCTGCCGTTCACTCAGGATGCCACAAATTCAATGGACGGCAGTTTTCAATATGGTGTCAACTGGCATCATACGAGCGCGTATTAACGTTATGCTGCAGATTACGGGCCAATTCACACTGGCCGTGATGTCACATCATGACAAAACATTCCAGAATGCATTTCAAATGGCGGCATTCAAGCGGCCCATCAACAGACCATCATATCATGTCATGTCAAAATTTCTCAGGAAGAAATATTTGATGGTGTCCTCGTCTGCTAACGTCGAAAGTTAATCTATTTTCGCTACACTCACTCGTGTTTTAGTAGTAGATCTTGTGCATTTGTTTCTTCTTAATATTTATTTTGCCATTACGGTTTTTTTGTGGCAAATTGCAAATGTTCCAAGAAGACCTGGTTATTTTTTCTATTGAGTGTTTTTCCACAAGCAAGGTCAGATATGGAAATGGAAATGAGCGATTGGCGTCATTGGCCGGGAGGCCCCTCGCGGGGCAGGTCCGGCCGCCATATCGCAGGTCTTATTACAGTCGGCGCCACATTGGGCGACCTGCACGCCGAGTGGGGATGAAATGATGATGAACACAACACAACACCCAGTCCCTGAGCGGAGAAAATCTCCGACCCAGCCGGGAATCGAACCCGGGCCCAGAGGACGGCAATCCGTCACGCTGACCACTCAGCTACTGGGGCGGACGAGGTCAGATATCTGAAAGCAGAAAATTATTTAGGTTTTACAGTAAGAGAAAACAGTGGTGACACCCACACTCTATATACACAATAAAATACTTTGATGAAGCAATTTGCATTCAATAACGTTTTAATTGAAAAAGTCAGCTCTAATGAAGGAGCAAAATAGAGTTGTTTATGAAATTCTTAATTATACCAGGGAAAAAGACGTAATGGTTAATGAAACAGGCCCTATTTATTTCTTATAAATATTTTTTGATGTATTATTAAGTATACATTTTCGCTAGCAAATAAATGGCGTTGTTTTATAATGGTGTTTAACAGCACTTTACAACACACAATTGTTCAAGAACATACGCCATGAAATCTGCTTTAGTCATTAATAAAGTTTGTTGTTGTTATTTCCTCAATTCCGATACTATACTTTGACTTTTTGTCTGACAGGTACCATCTCATAACCTCACTTTCACCATTTAGTACTGTGCAAAGCCAACTGATGTGATGTTGTGTGATGGACAGTGCAGTGATGTGATGCGACAGGAAGTGTGAATTGGCCTTATGATGTTAGAGCTGTGACTAGAGTTAACATAACTAAGTAACAAGAAAAACGAAAACCAAATGTAGGGTATCAAAATAGTTTTCATGCAAGATTAAAAATAGAGGCCACAAACACAAAAAAACCCTCAGAGGCGAAAATGTTGTCTACTATGGCAAAGCAATCAACAACTGACATGTAACAACTGTATTATACACAGATACACCTGTGTTCCAAGATTTTAGAGTCTTAACATATTCGTAAAAGTAGGTATTTGAATACCTCTAATTTTTAGTTTAACAGCTGTCATATCACACTCAGGAGTTATTTCCCACATATAATCCACAGTTTACAACGTGCTTGGTCTCATAAACTGCAAGGTTAGTACAATTCACGTTTTTGTTACATGTTTATTTATTTATGGATCCAAAAATCTTTTAAGATTGCAGTCTTTCAGTAACAAAATGAAAATACACTGAAACTGAACAGAGTACAGCGCTATTACTCCTTGATAACTGACACAATGCCTGTGTTTCAAAATACAGCCATTAGGCTGTAGTCAAATGATGCTATTCAGTGGTAGAGGATGGCTGGTGGCGTAACAAACTACAACAGTGTTAACATTTTTGTGACATAGAAAAAGTTGCATCACTTGAATGATGCCACTCAAAAAGGTTGTTAACAAATGCAACCAAAGAGACACTGCTGAATGCTCCTAGCTGTGGTGTCACTTCAGTTGCTTGTTTGAAACTGTTTCAAAGCCAGGTTTCCATGGGCAACAAAAGTGGTGCCACTTGGCTGTCACTCAAGAAGTCTCACTGAAGTTGTATGTGGAAACACCCAAATAGCTGTAGTGCCACTTGACTGACGCCACTTTTAGCCATTCTACAAAAGTTAGTCACTGTAATTTTCTGACATTGCTTTCCTTCCTCCATCACCAATTAACATCTTTTGACTGCCCTCTTTTCTTAAGTACCATTACAATATTTTG
Organism: Schistocerca piceifrons; assembly: GCF_021461385.2. Taxonomy (NCBI): domain Eukaryota; kingdom Metazoa; phylum Arthropoda; class Insecta; order Orthoptera; family Acrididae; genus Schistocerca; species Schistocerca piceifrons. The sequence continues at coordinate 90,130,897 of NC_060145.1, read as the reverse complement.
GTTTTCATGTCAACAGCTTTACTGTGGGTGCGTGTGTGTGTGTGTGTGTGTGTGTGTGTGTGTGTGTGTGTGTGTGTGTATTTCATTGTACTTAAAAATTACTAAAAAGTAGCTGTTAGCAACAACTGTACAGTTTAATGAGCTGCATGATGAATGACGATGTTTAAGGAAATATAAAAACGTCAGCTTCAGATACAAAAGTATGAGCATTGCCTGAGATTGTGAATGTTATGTGAGAACATGTCGCCAGTTACAATTTATTTATAGCATAATGTAAAATAAGCATTCACAATGTCCACATCAGTGAACAGAACAATGTGTTAAAACCTTATAAGTGTGGTATGTCTTCCTGTTGATCTGATACCCAAAAAATTGACTTAAAAGAATGTGACAAATTTATACTCATAAAAATTAACTGCAATAAAAAGCTTATTGCATTCTTGTATGTGATCTTGAAAAAAATCCTTGTCTTAATTTAAAATACCAAGTGACAGATGGATGAAAATAATTTATTAATTTATTACTATACTCTACCAACATAAAAAATTCATTTTATTCTTTATGGTATGCATATAGCTACAATGAATACAGAAGGATGTGGCATAAGACTTCATTCTACATCATGAGCACCAAAAACATGATATATCTGTTTTTATTTTAAATGAGATCCATGACCCTGTGGTGTGTATCTAAGTTAAACCCATGCCTTCAGGAGTTCTATAATCGTTATCAAGCTCGACTTGGGCTTAGCATCCTGATGAAATCATCACCACTGCAGGATAAAGGCAGCGTCTGCAACCACTGGAGATCACTCTCTTTTGGATCTGGCACCAAGAGTCCTGATACTTGCTCCCATCTCATACTAATACAAAATACCCCTATTTACTTCACTCTCAGCTTTCCTTGGCATATCTGTCTGGGGAATCACATCTAATTTTCTCCTACCTAATTGTACTTGGACAACAATGGTTCTGTCAGTCAGATGAGTGTTCCATTTCTCCATGATATAAAGGGTGTTACCACACCTAGGGAAAGCTTATTTTGACAGAACTGTGTTTCGCCAATTTGTCACGAAAATAACAATTTTGTGAACACAAGAATGCGTTCTCTACTCTCTCCTTGCCACACAGCTCTTGTATGGGTAGGTGTGGCTTAGACTGGTTGGCTCCAGAGATCTCTGTGAGGAATAGCTCGCGAAAAATAGCTGTGTTGTGAACAAGGGACTCGTTTCCTACTGCACTCATTAGCATGTAATCAAGCAAGTGCCGTCTCAGTGACGAGACACTGCTCGAGTAACTAGTGCTCTGACAACTGCAAGTTGTGCCACATGTAGTACAAAACCAGCTCCTAGACTAGTAACTGACTTGAGACCTGAGTTTCTCCTGGCGTATACAACTTTCAAATAACTTCCGGGAATTCAGCCAGGTAACACTTTCAGCGACCGCCGATATTTCGGCGGGAGAACACCTCGCCATTTTCAAGACAAACTGCAACGGACAGGCGGCGTACATGCAAATTTAATACCTCGGTTCTCGGACCCAAGCAGGAAAGATAACACACACACACACTGAACACTAGTGCCACCAAAGATGGCCAAATTCAGAGCTATCGATAGTGAGACTATGAATTCGCAGGTGAGGTAGCATTGAGTCTGTCCCTCTGTTTCTTGACAAGGGAGAGAGCCGGATTCCAAATAGAGTTTAAACAGAAACCTCCATCCCTGTTAACAAGGTTGCTCGCTAATTTAATCTCAACTGCCTCCCGAATCACACTGTCCCAATAGCTGGACGTGCATGCCAATATCTCGGTGTTATTATATAACATGGGGTGACCAGTATCCAAGCAATGTTCGGCAAATAGCAGATCTATTTGGCTGCTGTAATCGTGCGTGCCGTTTATGCTCAGTACATCTGTCCTCCACGGTCCTGATAGTTTGACCAATATATGCCATGCCGCAGCTGCAAGGGACACGATATACACCCGCCTTACGCAGTCCAAGATCATCCTTAACGGAACTCAAAAGTGCTCTAATTTTAGATGGAGGTCGGAAAACACATTTCACATCGTATTTCCGTAAAATACGACCGATCTTATTGGACGTGTTTCCTACGTAAGGCAAGAAGGCAGTAGACTTAGGTGTTGACTCAGAATTATCATCAATCACCTGATGTACAGTTGGTCGATAGCGCAACGCACGTTCAATCTGTCTATCACTGTAACCATTTTGACGAAATGTAACTTCAAGATGGGACAGCTCAGCTGGCAAAGTCTCAGAGTCAGAAACGATATGTGCCCTGTGTACCAAGGTACGAAGTACCCCTTCACGCTGAGCCGAATGGTGACAACTATTAGCTTGTAAGTACAAGTCGGTGTGAGTACGTTTCCTGTAGACTGCATGTCCCAATGATCCATCATCCTTCCTCCTAACCAACACGTCGAGAAAGGGAAGGCAACCATCCTTTTCCACCTCCATCGTAAAACGAATGTTCGGGTGGATCGAGTTCAGATGTTCTAGAAAGACATTCAAATTCTCCCTACCGTGAGGCCAAACAACGAAGGTATCGTCAACGTATCTAGAGAAACAGGCGGGTTTTAAAGGCGCCGACTCCAATGCACGTTCCTCGAAGTCTTCCATAAACAAATTTGCGATCACAGGAGACAACGGACTACCCATCGCAACTCCATCTGTCTGCTCGTAATACTGGTCATTAAATAAAAAGTAAGTGGATGTCAACACATGCCTAAAGAGATTAGTTAAATCAGCACCAAACCTGGCTTCAATTAACCGCAACGAATCAGACAGAGGAACACGAGTGAAGAGAGAGACCACATCGAAACTCACTAAAATATCAGAGTCATTCAGCCTCAGTCCCTCCAAACGACGTAAAAAAATCAGCTGAGTTCCTGATATGATATTCACACCGTCCTACTTGTGGACTCAACAGAGAAGCAAGATGCTTGGATACACAATATGTCAGGGCGCCGATGTTACTCACTATAGGACGGAAAGGAACCCCTTCCTTATGAACCTTTGGAAGGCCATATAACCTAGGGGGAACCGCACTATAGGTGTTAAGCCTCTTGATTGTGTCCTGCGACAAACCACTTTTCTTCAGGAGGCTGTTGGTCTTTCTCTCAACACTTTTCGTGGGGTCAGCATCGATTCTGCGATACGTTGAATCAGATAGTAAACGTTGCATGTTTATTTAAAACAACGGTGGCATTGCCCTTGTCAGCAGGTAAAATAACAATACTGGGATCAACTTTGAGAGAGCGTAAAGCAGCCCTCTCTGCTGCTGTTACATTACTCTTGGGTGGACGAGCCCTAGTCAAAACACGGCATGCCTCCCTCCTAACTTCCTCTGCAGCGTCAGGAGGTAGTTGGCAAACTGCCTGTTCAATTGAACTAATAAAATCAACTACCGGCAAATTCTTCGGAGTGGGTGCAAAATTTAATCCCTTCCCTAGCACGGATAAGGTTGCGTCGTCAAAAGATTTCTCTGTGAGATTTATCACAGAACGTCGAGATATAACATCCGACTCCGCGCGATGAAAACGTTCAAACTTTGCCAAATGCCGGGCAGTAACGGAGTTGTACTCCCAGTCAGCTTGGGTCCATGAGGCACCGTCCAACCAATCCCAAGTGAAATCAGACACTTCAGATGCAACCATTAAATGAAAACGATACAATTCTTTGGAAACAGAATCCAAACGTCGACGAGTAAAACGAATCCTTTCGCGAACAAGAGCCAAGCCAGCACATTGCTTAATTCGATTGGCGGCAGGAGAATTAATATGGTGCACAACCTTAGCAAATGTTGGGACATGATTTTCATCACGACACCTCAATAAAAACGACAAAGCACATTGCAGTCTAACCCGACAGCTACGAAGTTTATCCAACTTACGTAAACACCGATACATTTCCTCCCCGTAGAGGTAAACAATGTGAGACCTGAGTTTCTCCTGGCGTATACAACTTTCAAATAACTTCCGGGAATTCAGCCAGGTAACACTTTCAGCGACCGCCGATATTTCGGCGGGAGAACACCCCGCCATTTTCAAGGCAAACTGCAACGGACAGGCGGCGTACATGCAAATTTAATACCTCAGTTCTCGGACCCAAGCGGGAAAGATAACACACACACACACTGAACACTAGTGCCACCAAAGATGGCCAAAGTCAGAGCTATCGATAGTGAGACTATGAATTCGCAGGTGAGGTAGCATTGAGTCTGTCCCTCTGTTTCCTGACAAGGGAGAGAGCCGGATTCCAAACAGAGTTTAAACAGAAACCTCCATCCCTGTTAACAAGGTTGCTCGCTAATTTAATCTTAACATCTATAGTGCGGTTCCCCCTAGGTTATATGGCCTTCCAAAGGTTCATAAGGAAGGGGTTCCTTTCCGTCCTATAGTGAGTAACATCGGCGCCCCGACATATTGTGTATCCAAGCATCTTGCTTCTCTGTTGAGTCCACAAGTAGGACGGTGTGAACATCATATGAGGAACTCAGCTGATTTTTTACGTCGTTTGGAGGGACTGAGGCTGAATGACTCTGATATTTTAGTGAGTTTCGATGTGGTCTCTCTCTTCACTCGTGTTCCTCTGTCTGATTCGTTGCGGTTAATTGAAGCCAGGTTTGGTGCTGATTTAACTAATCTCTTTAGGCATGTGTTGACATCCACTTACTTTTTATTTAATGACCAGTATTACGAGCAGACAGATGGAGTTGCGATGGGTAGTCCGTTGTCTCCTGTGATCGCAAATTTGTTTATGGAAGACTTCGAGGAACGTGCATTGGAGTCGGCGCCTTTAAAACCCGCCTGTTTCTCTAGATACGTTGACGATACCTTCGTTGTTTGGCCTCACGGTAGGGAGAATTTGAATGTCTTTCTAGAACATCTGAACTCGATCCACCCGAACATTCGTTTTACGATGGAGGTGGAAAAGGATGGTTGCCTTCCCTTTCTCGACGTGTTGGTTAGGAGGAAGGATGATGGATCATTGGGACATGCAGTCTACAGGAAACGTACTCACACCGACTTGTACTTACAAGCTAATAGTTGTCACCATTCGGCTCAGCGTGAAGGGGTACTTCGTACCTTGGTACACAGGGCACATATCGTTTCTGACGCTGAGACTTTGCCAGCTGAGCTGTCCCATCTTGAAGTTACATTTCGTCAAAATGGTTACAGTGATAGACAGATTGAACGTGCGTTGCGCTATCGACCAACTGTACATCAGGTGATTGATGATAATTCTGAGTCAACACCTAAGTCTACTGCCTTCTTGCCTTACGTAGGAAACATGTCCAATAAGATCGGTCGTATTTTACGGAAATACGATGTGAAATGTGTTTTCCGACCTCCATCTAAAATTAGAGCACTTTTGAGTTCCGTTAAGGATGATCTTGGACTGCGTAAGGCGGGTGTATATCGTGTCCCTTGCAGCTGCGGCATGGCATATATTGGTCAAACTATCAGGACCGTGGAGGACAGATGTACTGAGCATAAACGGCACACACGATTACAGCAGCTAAATAGATCTGCTATTGCCGAACATTGCTTGGATACTGGTCACCCCATGTTATATAATAACACCGAGATATTGGCATGCACGTCCAGCTATTGGGACAGTGTGATTCGGGAGGCAGGTGAGATTAAATTAGCGAGCAACCTTGTTAACAGGGATGGAGGTTTCTGTTTAAACTCTGTTTGGAATCCGGCTCTCTCCCTTGTCAAGAAACAGAGGGACAGACTCAATGCTACCTCACCTGCGAATTCATAGTCTCACTATCGATAGCTCTGACTTTGGCCATCTTTGGTGGCACTAGTGTTCAGTGTGTGTGTGTGTTATCTTTCCTGCTTGGGTCCGAGAACCGAGGTATTAAATTTGCATGTACGCCGCCTGTCCGTTGCAGTTTGCCTTGAAAATGGCGGGGTGTTCTCCCGCCGAAATATCGGCGGTCGCTGAAAGTGTTACCTGGCTGAATTCCCGGAAGTTATTTGATAGTAACTGACTTGTTCCTGGACAAAATAAGTGGGAAGAGGTGTCTCACCATAGCGTCTCGCACTACTGTGGCGCCAATTCATCAACAACACCATAAAGAGTCGTTAGATTTCTAATGGTTCAACCCCTCCAGCCTTGCAGGCAGAACCAGCCTTCTATGACTAGACAACGAAAGGAGGGCAGCATCTGTCAAAGAGAAAGAAAGCACCTCCATGCAGTCAGTACATACACACATATTAAATGTTAAAAAGTGAGTGAACAACTTTTCGCTACATGGTTATAAAAACTACTCAACCATGGCTTTGCAGTAAGTTGCCCCAAACTGCATGGAAAATGGAATATTTGAAGAGTGGGGGATCAGTGTGAGTTTGGTCAAAAGCACTACTCAGCAACTGTCCTTACTTTTTTGTTGTCTTTGTACGGTTCATGCAATTTTGCATATCGTAGTCAAGGTCACAGGTGACACATATCAAGGTCATTCTGGGGAAGGGGAGGGAGTGAGAAGAGGGATGAAGGAAGGGGAAGGGTAGGCCAGACAACTGCATTATTTCGATGTCATTGTGTTGTCTGCCAGTTGCTGTGTGGCATTGGGGCACTCACATCTCAGCCAATTGCGTTCAGGGTCAGCACCCTCACCCTCTGATCGGTTTCGATATTTATAATTCGACTGTGTGAATGCCACCATTTGCTGTCTGCACTTCATGTAGTTGAGAGGATTAAGGGGTTCACTGCTTTCAGGCAATATACTCTACATTCTGGCTTAGTGCTCTGTAATGGAGGATTAGTATGTTGGTATTTCTTATAACAAACTATTTTATTATTACAGCAATTAAAATATATGTCAATTTCATCATGTCCTGCAGAGGCCCATAATGAATTTAGGGCTCAAATGTACCTGTATTATTTATCAATCATCCTCTATTAGAGGGCTATGGTGTAGTGAGAAGCAGAGTTAAAATAATTGTGAGGTCAGGGGCTAACATACTTTCGCAGTATCAAATAATGATGTCATAGCATAGCCTGCAAAATGTTAGTTGAGGGACCCCCTGCTCTCAGTCCCTTCACTTTGAATTATTTACTGAAAAAGTTTCATTGTCGTTGGAGTATTTCACACTGTATGCACATTGACACCTCATAGGAAACATAAATCTAGAATGCTAGCTGAGCGGTGTTTCCTTCTGTGAACATGATGAGAACACATGCAAATAGTCAAAAATGGGTAACGAATGGCATATGGCATGTGTAAGTATTTCACCTAAAATACATAACTAATAGGGTATATTCACAGTTAAGAACTAGTCTGCTGCCACCACCTGAATTATGAGCATCTGCTAGAGCAGTGTCAATGAGGTAATTCATCGACATTATAAGCTTCGACATGAAGAGACAATGCATAAACATTTGTGCCTGTCTGTGCTGAGATGATGTGTAATTACACAGACTGAAATGAAAATGTGTGCCCAACATTAAGATGTTGTTGTTGTTGTTGTTGTGGTCTTCAGTTCTGAGACTGGTTTGATGCAGCTCTCCATGCTACTCTATCCTGTGCAAGCTTCTTCATCTCCCAGTACCTACTGCAACCTACATCCTTCTGAATCTGCTTAGTGTATTCATCTCTTGGTCTCCCTCTACGATTTTTACCCACCATGCTGCCCTCCAATGCTAAATTTGTGATCCCTTGATGCCTCAAAACATGTCCTACCAACCGATCCCTTCTTCTAGTCAAGTTGTGCCACAAACTTCTCTTCTCCCCAATCCTTTTCAATACCTCCTCATTAGTTACGTGATCTACCCACCTTATCTTCAGCATTCTTCTGTAGCACCACATTTCGAAAGCTTCTATTCTCTTCTTGTCCAAACTAGTTATCGTCCATGTTTCACTTCCATACATGGCTACACTCCATACAAATACTTTCAGAAACGACTTCCGGATACTTAAATCTATACTCGATGTTAACAAATTTCTCTTCTTCAGAAACGATTTCCTTGCCATTGCCAGTCTACATTTTATATCCTCTCTACTTCGACCATCATCAGTTATTTTACTCCCTAAATAGCAAAACTCCTTTACTACTTTAAGTGTCTCATTTCCTAATCTAATTCCCTCAGCATCACCCGATTTAATTTGACTACATTCCATTATCCTCGTGTTGCTTTTGTTGCATCTTATATCCTCCTTTCAAGACACTGTCCATTCCGTTCAACTGCTCTTCCAAGTCCTTTGCTGTCTCTGACAGAATTACAATGTCATCGGCGAACCTCAAAGTTTTTACTTCTTCTCCATGAATTTTAATACCTACTTCGAATTTTTCATTTGTTTCCTTTTCTGCTTGCTCAATATACAGATTGAATAACATCGGGGAGAGGCTACAACACTGTCTCACTCCTTTCCCAACCACTGCTTCCCTTTCATGCCCCTCGACTCTTATAACTGCCATCTGATTTCTGTACAAATTGTAAATAGCCTTTCGCTCCCTGTATTTTATACCTGCCACCTTCAGAATTTGAAAGAGAGTATTCCAGTTAACATTGTCAAAAGCTTTCTCTAAGTCTACAAATGCTAGAAACGTAGGTTTGCCTTTTCTTAATCTTTCTTCTAAGATAAGTCATAAGGTTAGTATTGCCTCACGTGTTCCAACATTTCTACGGAATCCAAACTGATCTTCCCCGAGGTCCGCTTCTACCAGTTTTTCCATTCGTCAGTAAAGAATTCGCGTTAGTATTTTGCAGCTGTGACTTATTAAACTGATAGTTCGGTAATTTTCACATCTGTCAACACCTGATTTCTTTGGGATTGGAATTGTTATATTCTTCTTGAAGTCTGAGGGTATTTCGCCTGTCTCATACATCTTGCTCACCAGATGGTAGAGTTTTGTCATGACTGGCTCTCCCAAGGCCATCAGTAGTTCTAATGGAATGTTGTCTACTCCCGGGGCCTTGTTTCGACTCAGGTCTTTCAGTGCTCTGTCAAACTCTTCATGCAGTATCTTATCTCCCATTTCATCTTCATCTACATCCTCTTCCATTTCCATAATATTGTCCTCAAGTACATCGCCCTTGTATAAACCCTCTATATACTCCTTCCACCTTTCTGCCTTCCCTTCTTTGCTTAGAACTGGGTTGCCATCTGAGCTCTTGATATTCATATAAGTGGTTCTCTTCTCTCCAAAGGTCTCTTTAATTTTCCTGTAGGCAGTATCTATCTTACCCCTAGTGAGACAAGCCTCTACATCCTTACATTTGTCCTCTAGCCATCCCTGCTTAGCCATTTTGCACTTCCTATTGATCTGATTTTTGAGACGTTTGTATTCCTTTTTGCCTGCTTCATTTACTGCATTTTTATATTTTCTCCTTTCATCAATTAAATTCAATATTTCTTCTGTTACCCGAGGATTTGTATTAGCCCTCGCCTTTTTACCTACTTGATCGTCTGCTGCCTTCACTACTTCATCTCTCAGAGGTACCCATTCTTCTTCTACTGTATTTCTTTCCCCCATTCCTGTCAATTGTTCCCTTATGCTCTCCCTAAAACTCTCTACAACCTCTGGTTCTTTCAGTTTATCCAGGTCCCATCTCATTAGATTCCCACTTTTTTGCAGTTTCTTCACTTTCAATCTGCAGTTCATAACCAATAGATTGTGGTCAGAATCCACATCTGCCCCTGGAAATGTCTTACAAATTAAAACCTGGTTCCTAAATCTCTGTCTTACCATTATATAATCTATCTGATACCTTTTAGTATCTCCAGGATTCTTCCAGGTATACAACCTTCTTTCATGATTCTTGAACCAAGTGTTAGCTATGATTAAGTTATGCTCTGTGCAAAATTCTACAAGGCGGCTTCCTCTTTCATTTCTTCCCCCCAATCCATATTCACCTACTATGTTTCCTTCTCTCCCTTTTCCTACTGACGAATTCCAGTCACCCATGACTATTAAATTTTCGTCTCCCTTCACTACCTGAATAATTTCTTTTATCTCGTCGTACATTTCATCTATTTCTTCATCATCTGCAGAGCTAGTTGGCATATAAACTTGTACTACTGTAGTAGGCATGGGCTTTGTGTCTATCTTGGCCACAATAATGCGTTCACTATGCTGTTTGTAGTAGCTAACGCGCACTCCTATTTTTTTATTCATTATTAAACCTACACCTGCATTACCCCTATTTGATTTTGTATTTATAACCCTGTACTCACCTGACCAAAAGTCTTGTTCCTCCTGCCACCGAACTTCACTAATTGCCACTATATCTAACTTTAACCTATCCATTTCCCTTTTTAAATTTTCTAACCTACCTGCCCGATTAAGGCATCTGACATTCCACGTTCCGATCCGTAGAACAGTAGTCCCCGCCCGGAGATCAGAATGGGGGACTATTTTACCTCCGGAATATTTTACCCAAGAGGACGTCATCATCATTTAATCATACAGTAAAGCTGCATGTCCTCGGGAAAAATTACGGCTGTAGTTTCGCCTTGCTTTCAGCCGTTCGCAGTACCAGCACAGCAAGGCCGTTTTGGTTAATGTTACAAGGCCAGATCAGTCAATCATCCAGACTGTTGCCCCTGCAACTACTGAAAAGGCTGCTGCCCCTCTTCAGGAACCACATGTTTGTCTGGCCTCTCAACAGATACCCCTCCGTTGTGGTTGCACCTACGGTATGGCCATCTGTATCGCTGAGGCATACAAGCCTCCCCACCAACGGCAAGGTCCATGGTTCATGGGGGGTACATTAAGATAGCAAATTAATTTTGAGTCCTCCAAGACAATGAGTAGCAGTACTAGTCAGTAAGAATTGTGATCTTCAACTATTATTATTATTTGAGGCAGGAAATACATCTCAGCTAAAAAGTATTAATAAGAAAACACTCCCAAGTGCCAACAAAAGATCGCGATGATATCTGGTGGTACGTAGTACAAAATGTAATTTTTTTTGTTTATGCCCAATTTCACTTTTAAGGAGTAAAACACACTCTAAAGGTAATTTGGCATTTTAGGTTTAGACAGAATATAGAAGATAAATAAAAAATGTTTTTCATATAAAAGTTGATTTGTAATTAATATTCTGGAAAACTGTATAATCAAATTTCGTAATAATTTGAAATTTCGCAAAATACCCTACCACCATTAATTAATTCTGAGTAACAAAAACTTTTATTACAATATAAATGAAAGAAGTTTTATTACACGGGGGTGTCTGTGACTGAAAATCCTCTTTCATTTATGTTTCAACAAAAGTTTTCATTTTTCAAAATTCATTAATGGTGGCGAGGTATTTTGCAAAATTTCAAATTGTTACAAAAGTTGATTATATAGTTTTCAAGATCATTAGTTATATATCAACTCTTTTATGAAAAAATCATTTTTATCATCGTTTCAAAGAAATTCCCTCTAAATGTAAAATGCTAAATTATCTTTTCAGATGCATTTTACCCCTTAAAAGTGAAACTGACCACAAAAAAATGTGTTCCAATATTTTGTCCCCTCTACACACTTGCCAAGTTTCATCAAGTATGTTGATTGACACTTAGGAATGATCGCTCATAGCTAACCAGACAAGCAGACTGACAGTATAAATGTATTTAATTTGATCTACGCTTGATGCAAGTCACAATACACCCTCAAATCAAATGGCACAGGCCTACTGGAAGTTATGTGCAATAATAACTCTACACGAAGTTTGCAATTAGAAAAGTGGTACCAAGGCTCTCTAGAAAATCTGTAGACTATATTGCCTATAAGCAGCTATTAAATAATACCCCTATCTAACAAAAAAATGCGTGACACACACAATGTAGCCAAAACACAAATAAACACCATATTAGGAAGGGACGAAGGAAGTGTTTGATTTTAGGAACAAAGACGGCGTTCAGTTTTAGGAAGAAAGAAGATTTTTATTACAGTATGTCACTTAAACTGCAAAATGATACGTTTTTCTTAAATACACTCACGAGGTGACCAAAGATGCTGACAGACAGATTTGTAGCGTTTCCAAAGATGATGACAGAGTTGATATTTCGAAAATAAATAAAATTATTTATCATTTATATGTAAGGTAGCAAAACTGCAAGCTCTGTGCAGCATTACATTGTATATTCTCTCTTCCAAAAGTGCTTCGTAACTTACTAAAATACATACAGCTTACATATTTATTGTAACAGGCATGACCTCGACGAAAGATTCGAGCAAAAGTAACTTATCTGTACTTCATCTCTCAAGTACAGTATGTTTATATATTCAGCCAGCGATGTACATTTCAATTCTCTGGAAGTCTCAAGAAAGATTTCTATGTTAAGTAGGTTGGACAAGCCCCTGGTAGGTTGAAAGATAGAGAAACATGTTGTTCTCAGAGCAACATTTATGCCTATATAAAGTATCTCAAATATACGTCAAACCATTCAAATTCCTTAAAAATGGCAGTAAGAGCTATTTACCAAAGAGGCCGCATATTGTGTGTGTCCAAAATGCAGATGTTCCCACCTACTGTGAGCTTTCAACACTCCTTGACTCAAGACAGCCAACTGTCGTTACTGAGAACAAAGCAGTATATAGCTAACTAATAAAAGTTGTTACAGCAGTAAAGAGCACTCTAGCCAGTCTTGACAATTACTGTTAGATGTGTTTAAGGTTAGTTGCTATTAAAAACTTGCATAGACAGTGTCCTGGCCAGTCTTTTTTCTGGCGACTGGGGGATGTGAGTGCTCCTCTGACCAGAGTATATATAAAGTGTGTAATTTTTCTTCCAGTAAGAAAAGTCTACACCGCAACAACACATAGGTGGACAATTTTGAGTCATACTCCGCCCCCCCCCAGGTGACGTCACATCGTTGGACCCTTGCTGCAGCTTCAAGTGGATGATGCATTCATCTCGCCCAATGCTGTGCCTATGAGAAACATCACAAGCTGAACCCACATCTGTGCACAGTGGCCTTGGTGGAGATCTTACAAGTGCTGGCAATGTAGGATGGATGTGTTGTCTGCAATGCTTTTCCAGTGATTGTAGTGTTGTGTGACTGTTTGAACAGAAAAATCATTGCATCTCAAATCATATAATTTACTTCGACATAGTCTGTGTAAAAGTACCCGAGTGACTTGAATTAACTGTTTTTGTTACAGAGGGATATCGAAGTAATCAATTATATAATGTGCTGCCATACTTACAAACGTGCCATGGGCTGGCCACACCTCTCTCTCTCTCTCTTTCTCTCTCTCTCTCTCTCTCTCACATACACACACACACACACACACACACACACACACACACGCACACACACACACCAGCAACATATGCAAATGGCTGGAGTCTAAGATCTTTGATATGTATGACACAAGCGATGGGAGAGATAAAAAGGGAATCACAGTAAGTCTCATGGTGACTGCAGTAAACACACTGTACACAGAAGAACTATTCAACAATCTGCATAAACTATATATGACCAAAAAGTATTAGCGCATTAATAGAGATAAATTTTCCTACATGTGTCGAAAAAAATACAGCTCATCTCGTCTGTAATGCGATGGAAAGCACTGCTTTCTTTTCTCTTATAGACATAGGGGTACGCCAACATGTGAGAATTCCTAAATAACATAATTCATTGGCACTCAATAGGCTTTTCTTTCGTTTAAATATATGAAGTTGGTGCACAAGTTTGTAGCGTTTTTGTTTTGCGTCTTGGTATTCCGGTTGCTATGGGTTTAGCTATCGACTGTCCTTTTCATTTGTAGTTTACTGTTGCTATTTGAGTTTACATATTGTCATTTTGTCGTTTGGAGATGGTGAGTGGAGCTGTGGACGCTGGGAAATGGAGTACCAAGTGGAGAAATCGGAACGTTTCCAACCTATTCTTCCGTCTGAGTTCCGTAGAAGGGTGACAGCAGCAGAAGCTGCCCGAAACATTCACATAGTTGGTTGGTTGATTTGAGGGAGGGGACCAAACAACAAGGTCATCTGTTCATAGGATTAGGGAAGGATGGGAAAGAAATTCGGCCGACGCCTTTCAAAGGAACCTTCCGAGCATTTGACAGAAGAGATCTAGGGGAATCGTGGAAAACGTAAATCAGGATGCCAGACATGGGGTTGAACCATCTTCCTCCCGAATGTGAGTCCAGTGTGCTAACCACCATGCCACCTCGATCGGTCGTTTGCTTAGTGATGGGGATAATGCCACTGGACAGTGAAAGGCAAGAAAATGATTTTCTGGTTTTAAGGAGGATCTTTTTGATATTAGTGACCCTCCAGATTCAGAAAGACCTTTGGGGCTTGATGGAGATTGTTTAAACATATTAATCCAAAGTGACCGCCATTAGTGTAGTCAAGAACTGGCAGATGTCATGAACTGTGATCATTCCACCACTGTATGGCACTTGCATGCAATGGTGAAGGTTCAGAAGTTGGATAAATGAGTACTGCATGCTTTAATCCAAAATCACAAAAACTAGTGGATGGCCATGTATGCATCTCTGCTTGGTCGTCATCAGTTCATTCATAAAAATACCAACCATTTCTGTCCTGTATAGTCACTGATGACGAGAAATAGCGTCATTATGCAAACATAAGATAAAGAAAGGAATGTTCGAGCCCAAATAAAGCAGCAGGTCTTCGTACAAAGAATTATTAACATCCACAGAAGATAATGTTATGCATCTGGTGGAACAACGACGGTGTGGTGTACTACGAATTGCTTCCTTGAGGTGTAACCATCACTGTTGACGTTTATTGTCAACACCTGAGTCATCTTGAGGATGCAGTCCAAGAAAAGCTACCAGAAAGACTGCATGAACTGATGCTGCTCCATTTAAAACACCCACCCTCATTCTGCTAGACTTACACAAAACACTATACAGGAATTGAGCTGGGAATTCATTTTGCACGGGCATTATTCAGCTGATCTCGCGCCCTTAGATTTCCTCTTTCTGCCCTCTCTGTTGAACAACATTCAAGGAACTTCCTTTCCAGATGAAAATGCTCTCTGAACGTGTCACGATGAGTTCTTCGCTTCAAAACCACGCAATTTCTAGAGTCACAGAATCCAAAACCTACCCAGACAGTGGCAGACTGTTGTAAATAGTGAAGTAGAATACATTATTGATTACTTAAGTTTCTGTTACGTGTATCTGTTGTGTTTGTTAAACTTACGAAAAGCGGTACAATTTATGGACCAACCCAGTATAATGCTAACACAAGTGTACCACAACAACCAACCTATATTTGTCTTTTAGTGGAAATGGTCTGTTGGTAGTTTTTTTATGGTACAGGTGGTCATGATATGCTGTGCCCTCCAGCACTGTAGAGGTTGTAGGATGCTGTGTATAGGCCAGAGGAGCAACCACTAAAAAATTTGTATCATGCTCAGTGGTCTGTGTTCTGAAAGAGTTTGGCGATATACTTGCTTAACTATTCCAAACACATAGTACAATGAGATATGTAGAGATTTATGGTGGATTATACACATTTATCTGCCGAAGGAATATGGAAGTAACTTCTTCAAGGAGGGATCTGCCTAAGTCTATTAGACACGTCGCCTCATCCCAAATTAGTCTAGTCAGGTATTTGTATAATCGAGATGTATTAACAGAAAAAATTAAAACGTGAAGAATACTCAGTACTCCAGCACAGCAAAGAAAATATTTCTGCTCCCAATTCAAACTGTTGTTGTTGTTGCCTTTATTCCTGAGACTCGTTTGATGCAGCTCTCCATGCTACTCTATCCTGTGCAAGCTTCTTCATCTCCCAGTACTTACTACAACCTACATCCTGAATCTGCTTAGTGTATTCATCTCTTGGTCTCCCTCTACGATTTTTACCCTCCACGCTGCCCTCCAATGCTAAATTTGTGATACCTTGATGCCTCAGAACATGTCCTACCAACCGGTCCCTTCTTCTTGTCAAGTTGTGCCACAAACTCCTTTTCTCTCCAATTCTATTCAATACCTCCTCATTAGTTATGTGATCTACCCATCTAATCTTCAGCATTCTTCTGTAGCACCACATTTCGAAAGCTTCTATTCTCTTCTTGTTCACACTATTTATCGTCCATGTTTCACTTCCATACATGGCTACACTCCATACAAATACTTTCAGAAATGACTTCCTGACACTTAAATCTATACTCGATGTTAACAAATTTCTCTTCTTCAGAAACGCTTTCCTTCCCATTGCCGGTCTACATTTTATATCCTCTCTACTTCAATCATCATCAGCTATTTTGCTACCCAAATAGCAAAACTCCTTTACTACTTTAAGTGTCTCATTTACTAATCTAATTCCCTCAGCATCACCCGACTTAATTCGACTACATTCCATTATCCTCGTTTTGCTTTTGTTGATGTTCATCTTATATCCTCCTTTCAAGACACTGTCCATTCCGTTCATCAGCTCTTCCAAGTCCTTTGCTGTCTCTGACAGAATTACAATGTCATCGGCGATCCTCAACGTATTTACTTCTTCTCCATGGACATTAATACCTACACCGAACTTTTCTTTTGTTTCCTTTACTGCTTGCCCAATATACAGATTGAATAACATCGGGGACAGGCTACAACCCTGTCTCACTCCCTTCCCAACCACTGCTTCCCTTTCATGTCCCTCGACTCTTATGACTGCCATCTGGTTTCTGTACGAATTGTAAATAGCCTTTCGCTCCCTGTATTTTACCCCTGCCACCTTTAGAATTTGAAAGAGAGTATTCCAGTCAACATTGTCAAAAACTTTCTCTAAGTCTACAAATGTTAGAAATGTAGGTTTGCCTTTCCTTAATCTATTTTCTAAGATCGGTCGTAGGGTCAATATTGCCTCACGTGTTCCAACATTTCTGCAGAATCCAAACTGATCTTCGCCGAGGTCGGCCTCCACCAGTTTTTCCATTCGTCTGTAAAGAATTCACGTTAGTATTTTGCAGCTGTGACTTATTAAACTGGTAGTTCGATAATTTTCACATCTGTTAACACCTGCTTTCTTTTGGATTGGAATTATTATATTCTTCTTGAAGACTGAGGGTATTTTGCCTGTCTCATACATCTTGCTCACCAGATGGTAGAGTTTTGTCAGGACTGGCTCTCCCAAGGCCGTTAGTAGATCCAATGGAATGTTGTCTACTCCCGGGGCCTTGTTTCGACTCAGGTCTTTCAGTGCTCTGTCAAACTGTTCATGCAGTATCGTATCTCCCATTTCATCTTCATCTACATCCTCTTCCATTTCCATAATATTGTCCTCAAGTACATCGCCCTTGTATAGACCCTCTATATACTCCTTCCACCTTTCTGCTTTCCCTTCTTTGGTTAGGACTGGGTTTCCATCTGAGCTCTTGATATTCATACAAGTGGCTCTCTTTCCTCCAAAGGTCTCTTTAATTTTCCTGTAGGCAGTATCTATCTTACCCCTAGTGAGATAAGCCTCTACATCCTTACATTTGTCCTCTAGCCATCCCTGCTTAGCCAATTTGCACTTCCTGTCGATCTCATTTTTGAGAAGTTTGTATTCAAACTGCAATCCCTAAAAGTGCTGTGTGGAGTTTTGAGGTTACAGAATGTTGTTCCTGCATTAATGGTTTATCTCCAGTCATCCCATGAGATTACTGTGCTGTATACTGTGTATCACTGGAAACGGGTCTCCAACCCACCTTCCCCCATAGGTAGTGGACTCGTCCGGTGAGATTACTGTGCTGCATTATGAGTATCACTGGAAACAGTTTCCAACCCCCCTCCCCCACAGCTACTGTCCTGGGTATTATAATTATGGTTCTTGCTGTGTGTGTCTCTCCATTCACATGGAAAGAAAAATTGCCTCATACATGTTGATTACCTCACCATGCATGCACACAGATAATTTACAGATC
Source organism: Schistocerca piceifrons (assembly GCF_021461385.2). Classification (NCBI taxonomy): domain Eukaryota; kingdom Metazoa; phylum Arthropoda; class Insecta; order Orthoptera; family Acrididae; genus Schistocerca; species Schistocerca piceifrons. Next base: position 90,113,051 of record NC_060145.1, on the reverse strand, counting down.
CAAGTAAAAGGTTTTGATATCCATATACATCACTTTCCAGCTGTTTTCCGTGTATGGGTGTGTGTCACTCGTACAGCAACGGTGCCAATATGTTTTACATGTCGTGATGTGATGCGGTCAGGATTAAATCGTATATGTCACTGAGACATCTCTGTGATGAAAGAAATAGCTAAAAATTACGATAAATGACAAAAAATAGGTAGACATGGAATAGTTATGGTATCACATGTCTGTCTCATGCCTCGGTCAGACTAATTCAAATCACAAAGTACACATTAACAGTTGATACAAACTCGAACGGTTTCACAAGTAGTTGGAATAACATCCACGTTCATAAACGCAGTAACTGTTTGCCAGTTGTACTTTTTTAACAGTTAAATCAAAACTCCTTAATGTTGATAGCTTTCACAGCTGGAAAAGCAACTTATATGTACTCTAAAACTATAAAATTTATGTAACACCTACCACAGGTGGTACTGCAGAATACTATTTGCGATCTGGTAACTGATAGACACTGTCAGTTTCTCATGGTGGTACAATACAGCTGTGAGATTCATATCCGACACCTATTCTCAAGCTATTGTACATACACTTTCTAATCAAAAGCACCTTGTATGAACACACCCCACCACTTTTTCACGTTATTCTACCATAAATTAATAATATTAAGAGATTCTCCTTGAGCACACCCCATATCTTGTTGTCCTATGCATGTAATCGTGTTAGGCAATGCACATCTCAGTAGTTTTTTTTGGACCACAGACCTCCGATTATGGTACAGACTTCTAGCGGTTCTTCTTCCTGCATAGATACAACATCCTGCGACTATTGATGTTGGAGGGCACAGCCTATCACAACCGCATGTTTCCTAGGAAAATGAACAACAGAGCAGTTCCGCTAACACATTTGTAGCTTGGTTGTTGTAATACACCAGTGTGGTCATAAAGTCCCAGTCACTACGATAGTGTCAGCGTTACAGAAGCTACTGAGTGGGAATGAACTTCATTTAGGGATTCTCATGTCTCTGATGTACAGCTACTTGTGTAAGAGGAAAGAAAGCAGTGCTTTCCTTTGCATTGCAGATGAGACGCGCTATAATTTTTTTGTGCAGTTGAGGAAACGTGCCTCTACTAGTGTCCAGACATTTTTTAGTCATATACAATTTATGCAGTTTGTCGCATATCTTTTCTGTATACAGCACGTTCACTGCAGTTACCAAGAGATGTGCCGTGACTCGTTTCTTTATCTCTCCTAGCATGTGTATCAGATATCACAGAGTGCCTGCTCCAGCCATACATGTATGAGACCAGCACATGTACGTGTGTGAGTGTGTGTGTGTGTGTGTGTGTGTGTGAGTGTGTGTGTGTGTGCTGCATCATAGTTCCTAGCTGATCACTGGCACATCTGTAAGTATGACAGCACATTGCTTAATTAATTACATCGACATTCCTTTGGAATGCAGACAAGTAGTTCAAGTTGCTCTACTAATTTTACGCAGAAAAGTCGAAGTAAATTATATGGTTTGATATCCAATGATTTTTCTCTTCACATCAGTGTAGAGAAATACCGCTACTGGAACAGCACTGCTGACAATCCATCCATCCTGTGTGAGTGGCTTGTGCAAGCTCTTCATCAAGGCCACTAGTATACCTTGCAGTGCATCTCACAGAGAGGAGGGTGAGATGAACACATCATAGGGCATCTATGTGACATTGCAGCAAGGTTGCAATGGCATGATGTCGCTAGGTGGATAATGCAAAGCCAGTCATCTATATGTGGTTACAGCATTTTTTCTTATTGGAAGAAGTAGTACACAGTTTATATTTACGTGGGCTGTAGAAGCACTTACATCCCTCAGAGGCTATAAGAAAATAGATTGTCCATGGCTCTCTGATGCCAGTTTTAATAGCAACTAACCTTAGAAACATCTAATAGTCATTGTGTAGATTGCCTAGGGTACTCTAGTGCTACATCCATGTCAATTATCCTCTTACACTTCGCACCTAGACAAAAATAACTATTATTAGTTAGGGGTATATTGTTTTTTTCTCGATACTTATTCACTGTCTTGCATCAGGGAATTTCCATATTTTGACATATTTTTCATATTTTTTTTGTTTTTTTTTTTGGTTATCAGTCTACTGACTGGTTTGATGCGGCCCGCCACGAATTCCCTTCCTGTGCTAACCTCTTCATCTCAGAGTAGCACTTGCAACCTACGTCCTCAATTATTTGCTTGACGTATTCCAATCTCTGTCTTCCTCTACAGTTTTTGCCCTCTACAGCTCCCTCTAGTACCATGGAAGTCATCCCCTCATGTCTCAGCAGATGTCCTGTTGTGGACTGGCAAGACAGCCAATCCACTATGACAGGAAGCCGAAAGGCACGCGTTTAAGCTCACGCAGGCTGGCGTGAGGTCTGGAACAGGTAAAGTAATTGAGACTAGCAAATAAAGTACGTAGCTGCTGTAATACTTAACTTTAATCCATAATTGGTGAACATCGCTCTTGACAGTACATGTTTTACAGCATCAATAGTAACTGGAAATGGCGCCTTGCTAGGTCGTAGCAAATGACGTAGCTGAAGGCTATGCTAACTATCGTCTCGGCAAATGAGAGCGTAATTTGTCATTGAACCATCGCTAGCAAAGTAGGCTGTCTAACTGGGGCGAGTGCTAGGAAGTGTCTCTAGACCTGCCGTGTGGCGGCGCTCGGTCTGCAATCACTGATAGTGGCGACACGCGGGTCCGACGTATACTAACGGACCGCGGCCGATTTAAAGGCTACCACCTAGCAAGTGTGATGTCTGGCGGTGACACCACATGTCCAATCATCCTGTCCCTTCTCCTTATCAGTGTTTCCCACATATTCCTTTCCTCTCCGATACTGCGTAGAACCTCCTCATTCCTTACCTTATCAGTCCACCTAATTTTCAACATTCGTCTATAGCACCACATCTCAAATGCTTCGATTCTCTTCTGTTCCGGTTTTCCCACAGTCCATGTTTCACTACCATACAATGCTGTACCCCAGATGTACATCCTCAGAAATTTCTTCCTCAAATTAAGGCCGGTATTTGATATTAGTAGACTTCTCTTGGCCAGAAATGCCTTTTTTGCCATAGCAAGTCTGCTTTTGATGTCCTCCTTGCTCCGTCCGTCATTGGTTATTTTACTGCCTAGGTAGCAGAATTCCTTAACTACATTGACTTCGTGACCATCAATCCTGATGTTAAGTTTCTCGCTGTTCTCATTTCTACTACTTCTCATTACCTTCGTCTTTCTCCGATTTACTCTCAAATCATACTGTGTACTCATTAGACTGTTCATTCCGTTCAGCAAATCATTTAATTCTTCTTCACTTCCACTCAGGATAGCAATGTCATCAGCGAATCGTATCATTGATATCCTTTCACCTTGTATTTTAATTCCACTTCTGAACCTTTCTTTTATTTCCATCATTGCTTCCTCGATGTACAGATTGAAGAGTAGGGGCGAAAGGCTGCGGCCTTGTCTTACACCCTTCTTAATACGAGCACTTCGTTCTTGATCGTCCACTCTTATTATTCCCTCTTGGTTGTTGTACATATTGTATATGACCCGTCTCTCCCTATAGCTTACCCCTACTTTTTTCAGAATCTCGAACAGCTTGCACCATTTTATATTGTCGAACGCTTTTTCCAGGTCGACAAATCCTATGAAAGTGTCTTGATTTTTCTTTACCCTTGCTTCCATTATTAGCCGTAACGTCAGAATTGCCTCTCTTGTCCCTTTACTTTTCCTAAAGCCAAACTGATTGTCACCTAGCGCATTCTCAATTTTCTTTTCCATTCTTCTGTATATTTTTCTTGTAAGCAGCTTCGATGCATGAGCTGTTAAGCTGATTGTGCGATAATTCTCGCACTTGTCAGCTCTTACCGTCTTCGGAATTGTGTGGATGATGCTTTTCCGAAAGTCAGATGGTATATCGCCAGACTCATATATTCTACACACCAACGTGAATAGTCGTTTTGTTGACACTTCCCCCAATGATTTTAGAAATTCTGATGGAATGTTATCTATCCCTTCTGCCTTATTTGACCGTAAGTCCTCCAAAGCTCTTTTAAATTCCGATTCTAATACTGGGTCCCCTATCTCTTCTAAATCGACTCCTGTTTCTTCTTCTATCACATCAGACAAATCTTCACCTTCATAGAGGCTTTCAATGTATTCTTTCCACCTATCTGCTCTCTCCTCTGCATTTAACTGTGGAATTCCCGTTGCACTCTTAATGTTACCACCGTTGCTTTTAATGTCATCAAAGGTTGTTTTGACTTTCCTGTATGCTGAGTCTGTCCTTCCGACAATAATATCTTTTTCGATGTCTTCACATTTTTCCTGCAGCCATTTCGTCTTAGCTTCCCTGCACTTCCTATTTATTTCATTCCTCAGCGACTTCTATTTCTGTATTCCTGATTTTCCCGGAACATGTTTGTACTTACTCCTTTCATCAATCAACTGAAGTATTTTTTTCTGTTACCCATGGTTTCTTCGCAGCTACCTTCTTTGTACCTATGTGTTCCTTCCCAACTTCTGTGATGGCCCTTTTTAGAGATGTCCATTCCTCTTCAACTGTACTGCCTACTGCGCTATTCCTTATTGCTGCATCTATAGCGTTAGAGAACTTCAAACGTATCTCGCCATTCCTTAGTACTTCCGTATCCCACTTCTTTGCGTATTGATTCTTCCTGACTAATGTCTTGAACTTCAGCCTACTCTTCATCACTACTATATTGTGATATGAGTCTATATCTGCTCCTGGGTACGCCTTACAATCCAGTATCTGATTTCGGAATCTCTGTCTGACCATGATGTAATCTAATTGAAATCTTCCCGTATCTCCCGGCCTTTTCCAAGTATACCTCCTCCTCTTGTGATTGTTGAACAGGGTATTCGCTATTACTAGCTGAAACTTGTTACAAAACTCAATTAGTCATTCTCCTCTTTCATTCCTTGTCCCAAGCCCATATTCTCCTGTAACCTTTTCTTCTTCCCCTACAACTGCATTCCAGTCGCCCATGACTATTAGATTTTCGTCCCCCTTTACATACTGCATTACCCTCCAACATCCTCATACACCTTCTCTATCTGTTCATCTTCAGCTTGCGACGTCGGCATGTATACCTGAACTATCGTTGTCGGTGTTGGTCTGCTGTCGATTCTGATTAGAACAACCCAGTCACTGAACTGTTCACAGTAACACACCCTCTGCCCTACCTTCCTATTCATAACGAATCCTACACCTGTTATACCATTTTCTGCTGCTGTTGATAATACCCGATACTCATCTGAGCAGAAATCCTTCTCTTCCTTCCACTTCACTTCACTGACCCCTACTATATCTAGATTGAGCCTTTGCATTTCCCTTTTCAGATTTTCTAGTTTCCCTACCACGTTCAAGCTTCTGACATTCCACGCCCCGACTCGTAGAGCGTTATCCTTTCGTTGATTATTCAATCTTTTTCTCATGGTAACCTCCCCCTTGGCAGTCCCCTCCCGGAGATCCGAATGGGGGACTATTCCGGAATCTTTTGCCAATGGAGAGATCATCATGACACTTCTTCAAATACAGACCACATGTCCTGTGGATACACGTTACGTGTCTTTAATGCAGTGGTTTCCATTGCCTTCTGCATCCTCATGTCGTTGATCATTGCTGATTCTTCCGCCTTTAGGGGCAATTTCCCACCCCTAGGACAAGAGAGTGCCCTGAACCTCTATCCGCTCCTCCGCCCTCTTTGACAAGGCCATTGGCAGAATGAGGCTGACTTCTTATGCCGGAAGTCTTTGGCCGCCAATGCTGATTATTTATCAAAGTTTAGGCAGTGGCGGGGATCAAACCCGGGACTGACGACGTTTTATGAATCAAAGACGCTACCCCTAGACCACGGGTATTTTTCATATAATTTGTAAAAACGCTGATAATGCTCAGACAAAAACACATTTCTGCACCTTTCAGCCTATCAGGGCTTGTTCAAACTAATGAACACAGAAATCATTCTCCAGATACTTAGAGCATTGAAAACAAACGTAATACACTTTGGTCGTCTCATGAGTGTATTTAAGCAAAAAATATCGTTCTGCAGTGTAAGTGATGTACTGTAATGAAAACTACATTTCTTCCTAAAACTAACGCCTACTTCCTCAAATCGAGCACCTCCTTTGTTCCTTCCTAATATGGTGTTTTATGTAAACCGAAAGAAGGAAAGGGGAAGGGACGGTGATGTCAGCTGCATCAGGACATTCCACAGAATCAGCAGCTATGAGTGAAACCGTGTACCAAGCAGGGATCTGAACCTGGGATCTCCTGCTTGCTACACAGTTACGTTAACCACTGCTCCATCCAGACTGTCTCAGCATATCTCTTGGCCAACCCACACTCCCACCTAGCACCACCTATCTGCAGCCCCCGTCCATTTCCTCCATGTTCGCTACTCAGAGATTTCCGCAGGAAGTCGGCCGTAATTGTGCACCGATGCTGAAGAAGGAAGAAAGATTGCTCATCAAGAAGAATCAATTATATGACATATCCGAAACAACAGACACCATGCATTTGTATAATGTGTTTTTTGTTTTGGCTAGTTTTTGTGTGCCTTTATTATTATATGGTGGTATTATTTGATAACTGCTTATAGGAAATACAGTATATAAACTTTCTAGAGAACCATCGTACCATTGTTCTGATTGCAAACTTTGTGGAGAATTGTTACAGTATGTTACCACCAGGAGATCTATGCCATTTGATTAGGGGGTGTATTTTGACTTACATCAAGATTAGCCTAATTAAATATATTCACTGTCAGTCTGCTTGCCTGCTCAGATTAGTATTTCATAGCTAAGACATATTTCCTGCCACACATAATAAGATGTGGGCAAAGTCTTAGTGAGAGGTTCCAACTCATTGCCTTGGAGGGGTCAAAATTATTTTGCTACCTTAACGTCAGGCAGGCACACACTCACATTTCAGTCTGTTTTTATGCTTTATCTCAGCCCAGGCAAGCACATATTTTCATTCCAGTGCATGTATTTATGCATCATCTCGGCATGTTTGAGCTTGCAATGTCAACGTGTTAGCTCTTTCAATACACTGCTCTGGCAGATATGTACATAATTCAAGTGGTGGTGACATACTAATTCTTAACTGTGTAAGTACATGAATATACCCCATTCGTTAAGCATCTTAGGGCGAATATTAACACATGCCATATGCCATTCATTACCCATTATAGGCGGCATATTTATGTGTCTTCTCGCCATGTTCATAAAATGAAACACTGCTCAGCTAGCATTCTGCAGATGGATTACCTATGGGGTGTACACACGTATAAAGTGTGAAGACAGAAGTAATAGTCTGATAACAACATAATTTTTTGTTAGAAATAATATTAAGGAAAGTGCCCGAGAGCAGCAGGTCCCTTGATTAACATTTTGCAGACAGTGCTATGACATAATTATTTTATACTCTCAAAGTATCTTACCTCAGTATTTTTTTTAACTCTGTTTCTCACTTTGGCATAGCCCTCGAACAGGGGCAACAACATATGACTGATAAATAATACAGCTACTTTTGACCTCTAAATTAATTAAGTGACTCAGCAGCACAGGATGATATTGAAGTAATGCGATATTGGTGTAACACTGGTATGAAGCAAGTGTTACACTGGTGTACATGCTGCAATTGTGCCACATACATGCAACTGCGATGCAGCCTGATCATTTAGATGCTTTCACGCACAGGTCTTCTCACTGAGTTTGGGGCCACAGCTAACATTTGGTGGACTATGCTACGACAACGTTATTTTATACTGCATGCTGCTCACTATAGCATCGTTTAACTGCAGTAATAATAAGCAAAATAATCTGTTATAAGAAATACCCACACCCTAATCCTCTTAATACAGAGTACAAAGCTAGAATGGAGAGCATTTTGCCCAGAAGCAGTGAGCCCCTTCATCTTTTCAGCAATATAATGTGCAGACAGCAACGGTGTGCTCATGCAACTGAATTATAAATATTAAAACTGACTAAAAGGAGGGAGGAGTGGGGGCTGAGCTTGTACACCATTAGCTGAAATGTCAGTGTTCTGGGGCCCGACAACACTTAGTACACAGCACATTAACAATGACATAACTCGATTGACTGACCTCCCTCTCCCTTCCTGCACCTCTTCCTCCCCTGGCTATTGTCTGTCGTCAGTGACCTTGAATAAGATATGCACAATTGCATCAGTTATAATATGACGCCGGAAAAATATGTTAAAAACTGATGCTGAGTGAGAATCTGCAGTGATACCCACTTTTAAAAGATTATTGATTGGTCTCATGCAATTGTTTCTATCATTTAAGAATGAGAGGTATTAGCACGTCATGAAACAAGTCAGCATGATGATTGGTATACCCATTTCAACCTGTTCAGTGAATTTGAGAAAGTAATGCGGTATCTGTTGGTGGGCTGCAGCTTTTAATAAAGGAAGATGAATATCCAATCACTAACTCTTTTACAATGCCTTTTTGTGCATTTGCAGAAAGCATAATTCCAAAACTCGATACGGACCAGTGTCAAAGAAAGTCCTAGATGGCTTCCCACACATTCAACACCGCCAAGTACTTCTTGAAATATGTATGAGCATATCTCTAAGCCTGTACACAATATGTACTCATAAACACAGCTCTTTAGATGCAGCTCATATGCCATATGTTGCTTTATTTCCCATGTTTTTTAATACGACAAAATGTACACTGTACATTTCTGCATTCAAACTGGCGCCATGCATAGTTTATGTACTTTCCGGCAGACGTCAGTGCCAGTCTGCAGCATGAGTGAAGACAACACATGATCGATCTGTGTGATCGTGGTAGCCTAACCTCTGGTTGGGGCTTAGCTCACTTTGTGGTTCACATTGTGTGCTTGTGTTGTATTAGGAACGTGGATGTTTTTGATGGTTCTTCCAGATCGGAGTAGGAAAAATCTGATGTGGTTAATAATTACGAACCTTCCAAAGTATTTTGCGTGAGTTCCAACAGTTCAGGTAATCAATACAGATTTATATTACTGAAGAATATCGTTACAAAACAATATGCATGTTCCTATAAAAGCAAATATTACCTCAAAATATTTCATGCTGTTCTTTTAGCTTCTTTTATATGTATTTATTTATTCATGTACAGATGAAGATGAGGGTCCTAATACTGCTGCCTGTCCTTATACATCACAGAACTTAAATACTGACATGATCAACTGGCCAGAATTGACAACCAGCCTGATTTACCATTTGTCACTATTGATAGCGGTGTAACTTTGCAGATTAATGAAAACTGTACTGAATTTAAATGCTTCTCGGCATTTTTCAATAATGAGAAACAATAAAAGTTGAAAGAAACAGGCATGCAGAACTAAAAATAATTAGAATGATTAAGAGAAAGTCTATGAAGAGAAATCATAAACGGCATCGATGGTCAGTAGTAAAGAGACATTAACTATATTGGTTTCTCTTTATTATTCTGTATATGAGTACAGTGAAGATACCAAAATTAAGTACTGTTGGTCGAAGGATTTCTGTATACTTCATGGGCAAACTGGCTAATGAGTAGAGACAAATTCACTTCCATCTTGTTTTGTTGCACTTGAATCACAACACAAAATTCATAAGGCTAGGTCAGTCAGGATGTGATTCACTGCACAAAATTAGGCCTTTCTTCAATTCTTTTGTCTCAAAGTGTAAGAATAACTTCAAGCCGCGCATGAATCTTACAATTGATGAAGGAATATGCCCTTTAAGAGGCTGAATAAAATTTAGAGTTTACATGAAAAACACACCAAATAAAGATGGAATCAAACTTTATTTACTATTTGACTCAACAACAAGTTATGCTTTGAACTGTGAAATTTACACACATAAAGCAACCAATGAAGATACCTCAGGCTTGTCTGCAATTGAGAGGTCATGTGGAGATTATTTTGGCAAAGCACACTGCATTTACATGGATAGGTTCGACACAAGTCCTGCTGTGGCAGAATGAAACCTTTGGCGTAGACATTGTAATGAAAAAGAGGAAGGGTCTACCGAATGAAACCAAGACTCTGAAGCTTAGAAAGTGGAAAATGATATTTTGGACAAAGAACATGTCCTTGCGGTAAAATGGAACTCAACCAAGGATGTGCACTGTCTTACAACCGAGCAAATTTAATTGTAACAAGTACCAGAAGCAAAGAAAATTAAGTAGAGAGACATAAACCAGATGTTGTAATAGCCTAGAACAAGGGTAAAACTGGAGTAGACAGGATTGACCAGCTATCAAGCTGTTATCGTTTCTGTTAGAAGACACTGAAATGGTGGAAGAAGATTTTCTTTCACTTGATCCTTTTAGTAGTAGTGAATAGTTAACAACAATAAACACAGAATCTCTGGCGTGTTTCATCAATACCTTAGGTAAACAGCTAGCTGTTCATGGCGGTGTGGAAGGGCTGCAGGTCAAATGTGCACCATCACCAAGTGCAGGCAGGGTCTTTGGCTGATACTCAGAGAAAAGATCCCAGCAACAGCACATAACCAAAATGAAGCAAGATTCTGTAAAGTTCGTGCAGATAAAGAGAAATGCACTCCTGTACTGAATTTTTCTTGTATGCCCATGTTTCTTGCAATAAAATATGTTCTTTTGTACAGGTTTATTTCTTGCAAACATTCAAAGGAATGAGTTTTAGACGTAACTTTCTTTTGGAAAAACATTCAACTTTGAAAACTGTAGAAAAATGCCATTTGCATCTAGGAAAAAATGTATAACAACATTAGAAAGAGGAAGTTTTAAACTTTAATGTAAGCAGTTTAGTATCTTTATATTTTCTTCATGGCTTCTTCAAAAAATCCAAGAAATTGGTTGAAAAGTGTCAGACCATAGGGACAGAACTTGTGTAAATGGCTTGGTATGGAAAATGTTAAAAGACAGATGCTTGGGATGGATCCTACCAATAAGCCCAAACTTTAAGAAGCTCATTGGAGCTGTGTTATCCACAGCAAAGAAATGTATCTGAAGAGATTTCCGCAAGAAACATGTACTGAGATGGAGGGATAACGCGTAATTCTGTACAATGAGTTTTGTGACAACAATAGCTGAAATAACTGACAAACCTCTGCACAGTATGGGTGTAGCTAATTGTATGCAGTGAACTGAGACAGTAAAGGCCTTAGACTTCCACATCTCAAGCTCCTCGGATTCATCACATATAATTAATGTCAAAAAATAATTGAGGTCTCTCAAACTAGCTTGTAAACCTAAGTCAGACTATTCTAGACCATTCAGTGGCGAGGAAATAACTGCAGCTCCCAGAGAAATTACAGCAGGGAAGGCACATAGTTTCATGGCATCCATTCAGAATTCCTAATCCACAGTGGAAAGTACGTAAAAAACTGGCTAGAGATTCTTTACTGATACTCTCCGAACTAGTAACGTACCCCATGATCTGAAAAGAGTGATAATCATAGACATGTTAAAACCAGGTAAACCGAATAACAAACTGCAAAGCTATCGACCTAGTGCTTTACTTAGCACAGTATATAAACTTTTGGAAAGATTATTGTATAGCAGAATCAGTCACAAAATTTCCGGAAACCTGTTTGCTGAAAAGGCAGCGCCTTGTAATGCTGTGTGGAGTCAAACCAGGTGTTAAAATTGGAAACCTCATTGATGCTATGTTAAGCAATGGAAGCTATCAAGTTCTAATGGGTAATTAGATGAGCCCTCTAATGAAGCTTAATAATGGGCTTCAACAAGGATCAGTCCTAACTCATCTTCTGTTTTTCCTATACATAGCAGACATGCCTAAGACACTATCAAGGAAATTTGGATGAGATGATGACTGGGCTCTTGCTGTCAGCCACAGAGACATGGGCATTAATGAGTCTGTCTGACTGAAGACCTACAAACTATCGGCTAATACTTCCATAACTGTTAGTTACAGCCAGGTGCTGACAAAACGGAAGTCACTAGCTTCCACCTTAAGAGCAAGCTCGCAAACAAAGAAATAAAGATATGTTTTGGATGAAAGCAGCTGAGCCATAACAAAAACCCACGTTATCTAGGGGCTACTCTTAAAAATCAGTTTCAAAGAGCACTTGCTGAAAACTGCCGGTAAGATGAAGTCAAGATAGATCTTGCAGAGACTTTGTGCCAGAATGTGGGGATCACCATCTCCAACACTAAGATGATCTGTTCTTAGACTGTTGTACCCTATGACAGAATATCGCACTGCAGTCTGGATCAACAGCCCACACACCAGACTTGTTGATATGAAGCTCAACCAGACTATATACATCATCATACAAACAATCAGAAACACTTCAACTGTCTTCTCTGGCATATAGATCCTCCAATTTTCCTGCGAAATTCTATTCTGAAGCTGGAGTTTACAAAAGTAGCTGAAGATCCTTATCTCCCTATAAACGAGGATACTCCTGCGCTCAATAAAGACAAACTTCATCAGTAGTCATCCACCTCTATAAATTTTTGATGGACAACAGAGCAACAACAACAGACCTACAAAACTTCCTGGCACACAATTTCAATCTGCCATTAAGTTTCATTTCAGTGCACACCCCACTGCAGAGATCTCGAGGGGTTGTGAAGGGTGAGTTGAGGAACAAATGGAGGGTAGGAACCTGTGTTCGGAAATGTCATCCAGCGACGCTAAATACACTGATTTTAATCAATTCTTTTTGTCTCCAGAATATGTCTTCTACTGATTCATAATATAATTCCAAAAATCTCCATTGTTTGTCCCTTGCTGCTACCAACCAAAATTCAACTGAGTGCTTCCTCTCCTCACGATCAACAGATAAATCTGTCGCCCATCTTCGCAAAGCAAAAATCATCTCTGACTCACCTCTGTGCTGCGCAGCATCTCTGTCGAGGCTGCTCGTGCATGTCTAAGCAACTCAGACGTCAAGAGCGCGATTTCAGACATCAAAAACAAGAAAAGTTCCTACAAAAATTAACGCGCACACCATTTACTATACCTCGGCCTCTCCAACCAGAATTTTGCAGGATGAGATCTGTAATTAACAAAGATGAGATTTGCAAAATTCGCTAACGATGTTAAAACACAATGTGCTCAAGTAGAAATAACGAAATGATAACCGTATACAGCGTAAAAAGGTAACGGGATTCATAATGTACAAACTGTTTTGAATTGTTGAACACAGGCACAGTCCTCGACAGATTGTCTCAAATCATTGTGCATAGGTGCATAAGCAATTCATGACAAACTGATTTAAATCATTGTGCACAGGTTCATGAACAGTCCATGACAGATTGGTTTAAATCATCGTGCCCAGGCTCACCAACAGTCCGCGAACATCAGCGTGCTCAAAGGATCAGTAAGGAAACAAATGCGGTAATGTCACAGGCTTTTACACCATTGCAAAATCTGTTTCCATACTTGTATTACATGTATTCAGTGACAATAGTTGTTAACTTGAATGTACTCAGCACATCACAAAAAGAAAACTTGTCGTAGTGTGTATTGAAGTAAACATGTTTTGTCGAGGACTCAGTGCAAAAACATTTGCATCATTGTACTGGTTTGTTTGTGAGGACGCTAAAGCAGACTCTGAGGGTACACGAATGGCCATAGATATTCCGCTGACAACACAGAGCCATAGTGACTAAGAACAATATTGCAAAGTGCCGTAGTAACGTGATTCCGTCGCATTTTTTTCACCAAATGTCTGTGAAATAATTGCATGAATCCAATTTAAGTGAGGTAAAACATCTCTGTTGTAAAAGTACGTCAATACATTGCATAAGTGTCTCAAAGTGCGGAAGAGTATATCTAAATATGCCTATGAATGTTCTCATTCAGCATAAGACATAATAAGCAAACACTGTTACAAATAAGTAAAAACATAAGGTAGACTAAAAAGCAAGTGTTTGCTGGTGGCATTCGTGACCGATCCACAATATACAGTTGAAGCTGATAAATCACCACAAAGATTACATATTAACACATACATGAAATTCTTTACTTTACTGTTGCACTGTATACTAGGCAAGAAAACATATGAAAAACATTTTATCCATAGAAGACATGAACTGAGAATGAAAATCATAGCGTTTTTATGCAAATATCTGTCAAAATACAGTTACAAAAGTAAGAGCTTCTTTCAGGTTGCCTAACATACGCTATACAGTAATCACAAAACATAATACTATTTCCACGAAAAAGTTTTAGCTCGAGCATCTGTTCAGATGGAAAGTGGATGAAGGAAGGAAATAAAGGTTTTTGCACAAAATTATTGTTGTATCTGTCAAAAGAAACTAGTTAATTAAAGCATCAGTCGTCAGTCCGTCACAAAAGATAATGAAAGTGAAAATGTGGCCACTAATGCCTTTTCTATGCATGTGCTAACTAATAATTATCATCTGAAAATATGCTTAGTATATCCCAACTGCAAGATAGACAAAGTAGTACAAAAAATGCCTTGCAACGATACACAAATAAGATAATGAATAGTTGTGCTAAATGGTTAGTAAACGTATACACATCTGTTAAGCTGATCTGAAAAAATAAAAATAATTTCATTAACTTGGTTAACAGTAACCAAGAAAGAAGAGTTGATAAGACAATCAAAACCAAACAGTTGTCAAATCGAGCAGATGAATAGAAGTGTCATTTCTCATAAATGTCACTACCTACACAGAAAAATGCGCACAGGCCGAAAGTTCTCATCACAGTGTAACAAATAAAGTAGCAAATTTTCCAACACATCTCGTCTCCATTCATAAGAAATCTCCTACTTTAGACAAAAGTCACTAAACCACAACAGCGCAGAATGTGCACTAAAAGCAAATCATCTCATAATCCCTAACAGTCCCTAACCTCATTGCCTATCTCCTGAAATCCTAAAATATATCATCTCAAATATAAAATCCGCAAGTCCACAAAATCATCAACTTCTTCATCATAAAATCATAATTACTTCCGTCACATACCATATAAATTACTCAAAAAAGGTCATATGACACTGTACTTACAGTTGTTATTCCGTATTATAATGTTCAGTGATCTTAAATGGATTCCACTATTGTGTACTATACAACATTTGTCAAATATCATCCAGTTGCTGCATAGTTCAGTGCGTCAGCCTATGAGAAAAATTCCATTACTTTACTCAGTGCCCGATGTTACCATCCAACACTCATGCTTTTGTGTCATTACGCATTTCTACACGACTAAACGATGCCGCTTCTTTTTTTGGAACGTAGTTTTGCCCGAATATTTATACTGCTATAAAATATCTTAATTAGTGATATTGCAATCTGTAAAAGTAAAGTACATTATACTAACAGAAATTCATAAAGTGGAAGAATACAAAGAAATAATCAACCTTGCTGTTGTTCGTAACTTTCATTTCTATTATTCCCCCATCTCTCATTTTCTCGGAAACTATGGTCTTGTCTATTATCATGATAGTTGTGACCGTGTGCTTGCTGCTTATGCATGTGCAAATTCTTGTTCTCTTGTACGTAATTATTTGCAAAACTGCTATGTTACCGTGGAGGGCTGTTCATGTTTCCCCTTGAATTATGAAAGTGCTGGTTGTTGTAATAAAAATTAGGATCTTGTAGCGAATCGTACTGTGGTGGTGTATTGAAATTGTTACGTCCCTGATATTGTTGTTATTACTGTTGGTTATTCCCGTTTCTTCTGTCTCTGTTGTTACTGAATGATTTGAAATGACCCCTATTACAGTTGTCATTTTAACTGTGATTGTTCTGATAAAAATATCTGTGTTTGTACATATAGTCTGAATTTTTAATGTCAGTCAATTGTAAAACGTTATGGAATGCACTGATATTTTTCTTCTGATGTCCAGTCGGCAAGGAAACACGTACAAATTTTGGGAGTTTAGAAATCTGATTAAAACAGACTGACCGATCGGTTCTATTAAATGTTGGTTCTGTTGTATCGTGTGCTCGAGGAACTGTGTTCAGGCTGCAAACTGGAATTTTAAAAATTTGGCAAACTCGTGAGTTTTTCCCTAATACCACGCTGTGCCTCTGAGACACATGCTGCTAGGAATGCATTTTGAAATTCCTCTAAAGAAAAGCACTGTCTTGCCATGAGTCGCATCCGCATAGCTGGTTCACCTTCCAAAAAACTGAAAATAAATTCTAACTTGAATTCTGGAAATTCTAACTTGTGTGTCACAGGCCAAGCTGGTGGTAAAGAAAAGTTAAACTGTTGCATCCAATCTAAGAGATGTAAATCATTGATGCCACCGCAAAAACCTTTAAACTTTCTACCTGACAAAAAATGCTTGTAGTCAGATCAGTCGTGTCTAGTTAAGGCATTAAAGTCGTGTCAGTTGAAATGTGAATGTCCATGTTCATTTAAAAGTCTTTTTTCTTGCACAGAATCATTTCTCGGTCGTGGCAGCTCTCACTATAATCACGTCTCTCTTGTTCTTGTGACAAATGCTTTTCACTGTCAGCTAGATGAGTGCGTGACTTACAGGTTTCTTGTTTGTGCTGTTTGTTTACCGTCATCTGTCATTCCTTAAAACGTTCTAAAGCTTGAAATTATGCGGTTTCTTTAAACTGTATTCGTTGTCTGCGTACTATGAGATCGTCTGTATTTATTTCGATCTGCTCAACTTCGTTTGGAAGTTCATAGATCTGTGCTTTCAGAGTTTCAAATTGTTCTTTTGTACCGGAGTCAGTTTCAGGTTTTTCTGTTCCAATTCTGTGCGTGATTCGAACGCTTTTGCGGTTTGCGCTGTAATTTTGCGACCGCGGCATTAGGACCTGCTCTATTAATTTTTTTAGTAATTGAAGCTGTCTCTTTTCGGTGTGTGTCTGTAATTTATTTAAAGTTTGTGTCAACCTCAACCACTCTCTGAGAAAACTGACGTTTACTTGCGTTTCCGTTTTTGAAAATTCTTCTGTTCTTGTAGAGCTTTTGCTTAATTCTGTATCCCATACCTGTAGTTACATTCTGTACCATTGAATCATTGCTTCCTTTTGGTTTTATTTCAAGTATTTCGTTGTGTTCTTGCAATTTTGTTTCAATGTGACTTGATAACTGATTTATTAGTGTTTGGTTACTTTCTTGTAATAAGTGCTGAAGAATTAGTTCAAGGTCCTTTTTTCTGCAGAGAATTGCGTGATCAAGTGACTGTTCGTCTGTGTTTTCATTCGCTGCTGCGTTCTCTGAAAAATTTTGCATCGTATGTGTGGTGATGCCGTCTGACTGAGCAGAATCGAACACTTTAATCTCGAGTCTCATCATCAGAAGAAATATTTAAGTTCGCAAAAATGTTGTCATTTGTAATACGTGTAATGTTCATATTCCTCGTAAACTCACTAAATGGGAGGAAAGCATTTACAAAAAAATGTTCAAATGTGTGTGAAATCTTATGGGACTTAACTGCTAAGGTCATCAGTCGCTAAGATTACACACTACTTAACCTAAATTATCCTAAGGACAAACACACACACCACTGCCCGAGGGAGGACTCGAACCTCCGCCGGGACCAGCCGTACATGACTGCAGCTCCTGAGACCGCTCGGCTAATCCCGCGCGGCCAAAGCATTCACATCAAGCACTGTTGTTTCTAAATTGCTCTCTGTAGGTGACTCGTCAGAAGTTAAGGTACTGCTGTCGCATTTTTAATATTGGCTTTTAGAGAATGATTGCTACGCCACTTGATATTCACTGTGTTGCGCGGAGTGGTAATTGCACTGAAGAGCAGAAGAAACTGGTACACCTGCCTAATATCGCGCAGGGCCCCCGCGGGCACACAGAAGTGTCGCAACACGACGTAACATGGACTGAATTAGTGCTGGAGGGAATTGACACCATGAATCCTGCAGGGCTGTCCGTAAATCGATAAGAGTGCGAGGGGGTGGAGGTCTCTTTTGAACAACACGTTCCAAGGCATCTGAGACATGCTGAATAATATCAATGTCTGGGGAGTTTGGTGGCCATCGGAAATGATTAAAATCAGAAGAGTGTTCCTGGAACCACTACGTAAGAATTCTGGACGTGTTGGGTGTTGCATTGTCCTGCTGGAATTGCCCAAGCCCGTCGAAATGCACAATGGACACGAATGGATGCAGGTGATCAGACAGGATGCTTACGTTGACGTCACCTGTCAGAGGCGTATCTAGATATATCAGGGTTCCCATATCACTCCAACTACACACGCCCCACACCATTACAGAGCCTACACCAGCTTGAACAGTCCCCTGCTGACAAGCAGGGTCCTTGGATTCATGAGGTTGTCTTCATACCTGTACACGTACAATTTTTAAAACGAGACTCGTTCATCTAGGCAACATGTTTCCAGTCATCAACAGTCCAATGTCGGTGTTTAAGGGCCCAGACGAGGCGTAAAGCTTTGTGTCATGCAGTCATCAAGAGTACACGAGTGGGCCTTCGTCTCCGAAAGCTCGTTTCGATGAAGTTTCGTTAATTTGTTCGCACTCTGGAACTTGTTGGTGGCCCAGGACTGAAATCTGCAGCAATTTGCGGAAGGGTTGCTCTTCTGTCACGTTGAACGATTCTCTTCAGTTGCCGTTGGTCCCGTTCTTGCAGGGTCTTTTCGGCCGCAGAGATGTTGGAGATTGATATTTTCACGGATTCCTGATATTCGCGCTACACCCGTGAAATGGTCGTACGGGGAAGTTCCCACTTCATCGCTACCTCGGAGATGCTGTGTCCCATCGCTCTTGCGCCGACTATAACTCCACGCTCAAACTCACTTAAATCTTGATAACCTGCCATTGCAGCAGCAGTAACCGATCTACACTATGTGAGCAAAAGTATCCGGACATCCCCAAAAACATACGTTTTTCATATTAGGTGCAATGTGCTGCCATCTACTGCCAGGTACTCGATATTAGCGACCTCAGTAATCGTTAGACGTCGTTAGGGATCAGAATGGGGCGCATCGCAGTATTCAAGGACTTCGAATGTGGTCAGGCGATTGGGTGTCGCTAGTGTCATACGTCTCTACGCTAGATTTCTACACAACTAAACATCCCTCCGTCAACTGTTTTCGATGCGATAGTGAAATGTAAACGTGAAGCGACACGTACAGCACAAAAGCGTACAGGCCGACCTCGTCTGTTGACTGATAGAGGCCGCCGACAGTTGAAGAGGGTCGTAATGAGTAATAGGCAGACATCTATCCAGACCAACACACAGGAATTCCAAACTACATCAGGGTTTACTGCAAGTACTATGACAGTCAACCGGGAGGAGAGGAAACTTGGATTTCATGGTCAAGCGGCTGCTCATAAACCACACATCACGCCGGCAAATGCCAGACGACGCCATGCTTGGTGTAAGGAGAGTAAGCATAGGACGACTGAACAGTGGAAAAACGTTGTGTGGAGTGACGAATTACGGTACACAATGTGGCGATCCGATGGCAGGGTGTGGATATGGCGGATGCCCGGTAACGACATCTGCCAGCGTCTGTAGTGCCAACAGAAAATTCGGAGGCGGTGTTATTATGGTGTGGTCGTGTTTTTCGTGGAGGGGGTTTGCACCCCTTGTTGTTCTGCGTGCCACTATCACAGCATAGGCCTACACTGATGTTTTAAGCACCTTCTTGCTTCCCACTGTTGAAGAGCAATTCGGGGATGGCTATTGCATCTTTCAGCACGATCGAGCACCTGATCGTAATGCACGGCCTGTGGCGGAATGGTTACATGACAATTACATCCTTGTGATGGACTGGCCTGCACAGAGTCCTATTCCTATAGAACACCTGTGGGATGTGCCAGGCCGCACCGACCAACATCGATATCTCTCCTCAGTGCAGCCGTCCGTGAATAACGGACCTTCCAACACCTTCCAACACGTGCCTGAACGTGTGACTGCGAGAGTGGAATCTGTCATCAAGGCTAAGGGTGGGCCAACACCATACTGAATTCCAGCATTACCGATGGAGGGCGCCACGAACTTGTATGTCATTTTCAGCCAGGTGTCCGGATACTTTTGATCACATAGTGTAACAATTGCGGCCAATCACTTGTTACCTTATGTAGGCTTTGCCAACCGCAGCGTCGTATTTTGACTGTTTACGTATCTCTGCATTTGAATACGCATGCCTATGCCGGTTTCTTTGGCCCTTCAGTGTATAACACTACTGAAAGAAAAAATAAAGAAATTTTTATAAATTATCCCACCAAGCTGCAAGAAAACACACATGATTAGCAAATAATGCTGCAACAAAACAAAAGTATAAGAAAAGAGCTATCAAGACCAGCGCATTTCATTTCGAAACTTGAAAAAAAATCGGAAATTCTCGCCTCCAAATCTAAGCAGAATAGAGCTGAGTGAAAGTCGTCTGTTTCGATTTGTTTATAGTGAGAGGAAATGAACCTGAATCTGTAGGTAACTTAATAGTAACCGTCAGTGATAAAATTCAGCTTCGAGAATGCTTAGGTAAATCGAACTGCGAGAATCTTGAGAAAACCATGCCCTGTCATAAACTTGTAATCACACAATCTGACTATGAACTCTGATAAAACAAAACTGATTTCTCTGAAATGGGTGCAAATTGCTCTCGTAAATACAGCGCGCCTCGATAACAGAACTGCAAAATCTAACTACAGAGATACACGGAGGTTCAATGGACACTCTAAAAACTTTACTGTCATTTTGGTTCACAATTTTGTGTTAACATTTTTTAATAATTGAAAATGAATTGAGTCCTTGGATGTGAGCAACGATTCTGGTACAAATGAACTCAACTGCAATTTCATCTCGTTAGACTTAACAACATTTAATGAAATTTCAAAAATACTAATGCTTTTTTTGAAAATAATAATCCCAAAATTACAGAAATTGAACTTACAAAAACTGAACTTCATATGTATAATCTCTCCTTAAACAAAATTCCAGACTCTAATTCTTAAAACTATTTCTCTCTCAATGATCGATAAATCCCAAAAAAAAAAAAAGCCAAAAGACTCCCCATCTGTACCACTGACGAGCCAACGGCTATGGCAAATAAAACAAACTTAGTCGTTATCTGTAAACCATTCTTCATAAATGTTATCGTACCAATGTAAAAATCAATTATTTTTGTCTCGGGAATAAGTATTCTACTGATTCATAATATAACTCCACAAATCTCCGTTGTTTGTCGCTTGCTGCTGCTAAACCACAACTCGACTGAAACTTCCTGGCAAATTAAAACTGTGTGCCGGACCGAGACTCGAACTCAGGACCTTTGCCTTTCGCGGGCAAGTGCTCTACCAACTGAGCTACCTAAGCACGACTCACGCCCCGTCCTCACAGCTTTTAATTCCGCCAGTACCTCGCCTCCTACCTTGCAAACTTCACAGAAGCTCTCCTCAGAACCTTGCAGAACTAGCACTCCTGGAAGAAAGGATATTGCGGAGACATGGCTTTGCCACAGCCTGAGGGTTGTTTCTAGAATGAAATTTTCACTCTACAGCGGAGTGCGCGCTGATATGAAACTTCCTGGCAGATTAAAACTGCCAGGAAGTTTCATATCAGCGCACACTCCGCTGTAGAGTGAAAATTTCATTCTACAAAACTTCACTGTTCACATCTAACACCAAAGCTCAACTGACTGCCTCCTCTCCTCTCCTCGCGATCAACAGATAAATCTGACCCACATCTTCGCATAGCAAAGACCACGTCTGACTTACCTCTGTGCGGCGCAGCATCTCTGTCGAGGCCGCGCGTGCATGTCTAAGCAATTGAAGTCTTACGAGCACGGTTTCAGGCAGTAATTGTATTATAGAAAAGTAGCGGAGCAACTTTACATTGTAAAATACACTGAAGCGCCAAAGAAACTGGTACAGGCATGCGTATTAAAATTTGGAGATATGTAAACAGACAGAATACGTTGCTACACTCGGCAGCGCCTATATAAGACAAGCGTCTGGCGCAGTTGTTAGATCGGTTACTGCTACAACAAAGGCAGGCTGTCAAGATTTAAATGAGTTTGAGCGCGGTGTTATAGTCGGCGCAAGAGCGATGGGACAGAGGATCTCCGAGGTAGCGATGAAGTGGGGATTTCACGAGTGTACCGTGAATATCAGGAATCCAGCAAAACATCAGATCTCCGACAACGCTACGGCCGCAAAAAGATCCTGCAAGAACGGGATCAACGACAACTGAAGAGAATGGTTCAGCGTGATAGAAGTGAACCCTTCCGGAAATTCCTGCAGGTTTCATTGCTTGGCCATCAACAAGTGTCAGTGTGCGAACCATTCAACGGAACAACATCGATATGGGCTTCGGAGCCAAAGGCCCGCTCGTGCACCCTTGATCACCGCACGACACAGAGCTTTTCGCATCGTCTGGGTCCGTCAACGCTGCCATTGGAAACGTGTTGTCTGGTCGGATGAGTCTCGTTTCAAACTGTATCGAGCGGATGGGCGTGTACGGGTATGGAGACAGCCTCACGAATCCGTGGACCTTGTATGTCAGCAGGGGACTGTCCAGGCTGGTGTAGGCTCTGTAATAATGTGACGCGTGTGCAGTTAGAGTGATACGGGACTCCTGTGATACGTCTAGATACACTCTGACAGGTGACACGTACGTAAGCATCCTGTCTGATCACCTGCATCCATTAATGTCCACTGAGCTTTCCGACTTACTTGCGCAATTCCAGCAGGACAATGCGACGTCCCACAGGTCTAGAATTGCTACATAGTGGTTCCAGGAACATTCTTCTGAGTTTAAACACTTCCACTGGCCATCAAACGTCCCAGACATGAACATCATTGAGCAAATCTGGGATGCTTTGCAATGTGACGTTCAGAATAGATCTCACCCCTCGTAGTCTTAACTGATTTATGGGCAGCCCTGCACGATTCATGGTGTTAATTCCCTCCAGCACTACTTCAGACATTAGTCGAGTACATGCCACGTCGTGTTGCGGCACTTCTGCCTGCTCACGGGGGCCCTATACGATATTAAGCACGTGTACCAGTTTCTTTGACTCTTCTGTGTATACAGGTATAACGCAGCGTTACAGTGCGTTAAAGCACGTAACAATAATTACTGAGCGGCCACTTTGTGTAAAAATTTTATAAAAACGTAATGAAAATGTTTTTAAATCTCAACAGCTTACCGCCCACCATATAGCTATTAACGCTCACTAATGGGCTGTAGGGACCAGGTTGACTACCGATAGCCGTAGCGACAACCAGTGGATACGACGTGCCGTGAGACCAAAGAAGCCAAAGTCACAGTCTGCTTAGGATGAAGAGAAATCCGAGATGAGAGGACTGGATAATACGATCTTTTGCGATGGTTGTTCATCATATCAGAACAGCAGCCGCCAAATGGATCAGCAGAAGAGCCAGCTTGGGTTAGTCAGGGAGAGGATCCGCCACACTGCGTGATAGCGATGAACAGTGCCACTACATCAGAGTTACTAAACACGGCTTCCCGAAATTCCTTCAGGAAAGGAGACGAAGTAAATATTCCCGAAATCGAATCAATAACAAGGAGGAGGAGGAGGAGGAGGAGGAGGAGGAGAAGGAGATTAGTGTTTAACATCGACAACGACATCATTAGAGACTGAACACAAGCGCGTATTAGGGAAAGATGGAGTAGGAAAGCAGCCGTGCCGTTTCGAAAGAACTATCCCGGCATGTTCACTTGCTAGTGAATCTGCTTCAAAAATTCGAATTTTTTTCCATCTTAAATAAATATTTAGAGTTTTGTGAACAAAATGGTAGTTAAATGAATCGATTAGGACATTGGGAACACATTTAAAAACAAATTTAAATACATGTTAGAATGCAGCAACGACCGCGTTTCCACTGCGGTCGTATGTCAAATGCCTCCAAAGGGTTCGCAAATGTGATGGCAAATATGGAAGAACTGTAAAAATTGAAATTTAGAGTGTGTTGGTCATGTCCAAAAGAGGATGGCCACACGTTTACGTAAGCTAATAAAAGATATGAAGGGGAAAAAGCTCAGTGATGACAAACCAATTGCTGGTCGGGGTCGTCTTACCAAGAAAGAGCAGGACAAACTGCAGCTGTATTATGATTTGTCCATAAGAAGGAATCGAGACAATACTGAGGTCATGAAGAAAGCAATATGGGCTGCCTTTTTCCATAAAGCTTCTACGGATGACCATCCACAGCATGCTCTCTGCGACAGTGGTGTAGACACATGTTGTGGATACAAAAAGCAACGGGAAATGCTGAGACTTATCCCCTGCCATTTGAGGTATTGGAAGCAATTAAGCCCATATACAGGGACCTAAGTGACACTAAACTATTGTCACGGTGCTTACATGGAAAGGCACAAAATATTAATGAATATTTCAACTATGTGATATGGGAACACCTGTGCTGGTTGGTTTCAATGCCATGAGATTAGGTGTATTAGATGCAGTTATTTGCTTTAATGATGAGGCAGTTAACAGATGTGATGTTTTAGAGTTGTTGGGACTAACTTCTGATTTCAATATGATACAAGCACCGATGGAAATTGGTTCCATGAGAGTGACCGAAGGCGAAAAATGGGTTTTTGAGGCACCTAAAGAGGCCAGAATACCAAAGAGGAGCAAGAAAAGGAAGAGAGAAGATGAGGAACAAAGAATATTATGCAACTGGAGGGTATTAAGAACAACAGAGGTGAGTAACAGATGAATTGTACCTTTAAACTGAATTTCCCAAGAATCAAATTTTCTGACATGTTTATTTTACGCAAAAAAAAAAAAAAAAAAAAAAACTATTTGAGCTAGAGATCTGAAATTTTTTGTGATATTTCAGGCTGCCATTTCGAGAAAAGTAGACTACAGACACCAGCTTACTATCACCAGGAGGAAAAATAAACCCTTATTAATTATAAAAAATTACCTTAATTTCGACTGTCTAATTTATGTATTTATAGTATAAAAATCATTGACTGATATCACTTGATTGTAGTCTACTTTTTAGATAACAATGTCATAAATGTGTGCACGAAGTTTGAAGCATCTAAGGTAAGTAGTTAATAAATCTGTAGACTTCAAACATAGACTGGCAGGAAAAATTTTAATTTACTGACCGACATAAATGTTTATATAATAAAGTTTATATCAAAGTTATTCTGATTATTCTTATACCAAAATCTTCATCCTTAAAACACTTTCATTGTCCTAAAATTTCTTTGTATTCAGAGTTCACTTTATGTCGTTAGACCCTCATAAATTTTATGAAAATTCTTACCGTTTTTCCAGTCGTTCACTGTCAAGTTACCTCAACTGCTTTAGGAAAATCACGGAAAACCTAATCAGGATTTCCGGACGCGGGCTTGAACCCTCGTCCTCACGAATGCGGGTCCAGTGTGCTAATCACTGCGCTACCCCGCTCAGTAAATCAAAAACATCTGCCAACATGAGTAACGTACAAGTAGATATCCTCGACGCCTTCAACCACGTGGTTACCTCTTCTTGAAGCTGTACGTCGTCATCAAAACGCTGTATAGCCGACCACTTCTTCATTGCTGGTAATAAGTGGAAGTCGCTCGGTGCCAGGTCGGGACTGTACGGCGGATGAGGAAACAACTCCCACTTAAAAGATTCGAGAACTTCACGAGTGGCATTTGCCGTGTGGACCCGGGCGTTGTCATGAATCAGCAAGATCTTTGAGTCCAACTTTCCCCTGCGCTTGTTTTGTATTGCTCTTCTGAGGTTGTAAAGAGTTTGGCAATACCTTTGAGAGTTTATTGTAGTGCCTCTTTCCGGGAAATCCACAAAAATCACAACTTTTCTGTCCCAAAAGAGGTAACCACGTGGTTGAAGGCGCAGGCAGCCGAATTTTACGACGAAGGAATTTCCAAGCTCGTCCATCGCTACGATAAGTGCCGTAATTTAAA
The DNA here is from genome assembly GCF_021461385.2 of Schistocerca piceifrons. NCBI lineage: Eukaryota > Metazoa > Arthropoda > Insecta > Orthoptera > Acrididae > Schistocerca > Schistocerca piceifrons. Next base: position 90,087,148 of record NC_060145.1, on the reverse strand, counting down.
TGGCAACTATGTAGAAAAGTAGTATTTAAGTGTGGCTTTCATTTGTGTATAATAAGAAAAATTCCAATACTTTATTTATTTTTAATTCCAAAACGTAATGTACTTTGTGGATAGCCCTCGTATTATCCTTTCTCAACTGCGAAGCGAGGTTTGGCAGTGAATGCTATAGTTCCCAGAGCTCGTAGCTTCACATCTCTCAACCCCTCGGAGTTCCACTTCATTCACTGTTCTGGGTGCCCCAGTTTTTTGTCAGGCTTTGTATTATAAACGTAAATTTGTCATTCTTCAGTGTAAAGGTCCCTACACCCGCACCGATGTATCAACCGTCCGATCAATTTCGTGGCAGACACGTCCCGACCGACTGCACTCAGTGACTGCAGCGTCGCCTTTTCTTGTGATCTGTTTATTTTAAGTTCATTAAGTTTATGTTCTACGTGATGCCGCTTGATTTTACAGTTGTGGTTTGCCTTGGCTGTTTTAGAGGCAACAAGGCCAAAAGAAAAAAAGCAGAGAGAAAGCTGTGGGTAAAGAAGAGGCTAATGCAAGGAAAGAAGCTTATCCATGTTCTCTTACTGAAGCAGCTGGGGTGGATGATATTAACAATTATCTAAGATCGGATGAAACGTGCATTTCGGAGCTGCTGAAAATCAGCAGACCATGCTCAACGAAAATGAAGACAGTCACGAGAGAGGCTGTGGGCTGCGAGGAGAGGTTGTTAGCAACATTACTATTTCTAGCCAGTGGCAGATGTTAATAGGGCCTCAAATTCAGTGCTGTTGTATCCCCACAATTATTAACTTATTAGCTAAAAAGATTCCTGAAACCTGCTATGTGATTTATGTTCTGGTTGACTGAGGAAATACGTCACTGCAAAGCAAAGTAAATAAAACAAAAGCCGTTCATGTAAATGCTATTATTTTTTTTATATGTGTATCTACATCTACATGAAGTACTGGCCATTAAAAGTGCTGCACCAAGAAGAAATGCAGATGATAAACGGGTATTCATTGGACAAATATATTATACTAGAACTGACATGTGAGTGCATTTTCACGCAATTTCGGTGCATAGATCCTGAGAAATCAGTACCCAGAACAACCACCTCTGGCCGTAACAACGGCCTTGGTGCGCCTGGGCATTGAGTCAAACAGAGCTTGGATGGCGTGTACAGGTACAGCTGCCCATGCAGCTTCAACACGATACCACAGTTCATCAAGTGTAGTGACTGGCGTATTGTGACGAGCCAGTCGCTCGGCCACCACTGACCAGAAGTTTTCAATTGGTGAGAGATTTGGAGAATGTGCTGACCAGGGCAGCAGTCGAACATTTTCTGTATCCAGAAACGCCCGTACAGGACCTGCAACATGCGGTCGTGCATTATCCTGCTGAAATGTAGGGTTTCGCAGGGATCGAATGAAGGGTAGAGCAATGGGTCGTAACACATCTGAAATGTAACGTCCACTGTGCAAAGTGCCGTCAATGCGAACAAGAGGTGACCGAGACGTGTAACCAATGGCACCCCATACCATCACGCCGGGTGATACGCGGGTATGGCGATGACGAATACAAGCTTCCAATGTGCGTTCACCGCGATGTCGCCAAACACAGTTGCGACCATCACGATGCTGTAAACAGAACCTGGATTCATCCGAAAAAATGACGTTTTGTATTCGTGTACCCAGGTTCGTCGCTGAGTGCACCATCGCACGCGCTCCTGTCTGTGATGCAGCGTCAAGGGTGAACGAAGTCATGGTCTCCGAGCTGATAGTCCATGCTGTTGCAAACGTCATCCAACTGTTCGTGCTGATGGTTTTTGTCTTGGAAACGTCACCATCTGTTGACTCAGGGATCGAGACGTGGCTGCACGATCCGTTACAGCCATGCGGGTAAGATGCCTGTCATCTCGACTGTTAGTGATACGAGGCCGTTGGGATCCAGCACGGCGTTACATATTACCCTTCTGAACCCACCGATTCCATATTCTGCTAACAGTAATTGGATCTCGACCATCACGAGCAGCAATGCCTCGATACGTTAAACCGCAATCGCTACAGGCTACAATCAGACCTTTATCAAAGTCGGAAACGTGATGGTACGCATTTCTCCTCCTTACACGAGGCATCACAACAACGTTTCACCAGGCAACGCCGGTCAACTGCTGTTTGTGTATGAGAAATCGGTTGGAAACTTTCCTCATGTCAGCACGTTGTAGGTGTCGCCACCGGCGCCAACCTTGTGTGAATGCTCTGAAAAGGTAATCATTTGCATATCATAGCATCTTCTTCCTGTCGGTTAAATTTCGCGTCTGTAGCACGTCATCTTCGTGGTGTAGCAATTTTAATGGCCAGTAGTATAGATACTCCGCAAGCCACCGCAAGGTGCGTGTAGCACTACTTGTCATTTCCCCTGCTGTTCCACTCGCAAATACAGAGAGGGGAAAACGACTGTCTGTACGCCTCGTATGAGCCCTAATTTCTCGTGTCTTGTTATCGTGGTCCTTACGGGCGATACGTGTTGGCGGCAAGTAGAATCGTTCGGCAGTCAGATTCAAATGCCGGTTCTTTAAATTTTCTTAGTAGTATTTCCCGAAAGGAACACCGCCTTCCCTCCAGGGATTCCAACTTGAATTCTTGATGCATCTCCGTAACACCTTTTGTTTGCATCTACCGGTAACAAATCTAGCAGCCCTCCTCTGAACTGCTTCGATGTGTTCCTTCAATACGACCTGGTGCGGATCCCAAACACTAAAGTAATATTCAAGAATAGGTCGCACCAGCGTCCTGTATGCGGTCTCGTATACAGGTGAACCATCCTTTGCTACAATTTTCCCAACAAACCGAAGTCGAACGTTTGTCTTCCCTACCACAGTTCTCACATCCTCGTTCCGCCTCATACCGGTTTACAACGCTACGCCCAGTTATTTAAACGATTTGACTCTCTCAAGCTGGACGGTAGTAATACTGTGTCCGAAAATTACAGGTTTGTTCTTAATACTCATCCGCATTAATTTACATTTTTCCACTTTTAGGGCTAACTACCACTCATCACACCAGTTGGAAATTTTGTTTAAGTCGCTTCGTATACTCTACAGTCACTCATCTTCTACACCTTACCGTACACCACGGCATCTTCAGCAAACAACAGCATACTGCTGCCCACCCTGTCCGCCAGATCATTTATGTACCCGGTGCTTATAATTAAAGTTAAACTTTCAAACCGCTGTAGAAATAACACCACTGGCCGGAATGACGTCAGACTGCAAGGGAATATTATCGGAGAAGGAGAAAAACGTATGGCAGAAGAATAATAAATAGTTACAAAATCTAGCAATAGATGGCGCTGCAAGCATCATAATTTAATAGTGGTCGACTACAGATGACAAATGAATCATACAACAATGGCTAAGATGTACGTTTGACGTCAAACAAACTGTACTGCTCAGTGTGCATGGTGTGCGAGTGTGATACTGTTAGTTACGTAAGCCCATCCACCACAGCAAGGTCATTTCATATCGGATAGGAAAAATCGGTTTTTAGTTGTCCTGAGGTCAAAATCGCATAAAAAGCATCACTCAAGTTGGTTTTTTAATTGTCCTGAGGCCAAAAGCCGCATAAAAAACATGAGTCAGAATCAAATCTGATTACTAATTTCGGTGTGACTGGCGCGAAATATGTTCAATATGCTGTCCAACGTTTTCTGCAACAAGTTGAAATCAAGAAACAGCATCTTCCACAACTGATCGAAGTGATTCCGAGATCACGTTTAGAATGTGTTGCGCAGTGCGTGTCTTCAATGCAGTCGGAATACTGAACACATCTTTCAGATAGCCCCACAGCCAGAAGTCACACGGATTAAGATCAAGTGATTGGGGACGGCCAGGCTGTAGGGAAATGGCGGCTGGTAATTCTAGCATTTCCGAAATGGCGCTTCAGCAGCTGCTCGACTGGAATTGCAATGTGCAGAGGTGCATAAAAATGATCCCATCCACACATCCACGCTGTTGGAGAGCTGGAATGACGTGGTTGCGCAAATGACACTCATAGCGCTTACCGGTGACGGTACAGGTAACAAGACCGGGAGCACCTGTCTCTTCGAAAAAATGGGGCCCTATGGTAAATGATACTGTAAACTCCCGCACCACACAGTGACCTTTACAGGATGAAGCGGCACTGATTGATTTGCGTGTGGATTTTCCGTTGCCCATATTCGACAATTCTGTGTATTGACATATCCTGTCAGATGGAAGTGGGCTTCGTCTGCCCACGAAATCTTACACCGCCAATCATTGTCCACTTCCATGCGAGCAAGAAATTCTAAAGCAAAGGTCTCTCTTGCTGGCAGGTCAACAGGAAGAAACTCGTGTGTATGGGTAATTTTGAATGGATAGCAAAGAAGGGTTGTGGGGTGGCAGGTGGAATTATTTGTTGTTATTAAATGTAGAATGTAATGTAGGAAAGATGTTTCCCGGCCGATGCACCATATGTGGGGGGGGGGGGGGGGGTGGAATTATTGTTATTAATATGTTTTGTTTTTCCCGGCCGATGCACCATATGTGGGGTGGCGGGTGGAATTATTTATGTTGTATAAAATGTTCCTATTATTTATTTATTGCTGTTGTTTGCCATTCTCAACACTGGCTCTCTAACTACAATATTGGCAACCAGAAAGTGATTAGCAAAACGTAAAGCCTGTAATTAGAATTCCTAGTGCCCACTTCATCTGACAAAAACATTTATAGTTACAGCTTATAGCTCTGAGGAATTAGGCGATTGTCTGGGATTCATAATCAAAAACCATTCTCTTAAAAAGTTCACTATATTCTGAACACGGACCAAAAAGAATCCACACAATACAACTACCAGAGCAGTTCAGAGTCTAATGCGCTGATGCAACTATAACTGTTCAAATTAAATGTTTAAGTGAATGCTCGCCATAATTTGATGATAATGCTAATCAAACACCATGCCAAATAATGGTAGAATGTCTTTCCCACGGCGGCACGTGAAAATACGACATACTCAAACTGAAGATAGATCATTAAACTCATCCCAGAATTAACACTTCACTCGAAAACGATTTCATGGTTACGCGTATCCCGAGTAACTTGTTACGGCATCCGAGGCTGTTTATAGCAATGATGCCAAGGCGACGCGACTCCCGGCACAAGTGGTGCGCTAATCAGCGTCTGGAGAGAACTGGGGCCTTTCTTCTCACGCAGCGTTCTGATATATAAAGCTGCGGTGCGGACGGCTAAGGGAGCGCCTGATCAAATCCGCTCTCCCGACTAGCCGCTGGGCTGGTAATGCACAACTTTAAGTTATTGAATAAATCATTGCTTCCTTTGCTGATGGCCGATGAAGCTCTCAATTTAAATGTGCAATCAGCACACAGGTAAGTAATCATAATAAAAGTCTGACGTGACTAAGTCAAATATTTTGGGCGAGAGAATTAATTTAATTACACTACATGCAGTAGACGAGCTCTGAACTTGCCATTTGGAGATACACTCTCGCTATAGTTTTACAGTTATTCAGTTGAAACTGCTCACATCTTTATGATTATAGCGGATCTCCCTTCTACTTAAATTTAAACATCCTAGCCTTATTTATTCGCCTACTTAATCTATATTGCTTCCTTAATTTTTAAGACAAAAACCAGAAAATCATGAATTTCAACTAAAATTTTAAATTGTGAGATCCAGAATACTGTTTTTACTAAATTATTATGAAAAAGGAATCTAAATACAAATTTTTAAGTTTCTAGCTCTATTCTGTTGCGCCAATGATTTTTACAGAAAAACGTCCAAATTTCGAAAATAGTTAAAGTTATTGAACTGATATCCAACACATATTGATTTTGTATTACTCTTGACATGCTAGAAACGTTTCAGGTTATTTACTTGATTTTTAAAGTTTTGCGCAACATTTATGACGTCAGAGCTAGTTACAGCGGACTGGCTGGCACACAAGGGAAAGACTGATGTGAATTTTATACGGCGTGAGTAGGCTGCTTCCCTACAGGGTGTTTCACAGGATTTTATGCACCGTGCTCACGGGTATGTCCAGTGTCCTGGCAATTCTCCGTGCGCAACACGTTTGCACACCACCACTTGTCTCCTCCTGCATTGCTGGGGCCAGTATTTCCACGGATGTTGAATCAATTCATTTCCTCCCTCTACCAGGTTGCACACCAAAAGAACCCGTCTTTTTGAATTTCCGAATCATTTTCTCCAGACCTACGGCAGTCGTCGGACCAACGCCTTTTTTCAAACCCTTCAGTGTTCGGAACTTTTACAGAGTGACGTGTGCTCAGTCATCATTCTCGTAATACAGCTTTACAAGCAGAGCGCGAACCTGCATTGAGACAGTCATGGCGAACGTCGCGGGCGCGAAAGGAGGAAAAGCCGTGTACTCGGCGTGTTTGTACCAACTTCAATGGGTTGTGCGCATGATAGGTGCTTACGTATTCTGTTCTGACACATACAGTGCCATCTACGAATCAGTTTTCACACTATTTTTTTTTCCTCTTCTATACTTTTTCCCCCTTCTCCGATAATATTCCGTTGCAATTTGACGTCATTCTGGTCAATGATGTTATTTCTACAGCGTTTTGGAAGTTTAATTATAACCAGCCTGTATACAGTCAACTATTACACTTCCCTCGGGCACACCTAACAATACCCTTGTCCCTCATGAAAACTCGCCATCGAGGACAACGTACTGGGTTCTATTATTAAGAAGTCTTCGAGCCACTCACATATGCCCCCCCTTCCATCCTGTTTTCTCCCCTCCTAACCTCTCCCCACCTCCCTTCTGCCCCCCCACCCGAGTCCTTTTGTACTCCCCTCCTCTGCCTTCCCAACTCCCTGTCGCGTCTGCCCAGCACCCCCCGCCCCCCACCCCTCTTATGGGTCCTCAGCCTCCATCGGCTCCTTTCACCCCTCCCCCCCCCTTCGCTTTTCCTCTCCTTTTTCGTATCATCTGCCCAGTTCCCCCCCTCCCCCCCCCCCCACCTGCTCTTGGCTGTGGTATGTCACATTTACCAACTTTTTAGTGCAGTGTTCCAGTGAATGTTCAGTGTTGTTCGTCTTTCTAGTGTTGCTAACAGAAACCATGCTGTTGCTGGGTGTGAATTTTATGTCTTTTGCGAACAGAAACCAGACTGTCGCCGTGTTTTTTAATTGTCTGTCTATTATTTTACCTGTCTGCTTCGTATGTATTTTATTAGCATCATCATCCCTTTGTTCTATGTTTTAAGTTCCACGATGTTTTCGCCATGTTACTTTTTAAGTCTCCAATTTTATCGCCTGTTTTTATTATTTATTCTCTTCATATTTTTAAAACAAAGTCTATCGGTTTAAGTCTCCAATTTTATCGCCTGTTTTTATTATTTATTCTCTTCATATTTTTAAAACAAAGTCTATCGGCTGAAGAGCGGCATACTAAGCTGCTGCCAGCCCGCCCCCTTCGGGGGGAATCGAAACTCAATAAAGAAAAAAAAAACACATATGTGTGAACCTATTCCATATGCCCGTACCTTCGTTAACAGCCTGTGATGGGCACCGTGTCAAATGCTTTCCGGAAATGTAGCAGGTAAGATGAACTGTAAGTTCAAGAAAATGATTTCAAATTCGAAGAAGTCTGCACGTGCTGGTGACACAGATCACCACATACGTAGGAAACGAAACATTTAGTATGTTAAAACTGAAAAAAAAACTTTGCTTTTCATAGTAGAGGACTCGGATTTAGATGGGATTTTTTTAACACTGACAGAAACGAAGCAATTATATTTTATGAATTAACGTTCACTGAATGTCGAAATTTCGGTTTTTAGATTTCATTTCTGGTAAGCATCGGAAAGAAAGCCTACAAACGGAAATACAGAATGTCGAAAGACTTTCTCTCTATGTGCCCACGGACTCATTATAGATCCGCTAACAAAATGAAAATAAGTGCTTCATTTCTTGCATCTATATTCCTATACTCATCGCAAGACGTTTCCCACACACATCTGCAGTGTTTAAATTCCTCCAGAAACTGTGACTAAAGACGAACTTTCGTCGGACGGTTGACGCGACAGCGCTACAAAATGCACAGTTTGAGAGGTGGAGTGATTGAGGAGGGTAGGAAGGGGGTAGACTGTCGGGTGGTCCTATTCCCGAGTCGAGTGGATTCGTGTGCGTCATTTTGTGTGCAGCAATGCTAAATTCTAAGTTGTCTAACGAAAAATCTTTTGAGTTCATAGACGACTACAGACAATACGAGAAGCTGTTAGTGGGATGAATAAAAAAATAAATAAATAAAGGCTCAGTGTCTAACATGGAAAGGAAATGCCTCGAATACGAATCAATGAAATTCATTCTCTTTGCGACGGAACAGCATGCAGAAATAGACAGCTCACTTGTGTCACGATATTTCAATAACTGTATGTACTTTACAACTGACTGCTGTAGCGTACCAGTCCATGGTCATAAAATTATCAATAAGTATATCTGTAAACAAGGAAATTTTATTCTGTTCTTTAAATTATTGTTGTAGTCAATAGCCTACATGTAGCACCTTCTACCAAATGCCTTCGAATAAATATGTAATCAATAGATATAATAGTAATTTCAAAATTTATTCTGCTACAGTAGACAGCTGAACAAGTTTGCAGAGATAAGGGAACTAAAAAGTTAGAGTTCATTTATATAAGTCTGTTTATTTACGGAAATTAATATAGATTATAGTTCATTTATATAATTCTGTTTATTTACGGCTGGTTGTCAGTCCCTGGATGGTCTTTGATGTATCTTTGCTGAATCGGGTTAACCTGTATAATAGCGAGTAGCGTCTGTCCAGTCTCCAAAAACAACTGCACCTTTACTTATGTCATCTGTGTCTAAATGTTTACTATGTACACGATATACAAGAGAGAACTGTCAGAGCATCTGCTTCGATAAGTGCCAATGTGATAAGGAATACCACTCAATCCATGATAATGAAGATCGCAGCTCGGCATTGATACCAATGGTCATCACTTCGAACGCCTTCTGTAAATGGATGTTCATGCTACTTTTGTGACTTTCGTTGACCTTCAAAGACCTTATTGTTACACATCTCTGGATTCGTCTCGATAGCCACTATCAAAAAATAATACCAAACTATAGCATCCCAATTAAAAAACAAAGTTTACCTTCATATATCTGACACGACCCCACCTAGCAATAAGAAACCAACTTCATATTATGGCCCCATTTTCCCATGCACTTTTATCCCACAAACTTTTCAGCTCCTATCATACTTTCGGAGTTATTCTGGGTCGCAATAGTTAGTGACTCACCCTGTATAGTGAGAGAACTTCCACTTCGTCCATGGGCCTTTTTTTAAATATTCTCCTCTTCCACCATCGTTTTCTTTTCCACTGATTTCCTTTTCATTGTTAGCTTCATGTGCAATGACCAAGTAAGCAACCGGTGCAGTCAGCTGATCACCTATTCTCCTTCAAGGCCGACTCAGTACCGGCACAAGTTCTGTAGCTTTGGTATAAATTAACCACAAAAGGTATGCCGCAAGATGTCTCCTGTAACATACTACTATATTAGGAGCCACGAACGATGACGGTCGAGTTTAGGTTTGTTCTGCGCACCTACGTCACGCATTCTCCCACAGCCAATGAGCGTTCAGCATGTACTGCGCGCTCTGCTGTGAATGCCGTACGTAATCAACACCGACTCAAAGGAGGCCTCGGCGCTTGTTGGTGACGTCACATCAGCTAGGCACGGCGAACGCCAGGTCTGTTGCAGGCATACTCATAGTGGTGGTGTCTCCGTCTCTGACACAGGAAATTGCGAAACTATTGGCGGTAGTTGTTGACCAACACACATTGTTCTGAGAGATTTCTGCAATCAATTAATTGCGCAATTCATTACACTTCTTAACAAATAGTGTACTCCTGAATTTAAATTTCCACCTGTTTTAAGGATTGAGATACAAAAACAACTTCGTGGTCCAGCAGCAACAGAATTCGTGCTTCGTAACCTTATTTGTAAATCTGAGGAAGTCACGTTAGTACTGGGTTGCTTTTACAATAAACTGTGAACATATTGGTGCTCTTCTTTAGGTATCTTGGTTGACTATGGGGTGAGGAGCGCTGAATGTTAATGAAATATCTTGCGATTGTACATGTTGGGGGAAGGGGTGGGGGATAGAAGAAGAGGCAAAAGAGAGATACTAGTTTTATCAAATAAAATTTTTTTATCTTATAAAGTTTCTCCTTTCAGTTGCAAGAGGGGAATATTTATGTTTTCTAACGTGCATGTTTAAAAAAGTTTAAGCTCAGCAGTATTTTCGATGTATGAAGATATTTTGTTTCCTGTTTAGAATTCCTTTCGTTGAAAACAACTGTAATCTAATGACTGGCAACAGTTGGACATTTACACATGTAAATTAGTTCACATTTCCAGTGACGATGTCAAACGAAAATAAATAAATAAATAAATGAAAGAAACGAGCTCATTGTAAGGGGGTTGGGGTAAGTTTCAGTAACAAAATGGATCAAGTAAATATAGTTTCTTGAATGTAAAATTTCCGAAGCTTGCAATGGGGCAAAGCTTCTTCTCATATTGATCTACGTTTGTTTCGACAGGCTTCAGTAATACAGAACTATGATCTTTTGCAGCTTTACGATAGTAAGAAAATCTTTCATCTAAATAAAACTGCAGAATCCAAAACAATACCAAACAGTTTGTCCAAAAATACGAGATTTATAGTGATAAGAACGCCCAGGCGTTTCTGCCTGCAACAGACCTGGCGTCCGCCGCGCCTATCTGACGTGACGTCACCAACAAGCGCCGACGCCTTCCTTTGACTCGGTGTTGACGTAATGCGAGCATTAAACGTGGCCGTAGAGAGTTGTTTAGTGAATTTAGATTCCATTTGTTGCACATTGTCATCGCCAATTGTGATAGTAAGCGATAAATTCTGCATAAGCATGCATAAGCATGCATAAATTGCAGGATATGCGCTTTCTTAAAGCGGGAAGCACGCGTATGCGCGTGCCGCAATTGTCGCTTGGAATCGTCAACAATGCAATCCGCGTCCGTGCCTCGGCATGCGCGAACCGAACCGCCATCCTCCTTGGATCGGACTATAGACGTATGCAAGGTGTTGTTGCCCCAGCGTAAACAAGGCTGCAGAGGTGCAGCGCCACCGCTGCACCTGTTGCGCGTTCGGCTGCTGTGCGTCGAGCCCGGACCTCGTCTACTGTGCACTGTTGCCGGCCGCCAGAAGGCGTGGCGCTCGCCAGAGTGACGTCACCGAGGCCGCCTGTCGCTGCGCTACAGCTTGCACCAGCGCAGCGTGCCAGTAGCATTCGCAGCTGGCAACTGAGCAGACGGGATGGATCGCTATCAGGGCCGCGTCGCTCTGGTCACAGGCGCCAGTGCCGGCATCGGCGCCGCCATAACTCAGGCGCTGCTCAGACGCGGCGTCAACGTCGTGGGGCTCGCCAGGAGGGTCGACAGAGTCCAGGTGAGCCGTGCTGCGTCCGTACCGGTTCGCGTGCTGTAAAACTCTGAATCGGAAATACCATCCGAAACACATTTGGCGCAGGAGTAGGTCACTAACTACTGATTACCAACACACTATTTACGGGACCGATCGAGGTGGCACAGTGTTTAGCAAACTGGACCCTGATTCGGGAGGACGACGGTTGAAACCCGTTTCCGGCCATCCAGATTTAGGTATTCCGTGAATTTACCTAAGTTACTAAACAGCTTAAGGTAAATGGCAGGCTGGTTCCTTTGAAATCCGATGGGACGGATGACCTAGCTGTTTGGTCCTCTCCCACAAATCAACGAACATTCACCAGACAAACGTAAAGGTAATCTAAAATAAACTTCAAACTCAAATAAGAAATAACCTTCATCACACGAAAAATACCGTAACCACCTAACTTCAATAACGTATCTACGAGAAACAGGGGCCTCTACAAGAAACTTAGGGAGTCAAAGGTGAACTAAAAACTTTGGTATTCTAACTAAATAAAGCAAAAGTTATAAGAAATAACCAAATCAAAAAACAAAGGAAAATATAAAGCATTAGCGAAATCATAAACCTTAAACAAAACCAACAACAAAGGCAATCTAGCACACACAGTATAAAAAATAGAGTTCAGGTTGGTAACCACAACCTAAAATTAAAAGCAAAGTAGTCACCAGTCTAGCCTCATAATATAAAGAGAAAGAAGAATCAGTCTAGCAAAAGAACAATAAGGCATAGCTATTAAAATCAAAACCATAAAAATAAACAAATTAGAATATGAAGTTAAATAAACTGAACCTCTGGTTATTAAAAAAGAAACCCAAAAACTTAACAAAATCAAATCTTCAAAGCTTTTTTTTTTTCAACCCAACAGTCAGTCCGTGGAATCAATACCAGAAATAAAAATAATACACGCATTTTCAGTGATTTTTCCAGGAGCCATAAAATGTTTAGGTAGATTTCACTTTAAGGTGAGCCTAAAGGATTTGTTGGTGACCAACTCGAACACCAATGACGGATTTCTTAGCACGAGCGACTGATATGTAAATGTTCCCAATAATAGGAAGTTAAGGGAGTATGTTATAAAGTCAGCTCCGCGCAATGTGGTAATGGGAAGCCGATCAATCTTATCGAAAATTCCTCTTTATCCTAAAGTGAATAAGTGTTTAAGAAGTTTTTTGACGATACACAGATAAAATATCGTAAGAATTATCATATGCACATCAGTGTTGAACATTTTCGTGTTTTGTGATATTTTTAGCTTTTAAAATGGGAAATAAGTTCCAGATGTTTTTTACTTATTCCATATCCAGGAGGGACGTACATTAGCATGTCTTTTTCTCAAAAATATTTGGGTTCTCGGCGATTTATCTGGTAATAAATATTCAACCAATCGCTTTTTACGATTTATTCAACCATAACTGGTTGCATATTTATTGCCAGATAAAGAGTCAATTGAAGTCAGTCACAGTTGCAGTTAGTCGCCACAGTGGATGTACTGAAATTTGTGTTCTTGTTTTCTGACGCGTTCTGCATTCTGGAAATTCACTATGGATCTTCAGGAACGCAAAGTACATATAATCCAACAGATAAAGAGCATAGCGTGTGGAAGATCGGCCCCTCCCTCCCACCACACACACACACACACACGACTCTTCAGAATACTCGACGGCTGAATTCGGAACTTACTTGGGTAAAATAACAGTATATGCTTAAAGGTGGCAATGTATAAATACGATAAAAAAAACTTCAGAACGTTAAATCCTGCTTCAGAATTTTGTGGAGACACTCATGTACATAATTGTTTTAGGGATCTTATATTTTTAAGAAATACTGTTTATCCTTTATTCCAAGGATTACGTGTATTAGTTCCTTAAGTGGTCTGTTCACAGTAGAGCGGCTCATTGAGAGCGAGAATTAAATTTTCTAAATCTCATTCCAGTTATCACCCGCGTCATTAAAGTTTGTCTAGTTAAGAATGTCCTATTACTTAGCTGTGTTCAAACCAATTTTGAATCATTATCTGTTCTGAAGTCCTCAACCCACAACTAGTTTCCTAACTTTGATACTTGCTACTCGACCACGATATTACTGCACCAGGCCCCCGTGGCCGTTATCGGAAAGAGGCGCTGAAGTTACAGTAAAGAGTCATACAAATTTTTCCGACTGTCGGATACGCTGTGAAAGGTAGATTAGCTTGCCGAGAATGTTGTCTGGTCGTTAGAACGGCAGAGCATTCTTATAGGCTTAAAGTACTCAGGTAAACACACCAGCCGATCGAAGTGCCCTCGCTCCCGGGTGCGATAATATTGTGGTCGACTAATAGCTCTGCAGGAATGTGGGGAAAACGGGAAGCATTACTGCCTGTACGACTTAAACCTCGCAAGTTGTAAATAACCTTTCGCATCAGTCACTTGACTTACACACTACTTAAACTAACTTACGCTCACACACACACACACACACACACACACACACACACACACACACACACCCATGCCCGAAGTAGGACTCGAACCTCCGGCGGGAGAGGCGGCGCAAATCAGTGACATGGCGCCTCTAACGGCACGCCACTCCGGACGGCTTTCGTTGCTGTATTGTATCATGTTATGTTCATAACTGGAAAGATTCCACCCAGTATTGTTAGCTTTCTCTAAATCTACAAAAGCTGTAAATGTGTGTTTGCCTATCTTATAACTCGTAGGGTCAGTATTGCCTTGAGAGTTCTTAAATTATCCCGGAACCTATCCTCGAAGTCTGCTTCTAATTCTCCACACTTCCGAAAACAGACTCCTAAAATTCACGGCTCTATATTCGCACCTGCTCGCAGCTGTCTTCTTTGGAAATCAAATTATTACAATAAAGTGTGAGGATACTTCGCGCTTATGACTCGGAAATACCCATGCAATGTTAAAATTTCACATGCGACTACAGGCGAATGTTTCCTGATACTGTTGGTGTTGGTGTTGGTGTTGGTATTGTTGGTGTTGGTATTGTTGGTGTTGGTATTGTTGGTGTTGGTATTGTTGGTGTTGGTATTGTTGGTGTTGGTATTGTTGGTGTTGGTATTGTTGGTGTTGGTATTGTTGGTGTTGGTATTGTTGGTGTTGGTATTGTTGGTGTTGGTGTTGGTGTTGGTGTTGGTGTTGGTGTTGGTGTTGGTGTTGGTGTTGGTGTTGGTGTTGGTGTTGGTGTTGGTGTTGGTGTTGGTGTTGGTGTTGGTGTTGGTGTTGGTGTTGGTGTTGGTGTTGGTGTTGGTGTTGGTGTTGGTGTTGGTGTTGGTGTTGGTGTTGGTGTTGGTGTTGGTGTTGGTGTTGGTGTTGGTGTTGGTGTTGGTGCTGTTATCTTCAGTCCAGATACTGATTTGATGCCCCTCTCCATGCTACTCATTCCTGTGCAAGCTTCATCTCCCAGTACCTACTGCAACCTACATCCTTCTGAATCTGCTTAGTGTATTCATCTCTTGGTCTCCCTCTACAATTTTTACCCTCCACGCTGCCCTCCAATGCTAAATTGGTGACCCCTTGATGCCTCAGAACACGTCCTACCAACCGATCCCTTCTTCTAGTCAAGTTGTGCCACAGACTCCTCTTCTCCCCAATTCTATTCAATACGTCCTCATTAGTTATGTGATCTACCCATCTAATCTTCAGCATTCTTCTGTAGCACCACATTTCAAAAGCTTCTATTCTCTTCTTGTCTAAACTATTTATCGTCCATGTTTCACTTCCATACATGGCTACACTCCATACAAAAACTTTCGGAAACTACTTCCCGACACTTAAATCTATACTCGATGTTAACAAATTTCTCTCCAGAAACGCTTTCCTTGTCATTGCCGGTCTACATTTTGTATCCTCTCTACTTCGACCATCAGTTATTTTGCTCCCCAAATAGCAAAACTCCTTTACTACTTTAAGCGCCTCAGTTCCTAATCTAATCGCCTCAGCATCACACGACTTAGACTACTTTCCATTCTCTTCGTTTTGCTTTTGTTGATCTTATATCCTCCTTTCGAGACACTGTCCATTGCGTTCAATTCCTCTTCCAAGTTCTTTGCTGTTCTGACAGAATTACAATGTCATCGGCGAATCTGTTTTTCTTCTTCTCCATATATTTTAATACCTACTCCGAATTTTTCTTTTGTTTCCTTTACTGCTTGCTCAATATACAGATTGAATAACATCGGGGATAGGGTACAACCCTGTCTCACTTCCTTCCCAACCACTGCTTCCCTTTCATATTGGCAGAAGCCGACCTCGAGGAAGATCAGTTTCGATTCCATAGAAAAATTGGAACACGTGAGGCAGTACTGACCCTACGACTTATCTTATAAAATAGATTAAGAGAAAGCAAACCTACGTTTCTAGAACTTGTAGACTTAGAGAAAGCTTTTGACAATGTTGACTGGAATACTCCTGATACAGATCTACCAGAAAAAATGCGTTTCAGTAATAACAGGGGTGATAGCGAGAAAGAGTTCATTTTTTTGGCGTAAGTAGACTGTAAAAATACCTTTATATCCATATAGCTGCGGACCCTTAATGTTAGTCTGCACACTAAGCAAGCAATATTGGAAACAAAAAAAATTTGGCACAAGAATTAGTTCAGGGACGAGAAACTGAAACGTTTAACGGCAATACGTTCGTCAAATAGCAAATGGTTTGGGAGTGCAGTTGAACGGAATGAGTTGCCTCGAAAGAGGCTATAAGATTAACGTAAATAGAACTAATACGAAGGTAATGTAATTGAAAAAGGCGGTCCTGCGGGAAGTGGATGAGGAAATGACACTAAAGTACAAGAGCTTTGCACCCGGGACAGCATAATTGTCGTGACCCTAATGGAGGAGACTGCAGACTGGCTGTCCGAATGAGAGTTCCAGGAAAATACGAATTTAACAAACCGCACAAATTATGAAGTATTCTCTGAAGTTGTTCTTTGCCATTTTCTTTCACAAGGCTGGAAGATGAATGATAAATAGTTCAGCAAAAAACCAACCTTTTGTATGCTGTTGCTATAGAAAACTGCTGAAGATTAAATGGGTTGGTCGGATACCCGATGAACAGTTGCTAAATCGAATTGCAGAACACCTGAAACATGAAGAGATTTTAATTTTAGTAATGGGTGTGGGGGGGATAAGATTTCCATTTTCGCTTTTCGTCTGGTCACGAATCCACTCACATATAGGTTTTGGGTATACTTTTCTGCTTGCCAAGTATAAGGTTCCACAATCTGTTTTTGGCTGCATTTGAATCGTGAATGAGTTGACAGGTTCTTAATGGCTTTCAATATTGGCTGTTGCGCACGAAGTGATTTTTGTGCCGAGAAGAAAAAGTACTGGACTGACCGGAAAGTTAAGTTCGTTTAAATGCTAAAGAGCTAAACTATTGTTGAACAAATACTACATTCTAGCGAACTGTTTGGCAGCAATCCTACAAATGACATAGTAATCGTATTTCTAATATTGCTATACCCACTCGCGCTTTCGGAGGTAAAGGCTCTCGTACGCAATTATCGACGGATGATAAAATATTCTGTAACCTACGCATGGGATTAAGAAAATACCCCCACTTACTGGGAAATTTTCTAGCCACTTCAGATTTACAAAACATTCTAGTATAAAATGTTCGACCTAATATCTCCTCGTACTTCAACCTACGGTAAGTGTCCTTAAGAGCCTCTGTTCGCTTTACACAGTCCATCCCTTACCCAACGCGTCCAAGCAAGCTTCTACTTGAGGGAGTCACTGTGATGTTCCTGAGGGTCCCTGCTGGTCACGCCGGTCTGACGGGTATGAGGCAGCTGACACTGCTGCCAAGGCTGCAGTCCCCCTACCTCGGCCTGCCAGCTGTTACATTCCTTCGTATTATCTCCGTGTTGCCGTCTGTCGGCAGGCGGTGTAACTTTGGCGTCGCCACTGGTGTTCCCGTCGCGGGAACGAGTTGGGAGGAATCAAATCTTTCCCAGCCCTCTTGCCGCGAGATCAATTTAGCTAGTTTGCGCATTGGCCACTGTCTTCTTAGCCATCGCCACTTAAGTGGTGATCACCCACCACTTTGTACTCATTGTCTTCGGCCTTTGACAGTTCGCCATTTCCTGACCTAATGCTCTTATTTTAACGGCGTTCGTTCTAGTGTGTGTTGGCCGTCTGAGTTGTTGTTGTCTTCAGTCCTGAGACTCGTTTGATGCAGCTGTCCATGCTACTCTATCCTGTGCAAGCTTCATCTCCCAGTACCTACTGCAGCCTACATCCTTCTGAATCTGCTAAGTGTATTCATCTCTTTGTCTCCCTCTACGATTTTTACCCTAAACGCTGCTCTCCAATGCTAAATTTGTGATCCCTCGATGCCTCAGAACATGCCCTACCAACCGGTCCCTTCTTCTGGTCAAGTTGTGCCACAAACTCCTCTTCTCCCCGATTCTATTCAACCCCTCCCTATTAGTTATGTGATCTACCCATCTAATCTTCAGCATTCTTCTGTAGCACCACATTTCGAAAGTTTCTATTCTCTTCTTGTCCAAACTATTTATCTTCCATGTTTCACTTCCATACATGGCTACACTCCATACAAATACTTTCAGAAACGACTTTCAGACACTTAAATCTACACTCGATGTTAACAAATTTCTCTTCTTCGGAAACGCCTTCCTTGCCATTGCCAGTCTACACTTTATATCCACTCTACTTTGACCATCATCAGTTATTTTGCTCCCCAAATAGCAAAACTCCTTTACTACTTTGTCTCATTTCCTAATCTAATTCCCTCAGCATCACCCGACTTAATTCGACTACATTCCATTATCCTCGTTTTGCTTTTGTTGATGTTCATCTTACAGCCTCCTTTCAAGACACTGTCCAGTCCGTTCAACTGCTCTTCCATGTCCTTTGCTGTCTCTGACAGAATTACAATGTCATCGGCGAACCTCAGTTTTTATTTCTTCTCCATGGATTTTAATATCTACTCCGAATATTTTTGTTTCCTCTACTGCTTGCTCAATATACAGATTGAATAACATCGGGGATAGGCTACAACCCTGTCTAATTCCCTTCCCAACCACTGCTTCTCTTTCATGTCCCTCGACTCTTATAACTGCCATCTGGTTTCTGTACAAATTGTAAATAGCCTTTCGCTTCCTGTATTTTACCCCTGCCACCCTCAGAACTTGAAAGAGAGCATTCCAGTCAACATTTTCAAAAGCGTTCTCCAAGTCTACAAATGCTAGAAACGTAGGTTTTCCTCTTCTCAACCAACTTCAAACATAAGTCTTAGGGTCAGTACTGCCTCACGTATTCCCACATTTCTACGGAATCCAAACTGATCTTCCCTGAGGTCCGCTTCTACCAGTTTTTCCATTCATCTGTAAAGAATTCGCGTTAGTATTTTGCAGCTGTAACTTACTAAACTGATAGTTCGGTAATTTTCACATCTGTCAACACCTGCTTTCTTTGGGATTGGAATTATGTTCTTCTTGAAGTCTGACGGTATTTCGCCGGTCCCATACATCTTGCTCATCAGATGGTAAAGTTTTGTCAGGACTGGCTCTCCCACAGCTGTCAGTAGTTCTAATGGAATGTTGTCTACTCCCGGGGCCTTGTTTCGACTCAGGTCTTTCAGTGCTCTGTCAAACTCTTCAAGCAGTATCGTATCTCCCATTTCATCTTCATCTACGTCCTCTTCCATTTCCATAATATTGTCCTCGAGTACATCGCCCTTGTATAAACCCTCTATATACTCCTTCCGTCTGAGTTATCGGTCGTTTTAGCGAACGGCACGCGGGCTGTCGACCGCGTTTTACTTTAAATAGCAGTATGACGAATGACATTTAATCTTTGGATCGGAACCTCTGCTGTCGCTACGGCATACTTTGTGCATCTTTCTCCAAGATAGTCTTTGATTTAGCTCTTTCCTTCCGTCGATTGGGTTTAACAGGTAGTCGCTTTTAACTTTCTTCAATTAGTGTTCTAATTTCATGACATACGCGCGTAAGACCTCAGTTGTCTTTCCGCTGCAAATCAAAACCAAACAACCCATGTGATCTGAGCCCAAAAAACGTTTCGCACTCTTTAACTGGCTTCCATAAGATTTTTAAACATTTTCTTGATTTTCAAATACATACTTCGTCAGTCTTCTAATTCAGCCTTGACTTACGGACATGGCCTCTTCCAAAAGTTCTTGAACAATGTTCCTTTCCTTCCCCTCAAAGGTTCACTTAGATCTAAAGCAAATCGTGCTCTCTTCAGTAAAAATATTACGAATGTACTGATAACCTCAGTCTTTCTGACGAAATAAGGATAGCTAATTTACAGACACAATGTCTGTATAAACGATCCGAAAACAGACTTGATCGGGCCAGCAAAATCTGTTACGCTCTTAGATGCAAACAAGACAGTAGAAACAGATTTCAGATAGCGTTTCCATCTTTCGCAAGTTGTGTTGCGTGTACACTTACCGCATGATGCTAACGAAAAGACCACGGAGTAAGTCACCGCCTCTCGTTAATTACGGGTAAACGTCTAAGTTGGGGCCAGTAGCGTGCGTGCTTCTTGCGGCGATGTTGCCAACGCTCGCAGAGGTATGACGGAAACAACAAGTGTCAACTGCTGATAGCGAATCGGTAAGAGAACAGCAAGTGTACATACTGGGAAGAAAGAGGCGAAGGAATGTTGTCACGTTCTCTCGCCAATATAGATACTAAATCCAGTACGTATTCGGACAAAGTAGAGCCCACCCTAATTACCTTCTCGAAAATCGCAACGTACTCGGTAGAAGCCGTCAAATATACGTGAAAAACGAGATGGAAGATTTCATTGCTGCTCGTAGAAATACAGCGCGTCTTCACTCGACTTGCACTGGTTAGGCGAAACTGTCACCCAACAGGCTACGCGCAGCTGACTAGTCGCCAACCTATGAGCGTTAGGCTCACAGTGACGTGATTGGCGCTGACCTTGATCTAGACTTCGACCAAATCAAGAAATCCGCCATTATGTTCGTAAGTTACGACAACATGATCCGGGATTAGGAGTAAGCCGCAACGGTGAGATTTAAAACGCCAGCCATTCATTAATCAATAGGTCGATGCACCTTCCCATGGCCGTCATCACACGGCGCAAGGTAGCTAAAGTGGACGCCGATGCAACATCGGAAGTCATGAGATAGCCCCATAATCGGGTTGAGCCGGTTAACGTGATTTCAGCTCAGAGGCCGTTGTCGGCAATATTTCGCCAGCATAGCATGCAGTTTCTGTACGAAAATAGACACGCGTGAAACAGCTCCTTTAACTCGGTTCGCGTTTTTCTCCGTACTTCCTCGATAATCGCTAAGAACATTAGAGACTCGTCCATGGCTTGAACATTGAACGCTGATAGAGGAACTTCACATAACTGTAAAACGCTCTGTGATGCGTACTAGAAGAAGTTACTCTTTAATTAAATTCATTTTCATTCAATTTTTCGTTTTTAAATTGAATATAATTAAGGTATAGTGTGTCAGTTTGAGCCTGCACAACATCAGTAATCTCTATGTTGCATTGACTACCAGTACTGAAATAACCCAATTCATAACACACGTTTCAAGATAGTCATTACGTAGGTACATTCGATTGGAAGAGTCGATTTGTTCGAAGCTGCATTCCATCACTGAGATATTTACCTGCAAGACAGACGTGAGTCAATCGAAAACCCAGACAGTTACATACATTTTACTGAAAGTTTCATGGAAGCACATACTTCATGTGTAACTTGTTCACATTTCACGTAGACTAGCAGTAACATTAAACTTTCCAACGACAGGGATACACTCTACTCGTTGTCTTCTGCAATAAAAATTTGCAGGAAGTGTATTATTTGCAATAAATACGACTGACTTTAGAGAAGTACTTTTACTAAATAAGGTGACACTGAAGGGATCAGATTAGGAAATGAGACACTGAAAGTAGTAAACGAGTTTTGCTATTTGGGGATAAAAATAACTGATGGTCGACGTAGAGAGGATATAAAATGTAGACTGGCAATGGCAAGAAAATGGTTTCTGAAAAAGAGAAATTCGTTGACATGGAGTATAGACTTAAGTGTCAGGAAGTCTTTTCTGAAAGTACGTGTATGGAGTGTAGCCATGTACGGAAGTGAAACATGGACGATAAATAGTTTAGACAAGAAGAGAGTAGAAGCTTTTGAAATTTGGTGCCATAGAAGAACGCTGAAGATTAGATGGGTAGATCACGTAACTAATGAGATACTGAATCGATTTGGAGATAAGAGAAATTTGTGACACAACTTCAATAGGAGGAGGGATCCGTTGGTAGGATACGTTCTAAGGCATCAAGGGATCAGCAATTTAGTAGTGCAGGGAAGCGTGGAGCGTAAAAAATCGTAGGAGACAGAGATGAATAGACTAAGCAGATTTAGAACTATGTATGTTGCAGTAAGATGAGGAGGTTTCCACAGGATTCATTAGCATGGAGAGCTGCATCAAACCAGTCTATGGACTGAAGTCAATAAATAAGATCCAAAAAGAATGAGATTTTCACTCTGCAGTGGAGTGTGCGCTGATACGAAACTTCCTGGCAAATTAAAACAGTGTGCCGGACCGAGACTCGAACTCGGCACCTTTGCCTTTCGCGGGCAAGTGCTCTACCAACAGGAGCGCTTCTGTAAAGTTTGGAAGGTAGGAGACGAGGTACTGGCAGATGTAAAGCTGTGAGGACGGGGCGTGAGTAGTGCTTGGGTAGCTCAGTTGGTAGAGCACTTGCCCGCGAAAGGCAAAGATCCTGAGTTCGAGTCTCGGTCCGGCACACAGTTTTAATCTGCCAGGAAGTTTCAAGGTCCAAAAACTCCTAGAAAACAAAAGTGAAAAAGGTTTGGAAGATGGACACGAAATGAGCACGGTTTGGTTCACAGCTTACGAGCTAACAGCTGAATGACAGCTTTAACACGGCGGCTTGTCTTCATTATATTGTAAAGACAATCTAAAGACGATCTGAAACTGCTATTGATATTAAAGATATTTAACTATGGCTAATGATATCAAAAAGGTTTTCTGACATTGTGCCGTAGGAGTGAAATGGTGTACTTCTATAGCACACAAGCTTTAACCCTAAAAATAGCAAATACAGGAAGTTTTCATCTACCGGTACATGGTCACACGTTACTTTACTATAACAAAATCGTAGCTACAATGGTGAGTTTTCGATAGATCCCCAGTTTGATGTTGCTTCGAAACAACTTACATTCATACCACTCAGTCTCTGATAAGGGAGTTCAACTCAGTTCCGTATGGCGGCTCCTCAGGTTTGCTACGGCAAGAAAAAAATGGATAAATGTGAGATAGTGTTAATACTTCCATCCTTCTTTACCTCCTCTGCATTACTGCAGATGACGTGTCACTGAGCACATTTGTACTGTACATGCAGTACACGTGAGGTGCCTAGTTGCTTCCACTGCCCCTGTGTGGAATACATAAGTTCTTGTACACTTCACTAACCTGCTGTCTGCATGATGATGATGATGTCCCCAGCGCAGAAAACAGCACGCAGGTCGTGGATTCTTTTTATTGAGGCTGAAATTAACTTCGCAAGGAACTGCTAACTTCGCAAGGAACTGCTGCTACGAATAAACTATAATTCGAGATGCCACTCGCGTTTTTATTGGTATAGACACGAGAAACTATTCTTGATCACAACGTGTTGAACATATCTTTCCACAGTCATTATATCTGGCTAAAATAACATGAAATACATCCTGCCACAGACAACATATGTCTACTGGAACGGTCAGAACTGGAGAATAAAATTACATGAATCAAATACTACTATTACAGACAATATGTCTGCACCTAGCGACGGTCGGAATTGTGGTAAATAAAATTGCATGAAACAAATACTGCTATAACAGACAACTTGTCAGTCTACTCGAACGGTCACAACTGGAGAGACGGACTGCCCGAGACACTTCGCGCACCAAGCCAGCAAGGCGTGACCCGAACGCCGCCGGAGTGCATCGGCAGCAATATCATCAGTCTTTTGTTTTAGTAATACTTTGATTTTAATAATTTTGAAATGACTGATAGCTGGCTTTTGAGAGATGTTTATTTAAAAAATGAAGTAATTTGGATGACAGGTTTAATTAATAATAGCAACTAAAGTTTAACGTTTTTGCGCGCTACCGCCGAACACAGCAGCCAAACACAGAGCAGCAGCAGCAGCATCATGCAGGTGTCTTTCTCACGGGAATGGTACCGAATCAGTCACCGGTACCTCAGCCCACATTGCGTCATCTCTATGCTTCTTGCATCTCCACTGCCCTGGGAATAGCTTCCTGGAGCCTAGTGTGATGGCTGAATAAGCCAGAAATATTACACTGCTTGTGAGGTAAAAGCGATGTAGCATATTATTGGCCACGTTTCTCTCCACGATCCCTCATTTCACTCTTCACGGTAACGTGGAATTCCACCGAGGCCTACGAGAAAGACTGGCCTTGGCGCGTACTTCACAGCATGTGGCACTGCAGGTCTTAACAGTGCCGGAAGCCGTCTCCGATGGCGAGCGAGTAACTACTTTAGACGAATTTAATAATTCTTGATGGTGTGTTTAAATTCATACACGAGCTCGATAGGGCACGACAAAGTTAACATCTATAGTGGGTACCTTTTCAATTACTGATATCCCAGGGAGTCTGCACAGAGCCAAGCATTTGCGAAGTGTGGCGGACAAGCCGTCTAAAGGTGTTATTAAGGTGTCAGGCAAATCCAGCACCTTCCATGAAAACCCTGACATGATAAGCAAATGTAGTATGTCACATAGCTCCGAACAAGTCGTGACATTAAATTAACCAAAGTAATAAGAGTAACGAGTGAGCAAATGGAATACCACAGACTAACACAAGGATGCCTAAATGCATGTCATACCTTCCCACCGTGAGACAGACGCAGTTCAGAGGGGAGAAACGACAACAGAAGCCGAGAGCAGAACCGTGTTAAGCTGGAAGGCCCTACGATAAGGGACGGACACCCACGTCGCCAGCTAACCGCTAGGACCACACCCCAGCCGCAAAGTTCTAGCGTGAGACTTTTACGCATCTCTGTTAGGTTACAAACTTTAAAAACATTGCCCCACACTGGACTCGCATTCGGGAGGACGACGGTTCAATCCCGTCTCCGGCCATCCTGATTTAGGTTCTCCGTGATTTTCCTAAATCGTTTCAGGCAAATGCCGGGATGGTTCCTTTGAAAGGGCATGGCCGATTTCCTTCCCAATCCTTCCATAACCCGAGCTTGCGCTCCGTCTCTAATGACCTCGTTGTCGACGGGACGTTAAACACTAACCACCACCACCACCACCACCACCACCACCACCACCACCATTGCCCCACCACGAAAAGTATAACATTTCTCATTGGATAGACAGAATTTTTGTAGGCGGAGCTTAAGGTTAACATTGAGACACCCTGATTGATCAGATGAAAACACAGCCAGATAGTTTTTTAAACCAACTTCGGTAAATTGTAGTAAGGAGAAGTTAGGAGAGAATTGCTTCCGAGACGGCGAGGTGAGCGGAGCTGTGCTGCCCGCTGCCCCCTGACGAACACCGACAAGGTAATGAACGCACGCGATGCCTCATAACAGCGCATAAAGCTTCACTCAGAACTACAGAAGTCTCATCTGTTACACCCCTTTTTGCGTAATACTAGTGTCGATCGTCAATTAAAGCTCATGGTGTTCACATTTGCCACTTGAAGTAAAAATCTGAAACGCGATGATTTTTCTGTTATATAGTTACTGAGAAGCTACATCAGCCACTGTAATTTACAAGTTAGATAAGTAATTAAAGATAATTGAGGGTCACTGTAGACCATTTTGATAGTTTTCTCTCTTGTGAAACTTAATTCAAACCTAGATTATAGGTGTGATATGGCATATGTCATCCTTCGATCCATTGTAGAACTTGGAAACCCATTCAGGGAATATTCGTTCACATTTTTGTCGGACGCAGTTGGTTTTTACCATCCTGTATTAAAACATTTCCTTTTATCAATAGCGCAATTTATAAACAATGTTTTGTGAGTAGAATAAAATTTCCAATGGTAAACTTAAATGCTTTTTCGACGTTATTTTACCAGCTAACTAAAAATAGGAAAGCCTTGAACCCCTTCCACTAAATTTAGTTAGTATTCAGATTCTTTTACAGGGAGTGCAGTGGAGCTGACGCTGAAATCATTAAGTATTTGGTTATATCATCGCTAGTGTCACTGAACTCTTCTGAACTCCACATGATGTGTGTGATCTGACATCTCCTTACCAGCAACAGGTCCCAGGTTCAAACTAGTCAATTCCCTAAAAAACACGCTCAGAGCGTCGTTGCGCGAAAGTAGTAGGGAGACAAGATATAGAACAGACAGACACCTCGCAGAATGTTAGAATGTGACTTCACAAATTGATTGCAACGTCCGCATATTCCGTTGGCCTCGAATTCCACGAAGTGACGTCACCAGGTCATCGTCCTCGTGCGTCTTCATGCGAGAGGACGGCTTAAGGATGGGTGCAAAGGTCCCGACGGTAATATCAGTGGAAGGGCGGAAGTCGCCAGTTAGCTTTGTATACAGTGACTTAGGATTAACTCTCTCAGATAAAAAATAGTTGTTTGTATAGATAAATGATCTGCACGAACTTTGCACGCTCAAAAGTTTGTATCATTATCACAGCATTCCCCTACGGGGCGCACTGTGTCGCCTGATAAACAAAGTAAGAGCCTACGAAATATCAGACCAGCTGTGTGGCTGGATTGAAGAGTTTTTAGCAAACAGAACACAGCATGTTGTTATCAATGGAGAGACGTCTACAGACGTTAAAGTAACCTCTGGCGTGCCACAGGGGAGTGTTATGGGAGCATTGCTTTTCACAATACATATAAATGACCTAGTAGATAGTGTCGGAAGTTCTATACGGATTTTCGCGGATGATGCTGTAGTATACAGAGAAGTTGCAGCATTAGAAAATTGTAACGAAATGCAGGTAGATCTGCAGCGGATAGGCACTTGGTGCAGGGAGTGGCAGCTGACCCTTAACATAGACGAATGTAATGTATTGCGAATACGTAGAAAGAAGGATCCTTTATTGTATGATAATGTGATAGAGGAACAAACACTGGTACCAGTTACTTCTGTGAAATATCTGGGAGTATGCGTGCGGAACGATTTGAAGTGGAATGATCATATAAAACTAATTGTTGGTAAGGCGGGTACCAGGTTGATTCATTGGGGTAGTCCTTAGAAAATGTAGCCCATCAACAAGGGAGGTGGCTTACAAACACTCGTTCGACCTATACTTTAGTATTGCTCATCAGTGTGGGATCCGTAACAGGTCGGGTTGACAGAGGAGATACAGAAGATCCAAAGAAGAGCGGCGCGTTTCGTCACAGGGTAATTTGGTAAGCGTGATAGCGTTACAGAGATGTTTAGCAAACTCAAGTGGCAGACTCTGCAAGAGAGGCGCTCTGCATCGCGGTGTAGCTTGCTGTCCAGGTTTCGAGGGTGCGTTTCTGAATGAGGTATCGAATATATTGCTTCCCCCTACTTATGCCTCCCGAGGAGACCACGAATGTAAATTTAGAGATTCGAGCGCAAGGAGGCTTTCCGGAAGTCGTTCTTCGCGCGAACGATACGCGACTGGAACAGGAAAGGGAGGTAATGACAGTGGCACGTAAAGTGCCCTCCGCCACACGCCGTTGGGTGGCTTCCGGAGTATAAATGTAGATGCGTAAGATTCAGGTGTGCACAAGAGCCAGAGACGTCGCTTTAAAATACGGAATTGTTTATAAGGGAAACGAATTTTCTGCCTGAATAAAACCGTCTAGATAGCTATTATGAAAGATCCTGTACTACATTTCAGCTACCGCCATGATTAGATACCCACAATTAAGCCGAACGGAACAATGAGACAAGTGTTTGTTCCACAAGAAGCTGACAAAAGGCAATAATTTAAAAGAATGGGACTTTTGGATTCAAAAGCAGGGTTTGAGATGGCGCGGATACAGGTTCACTGCACGCTGACTTGGAGCAGGCGCACCTGCAGATCTGATGCTTGCGCGGTGCAGCAGAACCAATGCCAGGCGTCCCTACCCCCACATCCCCTTGCTCTCCTTGCCCCCTCCCCTCCACGTTCCTTCTCCCCCCTCCCACTTCCATGACCTCCATTAGCAAGACCGGGCAGGCGGTGAATAACGACCCCGGCGAGCTGTTGCCATAGGAGTCCGCAGCGCTCACTGACAGTGATGCAACAGGTAGGCGTTGCCATTGCATCGTGACACGGCTACCCGAGGACAGGTTGTGGTTAGTCGGCCTAGACGCCTACCTGCGGATAAACTGCGAGCAGCCAACGAAGAATTTGGAAACATGATCACTGGAGAATTTGTATGTCCTCACGGTGATCGGTCGTCTCCATTACAGGTGGTTCAGAAGAGTATTGATAAAGGGAGAATGTGTGGTGACCACAGAGAGCGTAAAGGTAAAACACTTGTAAGCGCAGCTTATAAGATCTTCACAAGTATACAGGTTGTTACAAAAAAGGTACGGCCAAACTTTCAGGAAACATTCCTCACACACAAAGAAAGAAAATGTTATGTGGACATCCGTCCGGAAACGCTTACTTTCCATGTTAGAGCTCATTCTATTACTTCTCTTCAAATCACATTAATCATGGAATGGAAACACACAGCAACAGAATGTACCAGCGTGACTTCAAACACTTTGTTACAGGAAATGTTCAAAATGTCCTCCGTTAGCGAGGATATATGCATCCACCCTCCATCGCATGGAATCCCTGATGCGCTGATGCAGCCCTGGAGAATGGCGTATTGTATCACAGCCGTCCACAATATGAGCACGAAGAGTCTCTACATTTGGTACCGGGGTTGCGTAGACAAGCGCTTTCAAATGCCCCATAAACGAAAGTCAAGAGGGTAGAGGTCAGGATAGCGTGGAGGCCATCGAATTGGTCCGCCTCTACCAATCCATCGGTCACCGAATCTGTTGTTGAGAAGCGTACGAACACTTCGACTGAAATGTGCAGGAGCTCCATCGTGCATGAACCACATGTTGTCGTACTTCTAAAGGCACATGTTCTAGCAGCACAGGTAGAGTATCCAATATGAAATCATGGCGGTGAATCGAGGAAGTACAGTACATACTGACGAAACTAAAATGAGCTCTAACATGGAAATTAAGCGTCTCCGGACAGATGTCCACATAACATCTTTTCTTTATTTGTGTGTGAGGAATGTTTCCTGAAAGTTCGGCCGTACCTTTTTGTACCACCCTGTGTTACCTAAACGAAAGGATACTGAAGTGTGCAGAGACATACTAGGGGCATATCAGTGTGGCTTTCGACCAGACAGAGGAACAACTGATCAAATATTTCTCATCAGACAAACGATTGAAAAGTTCTTTGACTATGATACAGATATGCATTTCGTATTCACTGACTTCGGACAAGCCTTTGACAGCATAAACCGGCAATAACTATACAGAGTACTGGAAGAAGTTAGTATATGTGCTAAACCAATAAGACTAAACAGAATGACAATGACAAACAAGAGCAAAAGTGAAGGTTCTCAGCAGAACAAGTGAAAACTTTGTTAATAAGGGCCTGAAGCAAGCTAACCGTCTTTACACTGTCTTATTCAATATAGTTCTGCGTAGTTTAGTGAATAAAATCAACGAAAGAGGCACCATATTTATGAAAACTAGCCAGATACGTGCATACGCTTATGACATAGCTATAGTAGGAACAAATGTCAATACACTCTAAGAAACGTACGGGACAATGGAAACAGAAGCCTTAAATTGGCCTCATAATAAATGAAAGCAAAAGAAAATGTCTCAATCTGAGGCCAGCAGAGCCCCTAAAGATTTAAACATCAACGTGAAATGCTTCAAAAGGAGCGTCCTCTTTTAACTACTTGGGAGCCCTAATAACAAACCATAACAGTATTAGGAAAGCTAGAAAGGAACGAATACAAGCAGGAAACAGATTACTTTGCAAATACGCAACATTTCAGAAATACCCTTGTTCCAAGAAAAACGGAACTGCTAATATATAACTCCCTACTCCAAGTTTTCACATGCGGGTCAGAGGTATGGACGTTGACAGAACATGATAAAAATGCAATAAGAACCTTGGAGCGGAAAACACTACGCAAAATCTATGGTCCAATAAGGGAGGAAGAAGGCTGAAGAATACGCTACAATGCTGAATTACAACAGTTAATGCAAGGTAGGGACATAGTAAAATTAGTGAAATCAGAGCGAATGAGATAGCTAGGACGAGTGGAGAGAATGGCAGAGGATAGAATGCCAAAGAAAATGATGAAAGGTGTGATCCATTCAGCTAGAAGAAAAGGGAGACCTAGAAGATAGATTGACGACGTAAGAGTGGAACTCACCAGAACAGGAGTCCGGTGGTGGAAAAGAAAAGCAAATAACAGAAGTTCGGAGGAAGATAATTGAAGAAGCCAAGGCTCACCAAGGGTTGTAGTGGAGGAGGAGGAGGAGGAGGAGGAGGAGGAGATTGTCAATATACATTAAATGTTTTTACGGAGGAAAAAGTTCCGTTTCCTGGGATACACCGTCTCACTCAACGGCGTATCACCTACATGTGAAAAAGTATCCGGTATCGTACAGATGCCCCTTTGATACTTTCAAAAGGCTTAGCCATATGTAACCCTCGACGCAAACAGAGGGGGGTTAGAAAGTTTAACGTATGTATCTGTCAACCAATGGCATCGTAGCTCCCAGAAGAAACGTTAGATTTCAATGCACTTCTTTTATTTGAAAACCGGATTAATCGAGATGGTTCTTAGCTATGTTCCATGAAACTTTGTTCATTCGTTTAATCAGTTAAATTAAGTAAAAATGTTTTCCGCCTGCGTGCTCTCCTGATAAATGCTACGTAATACATACAATCTATATTAATTTACGTTGTACCATATTGTAGAGCTCAAAAACAGCCAAATAATAGACCGCGAGAATGTATGATTCTTTTACGGTTGAGTAACAAAGAGGATTTTTCAGTCACCCTTTTCAGTACCTACAGAACAGAAAGAGGTGATGACAATTATGAAAGATACATCTGCTCTCGCAGATCTTCATTTCTTTTTGAGATGTAAAATACCGTACTTAATAAAAAAAATTTTCCCCAATAATTAAGGCAGATTATGCGAGAGCACGATGGTAGCCCACTTTCTTTAGATTTGATTTAGAATTATCGCCACTGCTTAATGATTATATTACGTAAACTGGCTGTGTACTAAAACGTAGTCAATGAATATGCTTGAACTGAAAAATTGTAAATCGCGTTCGTGGAAAAGACATCGCGTCGAAATTTCGTATTCCATCCCTAAAAGTACTTCTGTCAATGTTTGGGTAGTATATCGATCGTACCGTGTCTGCACTTCACATTCCATAGTCCCTTCTACACCTTCCAGATTCCAGTATTAGCTTCTATATTCTTAGCTAGCTTTTGGGAATAAAACAGCATGATAACCTAGTCTCACTGATGGACAGAATTTCTAGAGCATTACAAGCTATGATCGGAAGTTTTCCAGCGTATGCCTATATGTCAAATCTGAGAACGTAGTTCGAAACTATTTTTAATGTTGTATCCGGTAAAACTGAAGCAATTGTCTGCGTCCAGTCTGAAAACTGGTTTGATAAAGTCCCAGTGCTAACGATACGACTGATTTCTGCAACACCTTGCAAGAGGCCAGCTTTATGGTGACAAAATACAAACGCAGTACGGATGATAGTGAATATATTTTATCCAAAGATTGCAGTGATCATATATAGACGCATATTAAGTTACCGTAATCTTAACAAAACTGATAGACCGTACAGTGCTACATTAGAAATGTCAAAGTTGTCTGCTGGTCCTAGCGGAATACTAACACGAGGTGCCGGGGTGGAGAAGAGTTTGTACCTCTTTAATTCTGACGAATCTTGCATTCGACCGCCTCCTTATCTACCAGCTAATTAATTACGCGCGCAACGGTAACGGAAGGAATTAATGGTGGACCTTGCTAGTTGGTAAAATGAGTGTACACTCACAATTTAATAAAAATCTTAATCTACTCAAAAATAGAGAACTTTCGATAATAAGCAACAGGAAATGGTATTCTGCTTATATCTACGAAATGATATGCGGATTAAATATCACAATGAGATTTATTACATATCAGAAAACACACAGTAGGTTAAAAGATAGGGTATACTGAAATATGAGAATTCGAGTTGGCTCGAGAACAAAGGGCTCCTCTCTGTGATGCAATAGCTTGACGATAATGACTGGAGGTCCCAATGAATTTAATATTAATCTTCCGACTACATAGCAGTATCGCAATTACTAGTGAGAGCTCAAATGGGATCACATGGAGAAACAAACAAGGTGGACTTGTAGCAAAGTGAACGCACGTGCTGCTAAGGGATTCAGTACCAAATTGATAAGGTCCTACAATGCCGGAGACGCAAAATACTGTACCAGTACTGAAATATGCAGCACGTCGTCGGTGCAGCAACTCTGTGTCATCCCCTGGCCTAGAAGGCTGTCCGAGGATTCTGAGTTCTTCCGAAAAAGAGCGACCAAGTCGCAAGACCGTCAGACTCGACGAAGATCAGATCCCGAATCCCCTGCCCGCGCAACGCGAGAGCGAAGCCAACATTGCTCTACTCCCTACTCCCCTCGAACACTGCGAATCAGCATTCAGTTCGGATTCCAAAATTCCCCCACACTGTCTCAGAACATAATTCGCGCCATTAGTGACCGTTCCCTCCAATTTCGAGCAGGGCTTTATGACGTCAACTAGCCTCAGTTTAAGTTGGCCAATCATGCCTCTGCTGCTCAGGTGAGGGCACTGAACTTGTCGTTTGATCGGCTACGAAAACAACCTGCCTAGACCACCGGCCATTCGGCGTCACAGTCGCAGCTAGCAGGGCACAGCCCACAAGTATTCTCAGAATCAAAAGAACAATGCAGTCCGTTGGAGTCAGGAGTCTTCGTTCCGACGCGCCAGAACTGTAAACACACAAACTGCGGCGACACTCCGATGTCTATCAGGTCGTTCCACCCTGCATACAATAGGCGAAACTCTACCGACGTCAGTCGTTCCGCCAGGCGCTTAAGCCTATTGTACGAACCCTTCAGAATTCAGGGAAGTGCAGCCCCCAACCGGAAATGCTGTGTGCCGCGTCCTCCGATGCTTGCCTCGCACATGCCACCCAGGGAACTAACCGAACATGTATAAGAATCAAGTAAGGAGTTTTTTTTTTTTTTTTTGAGCTCTCACTACAAATACTCGAATTACAGTAACCTTATTCGGTCTGTTACTACCGTGCAATGACATAGAACATTAATAAAATTGATGAAAATGAGAGACAACATGCAAAAGAGGGCATGGAACCTCTCACAGTAACGTGCCTTTATAAATTTGCAGTGTACCACTGATGCAAGCAAGTACTTTGCGATAATAGCCTCTGCTGAATTTGCAATATTTGTCATCACAACAGCGTGTGCTGATTAGCAAATAACCACATATATTGATGAACGAACTGCTCAAAAACTTACTACGTAAGTTACTGTACCTAGCGTAATTTACGTTTAGTACAGCTTTTAACTGAAGAATCTACTGAAGAGTGAACACTTTTACCAAGGGAAAAAAGTTAAGGAAACTCAGGCTTTCTCAGTGAATTCGAAAATTACCCAGGTCATAAGGGCAGCTGAAAATCTCAGCATCACTTCAATCGTTGAAATTTAGTTCAGTGATCCAACCCACCTTTGAACAGCTGTTTAGGAATCAGCCATTTGGTAAACGTGCTACAGACTGTCTCAAGGATCTGGATCTCTCAGGCATTAAAATACACACAGGGATGGAACGCACTACCGCCTTGCTATCTTCTGAGGCCCGAAGTGATTTTAAGCTTGACAAGGAACAACAGAACTTGTACTGCAGACTTTTTTTACAGCTTTTAATCAATTTTAAGTATGTACCACAGTTTTATCGTTATTTATACAGATGGTTCCCTGCAGGAGAATGCTCTTGGTTATTCTGCTGTTTTCCCTGATAGGGTTTTCAAAGTGCTTCTTCCAAAACAATTTTCCCCCCTGTCGGTCCAGAGGTTAGAATAGGCCCGAGGTATTCCTGACTGTCGTAAGAGGTGACAAAAAGGAGTTTCACACGATTCGGCCTTTATGTGATGGTCCCCTGTAGGGTTTGATCTCCATTCTTAAAAATTTTCCCGAAGAGCGAGCCAATAGGGGAAGGGCGCCCTACAAGGT
Organism: Schistocerca piceifrons; assembly: GCF_021461385.2. Classification (NCBI taxonomy): domain Eukaryota; kingdom Metazoa; phylum Arthropoda; class Insecta; order Orthoptera; family Acrididae; genus Schistocerca; species Schistocerca piceifrons. The sequence goes on along the minus strand of NC_060145.1, from coordinate 90,053,310 downwards.
GCATTATGTCCGTCGTGCATTGAGATCTTTAGTCCACTTTCTCGTCGTCACATTGCAGTCTTGCCCATTCTCCATCTCTTGAGCGAGGACACCCATCTGGGTGCGTTTTCCACCATGCACTATGCAGTGTCGATTCCTGCATCGAAGATGACAGTGGACTTCTTTGCACCTGATATCCAGCACGGTAGCCAGTCCATTGTGGTGGGGCAGCCATGTACCCTGTTGGTTGTAGCCCCCTGCCCACACAGGGATCGCTCTGCTGATGCCTGCGCTGTTAACTTCCCACGTATGCCAAAGGGTAGATGACCACCCCCCTGGGCATCAGGACTCCAGGCAATGGCCATCCTGCCAAGTGGCCTTTGCTGCAGCTTCGTCGCGCCCATGTGGAGGGCCCCAGGTCAGGGTGGGTGACATCAGGGCGGATGACATCTCTTGCTGTTGGTAAAACACCAGCAGTCTCTAAGCGATCATGAGCTCAATTCAACACACAAGAGTAAGACCCCAAATCATTCTCCTCCATGACCACACCATGGGAGGGACATCAGGCTAAGGATGGCAGTGGATCTTATTCGCCCTGGTATCTTGTATGTTCGAGAGCTGATGGGGAATCTTTCATCACTATCAAGCCTCAGTTTTTTGTTGAGCATTTAGAGGACAAGTTAGAGGAGGTGGAGGGCTTGTCCAAATTGAGATCTGGGTCAATCTTGATCAAAAAAGCATTCTTTGCCCAGTCACGGGAGTTACTCGCTTGCGACAAGCTGGGGGGATGTTTCTGTAATCATCATGCCCCATAAGAGCTTAAATATGGTCCAGGGTATCATATTTCACAGAAACCTTCTTTTGCAGTCCGATGATGAGCTGCGCGCCAATTTAGAGCGGCGAGATGTACATTTCGTCCGGCGTGTCCACCAGGGTCCGGAGGATAATCAGGTTCCCACCAGTGCCTCCATCTTGGCCTATGAGGGTCATGCATTGCACGAGAAGGTCAAGGTGATGGTCTACCAGTGTGATGTGAAGCCCCATATCCCTCCCCCGATGTGGTGCTTCAAGTGCTGGAAGTTCGGCCATATATCTTCCCGCTGTACTTCCAGCGTCACATGCCGAGTTTGTGGACGCCCAATACTCCATGTGACCCACCTTCCATCTGTGTCAACTGCAGAGAGCACCATTCGCCTTGCTCGCCTGACAGCAGGATTCTTCAGAAAGAAAGGAAAATCATGGAGTAAAAGACCCTTGACAGACTGGCCAATACTGAGGCTGAGAGAAAATTTGATCAACTGCATCCTGTGCGTATGACACTGTCTTACGCCGCCGCTACAACAGTTCTGGCACAATCAGCTCTGCCAACCCAGGTCACAGAGCTGGAAGACTACACCTGCCCCCTTGATGATGGGGACATTTCCCTCCCTGTTGCTCCTGCACCACCTACTTCGGGAGCGACACCCCCCAACCATTGGTGACGTCCATCCCCACTTCTAAGCTGGAGAAGCGTAAGTTTTCTTTGGCTTCTCTCGCTAGAAACATGTCCCTTGGGTCATTCCCTTCCCAGGTTTCTTCTAGTGGGCAAGACAGACACCTGCCAGTGGCTGAAGAGTCTAAAAGCAGCTGGTCATAGGGCTTCATGCTCATCCTCAGTCCCGGAGGCAGACCCAGTGAAGTCCTCCCAGCCAGGGAGACCCAAGGAGCAGGGAGAGAAATCCAAAAAGAAAACCCCTAAGACTAAGAAAATTGCAGCGGTACCCACACCACCGCTACCTAAAAGTTCTGCGGATGAGGATGGGGTGGAGATTTTGGCGTCCACTGAGGACCTAGATCCCTCCAGACACTCACACAATGGATATAGACTGCTCAGGCAATAAATCTGTGGCAGCAGGTGACTGAGGCTTAAACTGCCTCATTCAATGTTCCATGCCTTCCCAGTCTGATGATGTCCTCCTCCCATGAAATTGCGGCGGTTTTTTCCACCGCCTGGCTGAGCTACGGCAACTGTTAAGCTTTGAACCTGCTATCTCCGTTGCCGTCCAGGAAACCTGGTTCCCAGCAATGTGGACCCCTGCTCTTCGTGGCTATAAGGGATATTACAAGAACTGTAGCGACTATAATCGAGTGTCGGGTGGAGTTCACGTTTATGTCCTAAACTCGGTCTGTAGTGAACATGTGCCCCCTCAAACCCCTCCTGAAGTTGTGGCTGTCAGAATGACGACGCAGTAAATAACTGTGTGCAATGTATATATTCCTCCAGATGGGATGGTGCAGTACCCGTGAATATATTAGCTGCACTGATTGATCAACTCCCTAAACCTTTCCTACTTCTGGGAGATTTTTATGCCCATAACCCCTTGTGGGGTGGTACCATGCTTACTATCAGAGGCAGAAATGTCGAAACTTTCTTGTCGCAATTCGACTTGTGCATCTTAAATACTGGGGCTGCCACACATTTCAGTGTGGCTCATGGTAATTACTCGGCCATTGATTTATCAATTTGCAGCCCAGGATTTCTCCCATCTATCCACTGCAGAGCACATGACGACCTGTGTGGTAGTGACCACTTCCCGATCTTCCTGTAACTGTCCCAGCATAAGGCGCATGCCGCCTGCCCAGATTGGCTTTGAAGAAGGCGGACTGGGGAACGTTCACCTCTGCTGTCACCCACACGGTAACATCGATGTGATGGTTGAGCAGGTGACTAGCACAATTGTTTCTGCAGCAGAAAACGCGATCCCTCGCTCTTTAGGGTGCCTGAGCGTAAGGCAGTCCTTTGGTGGTCGCCGGAAGTCGCTGAAACAATGAAGGAGCATCGGCGAACTCTACAGCGGCATAAGCGGCGTCCTTCCCTGTAGCACCTCATATCCTTTGAATGGCTTCGTGCCTGTGTTCGCTCCCTTATCAAACAAACAACGGAAGACGGAGTGTTGGGAGAGATACGTACCCACCATTGGGTGCCACACGTCACCTTCCCAAGTCTGGGCAAAGATCAAACGTCTTTTCGGGTACCAGACCACAACAGCTGTCCCCAGTATTATCACAAATGGCGAGTTATGTACCGCCGGAAACGTGATTGCCGAGCACTTTGCTGGGCACTTCGCTCAAACGGCGGCTGGAAGGGAACGTCCTATCATTCACTACATGCTGCAGTGAATCCTATAACGCCCCATTTACAGAGTGGGAGCTCCTCGGTGCCCTTGCACATTACCCCGACACAACTCCTGGGTCTGACCGCATCCACAGCCAGATGATTAAACATCTCTCATCCGACTACAAGCGACATCTTCTCGTCATCTTCAACCAGCTCTGGTGCGATGGCGTCTTTCCATCGCAATGGCGGGAGAGCACCATTCCGGTGCTCAAACCCGGTAAAAACCCGCTTGATGTGGAGAGCTATCGGTCCATCAGCCTTACCAATGTTCCTTTTAAGCTGCTGGAATGTGTGGTATGTCAGCGGTTGGGTCAGGAGGCTTGCTGGCTCCATGTCAGGGTGACTTCCGCCAGGGTCGTTCTACCACTGATAATCTTGAGTCTATAGTGTCTGCCATCTGAACAGCCTTCTACAGACGGCAACACCTGATTGCCGTCTTTTTTGAGTTACGTAAAGCATACGACACGATTTGGCGACATCATATCCTTGTCACATTGTATGAGTGGGGTCTCCGGGGATCACTCCAGATTTTTATCCAAAACTTCCTGTCGCTCTGTACTTTCCATGTTAAAGTTGGTGACTCCCATAGTTGCATCCATATCCAGGGGAATGGAGTCCCACAGGGGTCTGTATTGACCGTCTCTCTATTTTTAGTGGCCATTAACGTTCTAGCAGCAGCTGTCGGCCCTCTCTCACCTTCTCTGTATGCTGACGACTTCCGCATTTCGTACCGCTGCTCCAGAACTGTTGTTGCAGAGCAGCGCCTGCAGGGAGCCATCCACAAGGCGCAGTCATGGACTCTAGCCCACGGCTTCAAGTTTTCATCCGCGTAGTCGTGTCATGCACTTCTGTCGGCGTCGTACCGTTCATCCAGAACCCGCACTTTACCTTAATGACGATCCACTCGCTGTAGTGGAGACATATCAATTTCTAAGACTGGTTTTCGACGCTCGATTGACTTGGCTCCCTCATCTTAATCAGCTTAAGCAGAAGGGCTGGCAGCACCTCAATGTCCTCCATTTCCTGAGCAACACCATTGGGTTGCAGATGACTGTATGCTGCTACAGCTATACAGAGCCCTTGTCCAATCCCGAATTGACTATGTAAGTGTGGTTTATAGTTCGGCAGTGCCTTCAGCATTGCATTTATTCGACCCTGTGCACCACTGTGTGGTTAGATTAGCGACAGGAGGTTTTAGGACGAGTCTGTGACCAGTGTACTGGTGGAAGCTGGTGTCCCTCCACTGCAGATCAGACGTGCCCAACTGCTCGCCAGTTACGCAACACACATTCATAGTTCTCCTGGCATCCGAATTACCGTCTCCTTTTCCCGCCCGCGGCAGTCCATCCCCCGTATCGGTGGCCCAGATGGGGGCTAACGATTGCGGTTCGCGTGTGGTCCTTTCTCTCTAAACTGGAGTCCTTCCTTAGCGGTTCGTTCACGTACTCCTCCATGGTGTACGCCTCGGCCGCTGCTTAGTCTGGACCTTTTGCATGGCTCTGAGGACTCTGTTAACCCTGCCGCTCTCCGCTGTCACTTCCTCTCGATTCTTCGCGTGTTCTTGGGCTCTGAAGTGGTTTACTCAGATGGCTCAATGGCTGACGGTCACATAGGCTTCGCATTTGTTCATGGAGGACATATTGAGCAGCGGTCCTCTCCAGTTGGCTGCAGTTTTTTCACTGCAGAGCTGGCGACCATATCTCGTGTTTTTGAGTACATCCGCTCATGCCCTGGCATGTCGTTTGTCCTGTGTACTGACTCACTGAGCAGCCTACAACCTATCGACCAGTGCTACCCTCGCCACCCTCTGGTAGCGTCCATTCAGGAGTCCATCTATGCCCTGGAACAGTCCCGCCGTTGGGGGTGGTGTTTGTGTGGGCCCCAGGACACGTCGGAATCCCCGGCAACTAGATCCTTTTAGTGTTCATTGATTTAGCTTCGTTCTTGTGGCTTTTCCTTTCTTTCCATTTTGTGTTATATGTTTCGTCGTTTTAATTCTCAAACTTGTTTCATTAGGAACAAGTGACCGAGGACATCGGAGTTTGGTCCCTTCTCCCGCCTTTAAACCAACCAACCAACCTGTTTCACTAGAACAAAGCAGAAATTATATTGGCAGCACAAAATACTAAAATACGTCCGATCGTGATCAGAGGCGTACTTGCGAGTTTCGTACCATATTCCAAAGGGTTTACAATTTTTCTTATGGGGCTTGACATGTGAGGTCATTAGTACCCTAGACATGCCCGAGGCAGGATTCGAACCTGCGACCATAGCCGCAGCGTGGTTGCGGACTGAAGCGCCTAGAACCGCTCGGCCATAGCGGCCGGTTCTTAATAAATGAAATTCTACTAGTTTGTTACACGACGACTTCAAGTTATTATTTCATAAATGAATCCAGAATCACACAGTAACCAGTATAGTATTTCATAATTAATAATAAATTCTAAGTGTGCCGATAGTTCGAAATTTCAAATGTTTCTAAAAAATAATTTTAACTGTACTTTCAGAACTAGTACCTATTATGACAGACTAAAACATTTTATAAAGTAATTCATTTTCATAAATTTTTGCTTCAAATATAACATACTGTGTATAAAATTATATGAAAGTTTTCAGAAAAGCTACTGAGATAATATTGACATGTCCAGGATTCGAAGAATAATACTGGTATCGACAACTACTGTTGAGGAAAAGTAATACTAGAGAAGGATGTCCCGTTAAAGTGTCAAAGATGAGTTAACGAAACTTCGCTTCTAACAAAGTTGTCGAATGTCTGGCTGCCCAGTCCATTGTCAGAACTCGGTAATGGCTCAGCCCTGACGTTCCTGAGGGTGTGCAGGTGTTGCAGTGGCTCTGAAGAAGCTTATGGGAAGCATCTTGAGTGTTCCATGTGTTAAGTCAGAGACTATAGCGTGTGCAACCACATAGCGGCGAAAACGGATATTCAAACTGATACATCACAATGTGTCAAACTTCTCTAACGTACCAACTTCGCACACAGATTGTAGACAAATCTCTCCAGATGAAACTTAATAGCTGAGGTGTGCTCGCTATCTGCCATGTTCGATGAAACTCAATTCCAGTGGTTGAGCAGTCTCATTGCCTATTTCTCATTAACCCTACATATCCACTGTCCCTAATGGAATTTAGCTATGATCAGATTTCTATGCATTAGGGCTCTAACACGTGTGCGCAGTGGATAATACGGGGATGCAAACTCGAAAGGGGGACGTGGCTTTACAGGCTTAGGCACGAGAGTTTCTGTGGCTGGCATCGTTTGACAAATATTGGAGTAGTTCTTATTAATAAGAGGTCAAAAATCCCGCAGAATTGGGCAACATCCAGTACGGTATATTTAGGATTGTTACTTTGAACCACAATTCTATTATGTCGATTACGGTTAACTTAAATAAGAGTAACGGTGCAAAGAAAAGCCTCGTATTGAGGTTAACTGTAATTGTGGTCTGACATACGACAAACTATCACAGTGAATACATGGGGCCTATCGATATAAGGAAGACAGATTTACGTAAGCGCTTACGACTTAAGACAGCATCACCCGCCATAGTAGAGAGGGGGGAAGTATGAGATCATGAGGGAATCAACAAAAATATCCTTCACGTATCAGTTCACTTGCACAATAAGAGTGAAAACCACGCCTAGTTGCAGCACATCTATAGTAAGCTCACAATTGGTGGATGGACACCAGTTTACCAGAACATGTGAAGTCTTTTAAGGCGGATTTCTATAGGCATGTGGTTACCAAATGGGTTCTAGTTAAGTACGGAAGACCGCGTATTGGTCGCTGAAAGACAGGGTTGGGTGCAAATAGGCGAAAAAGAAGCACGTGCACATCTCTTCACGTAGATTACTAATGTGTAGGGGCAGCTGAGGTACCAAAATTCACAGTAGTTAGTTCGCTTTATTTTTATTTTGTTAAAGGCGATGGGAAGCATTTAGCAATTGAAGTTCAGAACATGAGTGAGTCTGGCGCACTTAGGATCACCTGTGGTGACTGCAATGATGAGAAATTCTTTCACGAAGTTTCACGTGACTAGACTGGAAATGGTGATCAAACGCTTTGTTAAATTAGCGTTCAAGGCTCACGCATCTGAAATAGGTTGGTCGAGCGGATGGCTTTGATCTCGTTCTACATCGTGGGAATTCCGTGAACACGGTATAGTCTTCCACACGGCACAGCTTAAATTGGTTTACAGGTGCAACGGGAACTACGAGGGTTGCCCAGAAAGTAATGCATCGCATTTTTTTCTTCAACAGTTCTTACTGAACGTAATGAGAGCTACACACACGAAAGAATGTTGTTTTATCTGCACTCCCTGTTTTTCCGCGCAATCTCCATCGCGTTCTATGGTCTCCGTCTAGCGCGAAACAAGGGCGTGTATGCATTGTCTGTACCAAATTTTTTCTTGGTGGCGGAGCCAGTGCTTCACTTCGTGAATGACCTCCTCATCGTCCTCAACATGACTGCCGAGTCGTACTGCGTCTGTCCTCGCGAATGACAGCGTCAGGTGCGACAGCTGTGGATCCCCTTCCAGACTTCTGCAAATCGTGGAGCTCCGCCGAACCGCGTTCTGATGGCCTCACCCATCGTGACCAACGACTAACTGTACTTCCGTCGACATCAGATGCTCAATAGACTGCCCAAGCTTTTGCGAATGTTACCTACAGTTGGTTTCTCTGCTCCGTGAGAAATTCAGTGACTTTACGTTGCTTGTAACGTAAATCACCTACAGACGCCATTTTGGAACTGTCCTGCCGCTACGCTGTCAGAAGTGACGGAAACTTGGCGCGCTCACTCGGGAGAATTCAGATAATACACTCCTGGAAATTGAAATAAGAACACCGTGAATTCATTGTCCCAGGAAGGGGAAACTTTATTGACACATTCCTGGGGTCAGATACATCACATGATCACACTGACAGAACCACAGGCACATAGACACAGGCAACAGAGCATGCACAATGTCGGCACTAGTACAGTGTACATCCACCTTTCGCAGCAATGCAGGCTGCTATTCTCCCATGGAGACGATCGTAGAGATGCTGGATGTAGTCCTGTGGAACGGCTTGCCATGCCATTTCCACCTGGCGCCTCAGTTGGACCAGCGTTCGTGCTGGACGTGCAGACCGCGTGAGACGACGCTTCATCCAGTCCCAAACATGCTCAATGGGGGACAGATCCGGAGATCTTGCTGGCCAGGGTAGTTGACTTACACCTTCTAGAGCACGTTGGTTGGCACGGGATACATGCGGACGTGCATTGTCCTGTTGGAACAGCAAGTTCCCTTGCCGGTCTAGGAATGGTAGAACGATGGGTTCGATGACGGTTTGGATGTACCGTGCACTATTCAGTGTCCCCTCGACGATCACCAGTGGTGTACGGCCAGTGTAGGAGATCGCTCCCCACACCATGATGCCGGGTGTTGGCCCTGTGTGCCTCGGTCGTATGCAGTCCTGATTGTGGCGCTCACCTGCACGGCGCCAAACACGCATACGACCATCATTGGCACCAAGGCAGAAGCGACTCTCATCGCTGAAGACGACACGTCTCCATTCGCCCCTCCATTCACGCCTGTCGCGACACCACTGGAGGCGGGCTGCACGATGTTGGGGCGTGAGCGGAAGACGGCCTAACAGTGTGCGGGACCGTAGCCCAGCTTCATGGAGACGGTTGCGAATGGTTCTCGCCGATACCCCAGGAGCAACAGTGTCCCTAATTTGCTGGGAAGTGGCGGTGCGGTCCCCTACGGCACTGCGTAGGATCCTACGGTCTTGGCGTGCATCCGTGCGTCGCTGCGGTCCGGTCCCAGGTCGACGGGCACGTGCACCTTCCGCCGACCACTGGCGACAACATCGATGTACTGTGGAGACCTCACGCCCCACGTGTTGAGCAATTCGGCGGTACGTCCACCCGGCCTCCCGCATGCCCACTATACGCCCTCGCTCAAAGTCCGTCAACTGCACATACGGTTCACGTCCACGCTGTCGCGGCATGCTACCAGTGTTAAAGACTGCGATGGAGCTCCGTGTGCCACGGCAAACTGGCTGACACTGACGGCGGCGGTGCACAAATGCTGCGCAGCTAGCGCCATTCGACGGCCAACACCGCGGTTCCTGGTGTGTCCGCTGTGCCGTGCGTGTGATCATTGCTTGTACAGCCCTCTCGCAGTGTCCGGAGCAAGTATGGTGGGTCTGACACACCGGTGTCAATGTGTTCTTTTTTCCATTTCCAGGAGTGTACAAATGTAACGTTTCGAATTCGTAGCATTGTTCTCGGCTGAGAAAAAAATACGGTGTATTATTTTCTGGGCAACCCTCTTAGCAATACGCGAAACGATGAAACTCAAAAATGAATTTAATCTGGAGATTGAGACAAGCGTGACCACCCTGTTTCGCTAGCTACTCGGAGGTATTTAGGTTCAGACGAAAGAGCTCTCTGAGATCCTATTGTCAGAAATCGTGAAAAACTGAACACTAAAATGGTGATAAGCAGGGCATCCTAATTCAGGCAGGAAGGAAAACGGGAAGGACTAGACCAGTGGGGATTTTACACTCTTCAAGCACTGGTAGAACACAATTTATTTTACACTGTTCCAATCACTTAGCAGCCAGTTAAGCTTTAATTTTTTAAATTAAAAGACCAAGCAAAGAGAAACATTAAGAATTAAAAGCCAGTTTAAATAATGTACAGAAAATTTAAAGTTCATTTAAACCCAAGACGATATTATGTAAGGCACAGAATGTAATAAGGGTAAAAGCTAAACGACAGTAACAGAATGTCCGTAATTACCAGCCGGCCGTTGTGGTCGAACGGTTCTAGGTGCTTTAGTCCGGAACTGCGCAGCTGCTACGGTAGGGACTGATGACCTCAGATGTTAAGTCCCATAGTACTCAGAGCCATTTCCGTAGCGGTTGGGAGAGAACAAATGCGTCCTGGAGCAGACTTCAATTTATCTGAGCCACTTACATCGACCAGGCGCACTTTGTAATTCCATAGACAGGATAGGCCTTCAGCATTAGCTTCAAAGAAAGCAGAACAAAATCAGATTATACATAGACCAATAAAACAGCAAACACACACATTCTGACATGCGCTATTAATCATCCGTGGGAAGTGGTACTACTAAATATTACACCGCACAGTTACTTCAAAAATCAGAAGGCGGACAAGAACAGGTAACGCATATACTAATGCACGCCGCTAACTTTCAAAAGAAGCTTCCTCTGGAACACGGCGCGTTACACCGGCTAAAGGTTCACAAACGCCACGAATACACAAGGTTAACACACACAACAAATTACATCAGTCAATGAATCAGTATAAAATGTCTACCAGATCTTGCAATCACATTGTCCTTCGAATACCATGGAGACACGGGCATCCGTACCCTACAAACAGAAGGAAGATAGACCAAAATGACAGTGAACACTTCCCGGAAAGCTTGTCTTCAAAATGGTTCAAATGCTCTAAGCACTGTGGGACTTAAAATCTGAGGTCATCAGTCCCCTAGACTTAGAACTACTTCAACCTAACTATCCTAAGGACATCACACACATCCATGGCCGAGGCAGGATTCGAACCTGCGACCGCAGCAGCCGCGTGGTTCTGGACTGAAGTGCCTACAACCGCTCGGTCACAGCGGCCGGCGGTCAGCTCGGCGCTCTACTGATAAATCACAGCTGAAGCCACGTCGGTCCTGTTTAACTTACACGGGGTTACATGATCCCAGTATTGGTCGCTCCCCAACGGCTAACACCACAGCGAAAAGGGCTCACGGAAAGCTCGTTACAGATGCGTTCCTCATCTCACACTGTCCTCTAAACCGATAACCACACCCGGAGCCCACACCAGATGGCGCTGCGGTCAAACAGCAAGAGGTTAAAGATCTTATGAATAGGGATAATCGATAGATTGCGGGAAAGCCACCACGTTGTAACGTTCTTCGTGTGTCACGAACATTAGAATTATTGAAGTGCTTCAATGAATGCCTGTATTGGGAGTGCATAGAAAACGAAGCTACCGTGTAACAGGTTGTAACTGCAAGTGGTGTGCTTCCACCGTGTTACTGTTGTCAAAACTCTACACGAACTGATTGGGCAATGCAACTCCCAACACCAATAAAAATACAGTCACTGCAAAATACATTCAGCCCCTTACCTACTGTATCCTGTGACCATGTTCAAAACTGTAACTTTGGTCTCTGTGCACATAGCAAATAAATAAAATTGTATTACCTCAAAAGCAGCAACTATGGATCGCGTTATATTCTGCTCTCTCATGAAGCATAAAATATGCTAGCTACAGGCACAACGGTGTGATATGCTGGCCGTAATACTTCGAAATAAACATGAAATTCCTTTCAATTATAAATGAAAACATTTAAGAAAAGTTGAATGTCTTTAAATAAAACATAAGACATGGGCAGGAAGGCGACAGTGATTTGGGTGAATTAATAACACTGTTTTATCAATAGTGAAGTTGTATTCGGGGTTAGTTTGGCTTTTCAAAACATTTGACAATTGCAACTACATTGCTCAGAAAAATCACATCCTTTTTATTAAATGAATACCTTTCTTTGCTGGCGTAGTCACAATGAGATTTGTACAGCAAGTATTATCCAACATCACAAAAAAGCATAAACACAAATAATCAAATTACGTATACCTATGTTAACAAATCCCCGAACCATGGACCTTGCCGTTGGTGGGGAGGCTTGCGTGCCTCAGCGATACAGATAGCCGTACCGTAGGTGCAACCACAACGGAGGGGTATCTGTTGAGAGGCCAGACAAACGTGTGGTTCCTGAAGAGGGGCAGCAGCCTTTTCAGTAGTTGCAAGGGCAACAGTCTGGATGATTGACTGATCTGGCCTTGTAACAATAACCAAAACGGCCTTGCTGTGCTGGTACTGCGAACGGCTGAAAGCAAGGGGAAACTACAGCCGTAATTTTTCCCGAGGGCATGCAGCTTTACTGTATGATTAAATGATGATGGCGTCCTCTTGGGTAAAATATTCCGGAGGTAAAATAGTCCCCCATTCGGATCTCCGGGCGGGGACTACTCAGGAGGATGTCGTTATCAGGAGAAAGAAAACTGGCATTCTACGGATCGGAGCGTGGAATGTCAGATCCCTTAATCGGGCAGGTAGGTTAGAAAATTTAAAAAGGGAAATGGATAGGTTGAAGTTAGATATAGTGGGAATTAGTGAAGTTCGGTGGCAGGAGGAACAAGACTTCTGGTCAGGTGACTACAGGGTTATAAACACAAAATCAAATAGGGGTAATGCAGGAGTAGGTTTAATAATGAATAGGAAAATAGGAATGCGGGTAAGCTACTACAAACAGCATAGTGAACGCATTATTGTGGCCAAGATAGATACGAAGCCCACACCTACTACAGTAGTACAAGTTTATATGCCAACTAGTTCTGCAGATGACGAAGAAATTGAAGAAATGTATGATGAAATAAAAGAAATTATTCAGATTATGAAGGGAGACGAAAATTTAATAGTCATGGGTGACTGGAATTCGAGTGTAGGAAAAGGGAGAGAAGGAAACATAGTAGGTGAATATGGATTGGGGGACAGAAATGAAAAAGGAAGCCGCCTGGTAGAATTTTGCACAGAGCACAACATAATCATAACTAACACTTGGTTTAAGAATCATGAAAGAAGGTTGTATACATGGAAGAACCCTGGAGATACTAAAAGGTATCAGATAGATTATATAATGGTAAGACAGAGATTTAGGAACCAGGTTTTAAATTGTAAGACATTTCCAGGGGCAGATGTGGACTCTGACCACAATCTATTGGTTATGAACTGTAGATTAAAACTGAAGAAACTGCAAAAAGGTGGGAATTTAAGGAGATGGGACCTGGATAAACTAAAAGAACCAGAGGTTGTACAGAGATTCAGGGAGAGCATAAGGGAGCAATTGACAGGAATGGGGGAAATAAATACAGTAGAAGAAGAATGGGTAGCTTTGAGGGATGAAGTAGTGAAGGCAGCAGAGGATCAAGTAGGTATAAAGACGAGGGCTAGTAGAAATCCTTGGGTAACAGAAGAAATATTGAATTTAATTGAGGAAAGGAGAAAATATAAAAATGCAGTAAGTGAAACAGGCAAAAAGGAATACAAACGTCTCAAAAATGAGATCGACAGGAAGTGCAAAATGGCTAAGCAGGAACGGCTAGAGGACAAATGTAAGGATGCAGAGGCCTATCTCACTAGGGGTAAGATAGATACCGCCTACAGGAAAATTAAAGAGACCTTTGGAGATATGAGAACGACTTGTATGAATATCAAGAGTTCAGATGGAAACCCAGTTCTAAGCAAAGAAGGGAAAGCAGAAAGGTGGAAGGAGTATATAGAGGGTCTATACAGGGGCGATGTACTTGAGGACAATATTATGGAAATGGAAAAGGATGTAGATGAAGATGAAATTGGAGATACGATACTGCGTGAAGAGTTTGACAGAGCACTGAAAGACCTGAGTCGAAACAAGGCCCCCGGAGTAGACAATATTCCATTGGAACTACTGACGGCCGTGGGAGAGCCAGTCCTGACAAAACTCTACCATCTGGTGAGCAAGATGTATGAAACAGGCGAAATACCCTCAGACTTCAAGAAGAATATAGTAATTCCAATCCCAAAGAAAGCAGGTGTTGACAGATGTGAAAATTACCGAACTATCAGCTTAATAAGTCACAGCTGCAAGATACTAACACGAATTCTTTACAGACGAATGGAAAAACTAGTAGAAGCCAACCTCGGGGAAGATCAGTTTGGATTCCGTAGAAACACTGGAACACGTGAGGCAATACTGACCTTACGACTTATCTTAGAAGAAAGATTAAGGAAAGGCAAACCTACGTTTCTAGCATTTGTAGACTTAGAGAAAGCTTTTGACAATGTTGACTGGAATACTCTCTTTCAAATTCTAAAGGTGGCAGGGGTAAAATACAGGGAGCGAAAGGCTATTTACAATTTGTACAGAAACCAGATGGCAGTTATAAGAGTCGAAGGACATGAAAGGGAAGCAGTGGTTGGGAAGGGAGTAAGACAGGGTTGTAGCCTGTCCCCGATGTTGTTCAATCTGTATATTGAGCAAGCAGTAAAGGAAACAAAAGAAAAATTCGGAGTAGGTATTAAAATTCATGGAGAAGAAATAAAAACTTTGAGGTTCGCCGATGACATTGTAATTCTGTCAGAGACAGCAAAGGACTTGGAAGAGCAGTTGAATGGAATGGACAGTGTCTTGAAAGGAGGATATAAGATGAACATCAACAAAAGCAAAACAAGGATAATGGAATGTAGTCTAATTAAGTCGGGTGATGCTGAGGAAATTAGATTAGGAAATGAGACACTTAAAGTAGTAAAGGAGTTTTGCTATTTGGGGAGCAAAATAACTGATGATGGTCGAAGTAGAGAGGATATAAAATGTAGGCTGGCAATGGCAAGGAAAGCGTTTCTGAAGAAGAGAAATTTGTTAACATCCAGTATTGATTTAAGTGTCAGGAAGTCGTTTCTGAAAGTATTCGTATGGAGTGTAGCCATGTATGGAAGTGAAACATGGACGATAAATAGTTTGGACAAGAAGAGAATAGAAGCTTTCGAAATGTGGTGCTACAGAAGAATGCTGAAGATTAGATGGGTAGATCACATAACTAATGAGGAAGTATTGAATAGAATTGGGGAGAAGAGAAGTTTGTGGCACAACTTGACCAGAAGAAGGGATCGGTTGGTAGGACATGTTCTGAGGCATCAAGGGATCACCAATTTAGTATTGGAGGGCAGCGTGGAGGGTAAAAATCGTAGGGGGAGACCAAGAGATGAATACACTAAGCAGATTCAGAAGGATGTAGGTTGCAGTAGGTATTGGGAGATGAAAAAGCTTGCACAGGATAGAGTAGCATGGAGAGCTGCATCAAACCAGTCTCAGGACTGAAGACCACAACAACAACAACAACAACAACATGTTAACAAATCTTAACAATACAAAAGGGAAATATCTAACTAGCCTATACATAAAATCTGTTTACGTTCTGGGGTTAATCAACATAGAATTCACTGTTACCAATTGCCGGTTGAAGAGGCCGAGCGGTTCTAGGCGCTACAGTCTGGAACCGCGCGACCGCTACGGTCGCAGGTTCGAATCCTGCCTCGGGCATGGATGTGTGTGATGATGTCCTTAGGTTAGTTAGGTTTAAATAGTTCTAAGTTCTAGGGGACTGAAGACCTCAGAAGTGAAGTCCCATAGTGCTCAGAACCATTTGAATCATTTTTTGTTACCAATTATCAGCAAACTCATTTACACTAACGTGCTGCCAAAAGGAAAGTAACAACTAGCCTCTTTGCCTTATCTGTGAGAAGACTTCTGCTTCCACATTTGTATTTTCAGTAATACATTTACCTGTACAGCTTTTTTGTAATAGGAATCCAGTAATCCTTTCTTCACAATTAAATATACATTTCATCATTTCACTTCACATTCCATTACGAAATCACTCATTTTTAACTACCTATTTTGTGGTGTCACCGCCAGACACCACACTTGCTAGGTAGTAGCCTTTAAATTGGCCGCGGTCCGTTAGTATACGTCGGCGTCGGACCCGCGTGTCGCCACTATCAGTGATTGCATACCGAGCGCCGCCACACGGCATGTCTTGTCTAGAGACCTCCTAGCACTCGCCCCATTTGTACAGCCGACTTTGCTAGCGATGGTTCACTGTCTACATCCGTTCTCATTTGCAGAGACGACAGTTAAGCATAGCCCTCAGCTACGTCATTTGCTGCGACCTAGCAAGGCGCCACATTCAGTTACTATTCTGAACAGATAATATTGTGAATCATGTACCGTCAAGAGCGATGTTCATCATTAATGGATTAAAGTTAAGTATCAAACTAATTACGTCCGTTTTCTGAATTCTAATTCATTGTCATGTTCCATACCTCACGTCAGTATAGTCCCCTCCTCACGCCAGCCTGCGTGAGCTAAAACGCGTGCATTTTGGCCTCCTCTAGTAACACGGTGTTGGCTCTTCTGCCAACACAACATACTTTACGTGCGGTGTAACTTCCTACATTATAATCTAACAGCTGGTGGCTTTACAGAGCACACCACGAAAACTGCCTACTCCATCCTATTTCGCTCACAGACTGATACACACTCATTGCTCTGCGCCAAGCGCTCTCTTATTCCAACATTACAATCTCAGAGCAGAATCAGTATCTCTGGCTCTGCGGTCGTGCAGTCAGCGATCCGCTTTACAAAGCCCACCAGTCACAAACATCTTTTACAATATGATAGTTTCATTTTAGTTTGTTAGTATCATTACAATATTCGGGTGCCACAATCCACATGTGTCCCGGTAGACTCCTTTCAACGTCTCAAACACGATTCGAAACTGGCCTAGCATCATAAACCTAAAAGAAAATGTATATTATTTTAGTTGCTGAAAAAGATATCCTAATACGTGTATCCAGAAAGTGTTTTTACCCTAAAACACAACCGTTCACTCACCGCTGCAACCGAAGGTCTGCCGTACACAACTGCGTTAGAGCTTGGGGTAGAAAGGTCGTGGGGGTTGGCAAAGAGGCACGTAGCGGCTTGTGGCCAGCGTGGCAGTTCGAACGGGAAATATCGAAACTACGCAAGGCGTGCGTGCCCTGCGGATGTAGACAAACCACTCTGCTGTCTTCGATCAACACTCAGGCTGGCAAAATAACAACGTTATGCTACAGTTAGCCCCGATGGTTCCCGTCTAAATCCACACCCACAGTTATGCACCCTATCTTTCATACACAGGAGTGGTGCAGCACAGAGAACATTTTCATACCAGATCGTCATCGCTCATCTCTGGTCCAAAGGCTCGTTAGCATCATAAACAGCGTCAGCTGCAGATAATCCTCACAGTATACGCTTCCAGTACACCCATTTCATAATGTGCTTGTTCCGTCTGACTAGGTGTACGTTTCTGGTATTCTACTAGTAGGTCACTTCGGAAATGTAGAGAAGGCTAATGCAAACTCCGCAGTTCTTGCGTCTTTCGTGTTTAGGCGCTGGAACTGAAAGATGCTCCTGGTAAGCTGTACGCCCTGGAAGGAGACTTGAGCAAGGAAGAAAGTATCCTCGCAGCTTTCAAGTGGATCAAGGAGAATTTGTCTGGAGTGGACATCCTTATCAACAACGCTGGCATTCTAATAGACGAGCAACTGACAAGTAAGTAGCGAATTGCTAGAACTTAGGTAGACTGGAATATCTGTATGTGTTTACTCATTTACAGAACTAAGAGCAATTTCAATATACAGTTGTGATTAGCAAGCTCCAACAAATTTTTTTTGTAAAAACTACTTTTTGTAAAAATGATTCACCATAAAATTATTTTTTGTAAATCCATATTTTCAGCGAAACTTTTACAGTTAGAAGTTTTCCAAAGATAAAAAAATCTTAACTGCGTTTACTTTCTCCTAGCAGACAGAGCTCAACACGTCGTTCTTAACAGGGATGTTGAAACGTCCCCTTAGAAAAATTAGTGAATTAGTGTGCTGATAAACCTCTTACATTATTTGATTTTCAAACAGCTCAGCAGAACTGAACGTACTCAGACATTTCTCTCTCTACCTATTCTGATCAACACTAAACTGACACACAATATTTTTAGCGCAACACAATCTTTTAATAATCCCTACAAAAGAATGGCCCTGACTAACAATAACCTATACCTTTCACAAATAATTTACCTCACAAAAATCTTCGTTACTCAAACTACTGCAATACAGCGAGCGCCAATACTGACAGCTAAATAAAGGATTCAAACTACTGAAGGCACTAACTACTGATAGGCATAGTTAGCAAATGAAAGATTTTGATAGAGAACAAGAAATGTATTTACCTTAATAGTGTTCAAAAGTCATTATATATATATATATATATATGTCCATGATATCCAGTATTACAAATTTACTCTTTCTGATGGACACACGTCCAGATCGTCCGCTCTCAAAATTCCGCCATCTCTCCCCCCACATCCACCACTACTGGCGGCTCACGTCCAAGTGCGCAATGCTACGCACTGTTAACAGCCAACTGCCCAACACTACAATAGCAAACAATGCAAACCAGCCACAGACTGCACACAGCACAGCCAGTGATTCTCATACAGAGCGCTACGTGGCGTTACCAATAAAAAAACCTTAACAGCCTACTTACAATGTTAAGAGGCATTAGTGCATACAATATTAACAAATTATTAGATTGAAAGCATCAAAACCTCCGTGTCGATTTTCATGTAAGACGTTACAGTATGAAGTTTCCCCTCAGTGCCGAAAGGCTGTAACCAAATCGGTGAAGGCCTGAAAAAGGACGGACACTTCGTACGGAAAGTAACTAAATGTAAATCATTGCACATTCCTATATGAAGAAACATCATTGCGATAGGACCAGTATTTTCTATATAATATAGGCCGCACAGGGTGGGGAGCCATCTACGGTCTTTCTGCTGGTTAGGCTGCGGTGTATGTAAAGATATCGAAGGCAAGTGACTCGAGGATGACAGAAGATGACTTAGACAATAGTTTTTAGCTGGTGTGATGTATGGCAGCTGGCTCTAAGAGTAGAAAAGTGTAGTCAATACAGATAAGTAGGGGGAAAACTCACGATGAGCGAATACAGCACTTTTAGTGTGTTGTTGACTCAGTCGCGTCGTTTAAATATCTGGTAGTAAAGTCGCAAAGTGATATGAAATGGAACGAGCCTGTTCGGACTGTAGCTAACGACAGCGAATGGTCGAATTCGGCTTATTAGGAGCATTTTAGAAAAGTGTGGTTCATGGGTAAAGAAGACCGCATACAGGACGTTCTCAATCATGAACCCAAGGTCAGTTGCACGAGGATGGGGAAGGAGATAGAAATGGTTGCCGTTTGTTAGAATTTATTTCCAGAAACCACTCCAAAGCAAATGTGAACTGCCAAAGAAGTTAGCATTTAGGGAAACCCACATTGAGAATAGGCGATTTTTTACCTTTCTAAATTTATCCTCAGTTACTGCAGTTCAATGTTTAAATAAACACAAAGGGTACTAGGAAAATTATACAATAAAACAATAAGTGGCAGGGGCTGATTGTTGCTGTGTTCTGAGAATACTTGATACTTGCATTGTAGCCACTGTGCCGAATCTGTGGGCGCAGTCGTTCAGTAGAAGGGTTGGCTCGAAGTGCTTGCTATGGCCCCGTGGTTTAAACTTGGACTAGGGCATACGGAAACCAAGTTTTGATAAGGTAACATTGACGATTGTGCAGAAATCTTGTTAGAGAGATGAGTTTAATAGGAACTTTTTCACGTAAACGTTCTCTAACCATCTGTAGGTATAGTATTAACGACGTGACTTCTTAGGGCTTAGCTTAAGACTTCGTGTCCATCTTGATAGCGAACAAACATAAACATACAATGTAGGCTTTCACGGCCGGCGTTGTCTTCAGGTGAAACTTCTGTATAAAATTTTATACATCGACCACGGCCTCTCAGCCCGGAAGATTCAACTGAAAGCGTAGTCATGATACATAAGGCGGCCGCAGCAGTAGTGATTTTAGAAGCTGTGTTTGGATGCAACTAGACGCCAACAACGTACAGATAATAGTTAAAAGAATGAAGCATGAACGAAGTGTCACTGATACATCAGAAATGCAATGGACAAATTCCTACAGAACTCCAGAGAGCAGTTGTTTCCATGACTGCTGCAGCCCATAGAATACTCGTTGATAGCAGTTTGTCATAGGGTACTGACTACGGTGCCATTTAGTGTCCTAAGACAGTCATTATTTTCTGAAGTAGCTATCGAGCCCAGCATTTCAGCCGATCAACGTTCATAGTGAATTTAGGCGGGAACCCGAACAAACAGCAATTGAGAGCTCACAACAATAATAAAAGCAGGGCAAGTAGTCGCAGCAGATGCAAGAACAAAACGAGGCAATTAAGAAAGCATAAAGACGCTTCGTTTAGGTGGAATTGTTAATCAGTTAGTAGCAATAAAGTGGGTAGATTTACACTTGCGTTCACAAAATAAACTTGCAATAATCTTATCGGCTGTAGCAGTTACCAGACTGCGCCTGACCAGCACTATCAGAAAGATAACCAGATAATTTATAGACTGAGCGAGCTTACTTCGAATAATGAGCTAGAATGCTAACGGCTAATTGCTAACATAAGTCAATATATGTTGCCCAACCACTTATGTTAAAAGCATGTGATAGGTTATCAAAGTATCAACATGTAGCTACGTGACTTGCCTAAGCTTTACATAGTTAAGAGTAATGTCAATTACACACAATGTCCCGAACCAAGTGCCACAACTGTAAACTAAGAAAGCTAGAAACTCTCATTAAGAATCACAATACTTGCGTCATCCCAAAGTTCTAGTAAAGTTTTCATTCCTTTCGAAATCCGCGAGTGACAAACCAGCATATGTAACCAACAAACTGATAACTTCGATCAAAATGGCCCCGCTATATAAAATGGCTGTGGGGCTGTAACCCTCATCAGATCGTTACATGAAAAACTTAAAACTAACATTTGGATGAGCTATTTGACTGCATATTCGAATAAGAATTCACGAGTGATAAAGAATCTGGCTTGTGCAACGGAATTGCTGGATTAGAGTACATGACATGTTGTGGTATGTCAATGTCTCTGTTTTGGCCTGAAGTTTTTTCACTCACCTCTATAGATGACTGCCTTTTTCTAAGTGGTTTACAGCAATTCACAGCAGCAGCAGTGACTAAAGATGGTTACTAAGAATGAATTTAATAAAAAGGAGTTTGCTTGGGTCCCGTTAACTACTAAATAACTTGTAAGAAGAGATTTCCTATATTGTCTCTTTAAAAGCTTCAGAAATCACCATGACCAATAATAATTTGACAAGTATTAATAATGGCGAAATACTTGACAATGACCTTGTAAGTATTTATAATGGCTGAGTGCCAGATTAATAAATTATTCCAAAGTTACATAAATATTTAATAACCACAGAAAATTTATCAATAAGATATGGTGAATGATTATTTGGAGGAGGCTTTTTTAACCGACAAACAAAACATGAGATTATTGCAAACTCGGCCTAACAATCACGAGCATAACTCTGCAATTGAGCTTTACACTATGCTAGGGAATTTTACCTTGAATTCGACTTAAAGCGTAGTTAAGTCATCTAAATCTCTCCTGGCCATATTAAAAAAAAAAAAATCAGGCCTTGAGTGTGGTAAGATTTGCCATCACCGACGTCAGAGCAGCGTGACACCTCTTCTGCCTCAGAGTTCTCGACCAACACTAATGAAATTTTACTCTGGCGAGACAGACCTCGTCTTAAAACACCGGTTGGAATCGCGCTCCCATGTTTCGCCCTCAGATTGTTACTACTGATATCTGAGAGCTTATATATACACGTATGTATGTCGTGTTCAGAGATACGACAGGAACGATGATAAAAATAAATGTGTGACTAGGGCCTCCCGTCGGGTAGACCGTTGCCGGGTGCAAGTATTTCGATTTGACGCCACTGCGGCAGCTTGTGTGTCGATGGGGATGAAACGATGATTAGGCCAACAAAACACCCAGTCCCTGAGCGAAGAAAATCTCCGACCCAGACGGGAATCGAACCCGGGCCCGTTAGGATTAACATTGTCGTGCTGACCAAGCTCCGGGTGCGGACAGAAACAATCATATGAAGCAAAAAAGTGTAGTAACGTACTCTAAAATACGTATCTTAAGAACTCTGAGCACTTAAGTAGAAGAGATATTTCACATTATGGAATATGTTGTCATAGCTCTTACAGTACGCAGTTTAGTGCCCACGTTCACCAGACAGTTTTGTTTATGAAGATGATTCCTGCCACATGCTTGAGTAAGACCTCGTTCTGTTGGACAACACGTCAATCACGGTTTAGACTTTGTCCTATGTAACATGACATTTGAATCATCCTGTATTTTTGTATCCACAACGGCAATGGGGACATTTTCGTAATTTCGCCTAAAGACAGATTTTAGGCTATACACAGTGGAGAACAACCTGATCGGGTCAGAGCTGGATTGGTGGCCGTCTAGCTGAACAAAGTATTTCAGATTGGAAGAAAAAAACTCTGCAATGCTCTGCTGTGGAGCTATGGCCTTAAAGCGACAGCCAATCAGCGAAGAGCGAGCGAATGTGAGTGTATCAGGGCGATTTTGGCTGAGTAAGCTTAGTTCACACTTCTTGATCTAATGTACTTGACAGAATAATCTCTGTCCATTAGCATGAAGAAACCATGGCCTTTAGGTGCCCACAGACACAGAGCCTGACGGAACTTGTGGTACGCGCCTTGCCTTTTTTCCTTTTTTCTTTCCTGCCCAGACTACAGGAAAGCTTTGTTCTGCTTGTTTCATAGAGCTGATAAATTTTGTAAGAGGAAGTCTGCTTGTTGTGGGAGCAAAATTAAAATGTTTCTCAAAACTCCGCCAGATTTCAACCAGCGACTACACAATTACCGTACAATTAAGCTGTGCTTTCAGCTATCGACAACAGTGTCACTAACAAATCTTAATAGGGATTAGGTTTCGTCTCATAGCAAGCGATTTTATCACGTGGTTTTTTTTTTTAATTTTTGGAACAGTCTTGCTGTTCCAGGAAACAGATTTCTGGGCAATGTCAGCTTTCAAATCCCCGAACAATTTCGTTTTACTTTTAGGTTTCTTATCTATTAACAAATAGAATTAAGCGGTATTTTTTTTAATAAAACATGTTTTTATTTGTAAAGGCTTGTCGTCAGAAATTTAATTAAGACGCGAGATACCGTTTTCAAATGTAAGAAGTGTATACATAAGCAGTGCGGTTAAAGCTCTAGAAATCAAAGTATTTTCTATTGAAAATTTTGCATTTCTGTACTGAATGATGTCAGTACTGGCATTTCTGTGTGATTAGTGATTAAAATTTGTGTCAAGATTACTAAAAATGTTTAGATACATATTTAACATTTCTACTTGTTCCTAAATGCTGAATTTCAATAAAAGAAGAAAACTGCAAGTAGTCAGTGGAGGCAGCAATTTCACGATCACAAGGCTTTCTTGCTAAACACTCCACTATGACAATGCTTACAATTTAAAATGTTTTAATATTCTTTGGAAATCTTAAAATGATATTTGAAGTTTTTTGAGACTTCAAATCCTATAGGTATTAAGGAAGACAGTCCGAAAGATGCAGTTGTTACTAATACTTGCACATTAGTTTTAGTGAACTGTAGTTCCTAAAAGCTGAGAGTTACTTGGAACTCTGTCGAGTGTTCATGACTTGGTGACAGATATTTTCGTGGTGAATTACGTAAACTTAAAATTGGACACCCCCCCCCCCCCCCCATGTCTGCTGGGTCACAATGGTGATTATTCTAGGGTGAGCTGTCAGTGGACAGTAAGTAAATTTTAGGTAGTAGTATAGATTTGAATGAGTACAGAACAGTTCATTATCACACAGGCCAGCCGAACTGTAACATAACCAGATTGCAAATGCATGTGGGATGAAGAACTTTACGTAGGAACTTACAAAAGCACTGTGTCGAACATTCATTTCCCATCACCCTTATCCTACCTAAGACGTAATTTTAGCGATTACTGAAGAATGTGCAAACCAAAACGATGGATGTGGTCGCTCCATAAAAAGTTAAAGTATTAGCTTGATAATATTTTCTGAGGATGTCACAAAATATTCAACTCCATCTTGTACATCACAGGCGGACGTACTGAGTCGTGGACACGCATGCTGGACGTGAACGTCCTGGGTCTAAGCGTCTGCACCAGGGAGGCCGTGCAGGACATGATCAGCAGGGGTGTCGACGATGGCTTCATCATCCACATCAACAGGTATGTTCTAAATCTGCATCTCTCTCATATCGCTTCACCGTGTAGTGTCAAGATATTCCCCTCCAGTCATTGTTCCAATTGCGAATGGAGCATGCGAAGTAATGTAAGACATAAACGATATGGGAATTGAGTCCTCCATCAGTGGGTTTGTCGCGCCGCCGTTTGTCGCTTGTCGCGCCGCCGTTTGTCGCGCCGCCGTTTGTCGCGCCGCCGTTTGTCAGCATGAATTTTTCTTTTGTTAATGCATGATTCTTTCTCTCAGGGATATTGTCTTTCCTTACCACTTTTACTTACGTGCATAAGTAAATATGAGGTGGGTTCTTGAAGGGCCACTGTTATTCATGTACGAACTTTAGTATTTGAACATGGTGACTAAAATATAGTTCACGTTAACTGAATTGAATGTAATTTTGTTATTTCAATTTATTGATTGCAAAGCAAGCCTCCAGAGAATTCAGATTGTTACTGTCGAGCGGCCAAGATAAAACTTACTGAACTCATGGAATCTTTATAATTTAAAAAATGAACATTAACGGAAGTTATCTGTTGCAATTTAGAAAGGTTCTTACAACAAAATCTCTCGCATTTACATTTACAGTTACTGTTAACACTTTGAAAAATAAATTAACACTTCGGCTCGTGATGGCTGACCAGAGACTGCGTTGGAAGATGAGCTTGTAGCAGCACAAATTCCTGAAATAAAGCTTATTAAAAATATTAGCTGCTGCGATCATTTGAGGTGACAACTATTACAAGGAAATTCATTTTGCGATAACAATAGTTTATTTTGGCAGAATACCAAATAACTTACATAAAATATGTGTAACCGCTCAATGGCTGCCTTCCGTATTGTGAAACAAAACATTGTGTGTACCATAAATTACGTCCTTCGTCCTCAGCTGCACAATCGCATCTCTTTTCGATCCTTTTTTATTTTCCCTAGACATCTTTCAAATAAAGGTGCTTTTTTAAATGATTGCTGCATATTAGTTGTTTCAAGAACATGAACTCTTTTATACTAATTATGTTCATAAAATACAAATAATTTTTGGTTCACCCTTAACAATATTGTTCACTTTTTACAACCGATAAAAATGTCAATATTTGTGACTCGCTGCCACAGGTTCTTCAAATCTAAAACATGCAGAAATAGCATAGATACACAAACCCTGTAACACATTACATTTTTAGTATGTGGATTTTGAAAGTGTGGAACGCTGACAAACATTAGTTCACTTTTTAGTATTTGTTTATAACAGCCGCTCACACAGCTGCAGATATGTCTGCCGAGAAAAGCGGCAACAGAAAAAACACGGAAAATATACCGCAAACAGCGACGATAATTGTTAAGAACATGTTATAACGTACAATAAATGAGATAGTATGAAAGTATCCACAGAAAACTACATTCAAAATACTAACGATAAAAATTTAATAATGTGTTTGTATAACTATGCTATTTTTAGTTTGGGGAATGAAGTATTCATAAGCAAGCCGGCCGCGGTCACCAAGCGGTTCTAGGAGCTTCAGTCCGGAACCGCGCGACTGCTACGGCTGCAGGTTCGAATCCTTCCTCGGGCATGGATGTGTGTGATGTCCTTACGTTAGTTTTAAGTAGTTCTGGGGGATTGATGACCACAGCTGTTAAGTCCTATTGTACCAACTCGTAAGTAAACAAGTAAGTTGTTTGCATCAAGGCGGACTCAAAATTCCAATATTGTTGATTTTCTTTGCAAACACCAACCAAATGGAAGAGCTCAAAGATAGTCGCTAATGAAGGACAGAGCACTGTAATGTCCTGTACCGTAGCGGTTAACTTTTTCTACATGCATTTTTATTTCATCTTCACAGAATGGTGTGGTTCTTATAAAGTCTTGTGAAAAGTTCAACGCGACTCGCCACGACATCCTATCTTGCACTAACCTTCATATCTCAGAGTAGCACTTCTAGCCAACTCAGTTACCTGTTGCGACGGCGGTACCCGCTGTCAGCAGTGTCGCGTGCGACAGGCGTCCTCTCACCCTGCCAACTGCACACAGCTACTTCTGCCGACGCTGTCCTACCTGGTGCTTCAGTCACCTTTACAACCTGCCCACTGATCCGCTGTGACTTGCTGTCTGTGAAACTGCCAGCCCAGCCAAACGTGATTCTCAAGAAATAAAACGAATACAAGCACTTCATGTATTGGCAATAACTATAGGATAATATTTAATAAAAACAAAGGAATACGATATTTTCAAGTCAAATTAATTCGATCTGCCTATCTGTCTATATAATTTGCATCTCGGATACTAATAATGTGCAAGTCGATGGATCTGTCAATTTTGCCGTCTTTCAACATGTTCATTTTTTTATCCGATCAGCTCATTATTTTCAGCATCCTAGTGTAAAGGGCATATCAAACGCACGGATCCTCTCGTCTTCCAGTTTTCCCACTGTGCCTCATGCGCTTCCATATGATGCTTTTTCAGATGTACATTCTCAAATTTGTTCAGCATATTAGGACCTATGTTTGATACAAATAATCTCCTGTTAGAGAGGAATGTCATATATGCCTGTGACAGTCATGCTTCTTAAAGCCTCCATCCTTCGTTAAGTCTTGAATTTTGCTTCTAAGTTAGAAGTCCTTCACTTGATCCTCTGATTTTGCCCTAAAGTTAATTGCAAATATCATTTCTAATAGTCCTCAATATTTCAGGATTCATCTGGTATACTCTCGGTCCATATTATCAGATAATTAGACTGTGCATTCTATTCCGTTGTACTGTAATTCTTCCTCTTTCATTGATGATAGCATCGTTATCGATGATTATGATCGTTATCATGAAGTTCAGTCTCGCTTATAAATCTACTTTATTACTACTTTCCTTCCTTCTTAAACATATTACACCATAGGAGAGAACTGTAGCGTTCTTGCCTAAGGTATTTATACTCGTGCACTTACTGTGCATTACTGTCAGTCCTTACGATGTACAACTAAACATTTTTTATGAAACTTTGACACCTTTCACGTTTTTGTATTATAGAACGCTTTTCCAAACGAACCACAAGAAAGCGTCTTGATATTTTAAGCCTTGCCTCTCTTAGCATAGTCAGAACTGCCACTCTCGTGCCCTTACTCTCATGAATCCAAACTGGAGGCCATCTATTCTTCGGTAACCATCTTCCCAGCAACTAAAATGTATGAACTGTCAAGCTGACGGTGTAATTCTGGACACATTTGTCCTTGCTAACTTCGTGCTTGTGCGGGTGATAAGTCAGATGGTATGTATCTGGTTACATTGAATTTCCAAACCAATATCAATAACTGTTCCTCACTTTCCGCCAACTGCCCTATTTGGTAGCAGGTTTTCCAAACTGTCAAACTCATCACTCTAATACTAAACTTGATGTCTCAAATTGACACGCGTTTCTTATATCCTGTCGCCAAACAGTCCCTCATCCTTGTACATATTCCAAACATACCGTTTCGATTTATTACCGTTTAACAGTCGCCTTCCTCTTGTAGTCTCCGTGTTGACGCCCTCACGTTACCTTTTACTGAAGGCTGTTTTGACTCTGGTGTGCTGAATCGGTCCTTCAGACGATCATTTCTTTCTGGTTTGCTTCACGATTTCTCCTCCAACTATGCAACTTCAGATTCACTGCACTTCGTAGAATTTTCATTCCTGAGTGACTGATTTGTACTCCCTTTTTTCGTTGATCTGTTGAAATATTTGCTTCCTTTGTACCTTGGTTTGTCTAACCTCTGTGATTGCTTTCTTGAGTGTGTAAAGTTCTCGCGAACTGCCTATTGTGGTATTCATTATCGTTTCAACAGCCTCAAAACCTGAAATTTATATTCAATACTTCAGTATCAAACTTCTTTCGACATTCTTTCTGGTGATTGTTGACCACGATTTACTTAGGGGCTTCTTTTTTGTTCTTCTTCACTTTATCTGAAGTCAACTGCTTTTCCCCTGTCTATAGCGGAGGTTGATAGGGAAATAAACGTAATAGTCAAAGAAGTCTAATCATTCATTCACATTTTAGCAAAAACTGTTAAGTTTCACAGAACAAATCTTGAAGAATCACTTTCGGATATAAAGGATTTATTGCATTGTGGTTTAGTAACAGCGATAGGCAACGTTACAGAGGAAGGCGTGGTGGAAACACATCGACTTTCCCAATATAAAACTTCAGATTTGTTTTACACGTTTGTAAAGACACTTCAGCAACTTGCTTTCTCTGCACCGACTCTAACTAAATGAGCGATGGAAAAGCAGCTGAACGGTGTTACGTTCCACTTAAAACGACTGAAAGCAACAGCAGGTGTAATAGCCAGCCAGGTGCAATAAATGGTGGTTTTCAAATAACCTTTACCATGATTTTGACTGATTTAAATCCGTCTTCCTCAGAAGGACAAAGTATTCAACCATTTTCAACTTGACGTCCAGATATGTAGAAACCGCCTTACACACCTTGTCAGGCAGGAACTTCAACATTTTGAACATGGTTGCACTAAAGCAACGAGTTCGAATAGGTGGTTTCTGCCTGCCACGGTATCTAAGGTTGTTTCCAAATATATGGACACAAAGTTGAAAATACTAAAACAGTGTCCTTCTGAGGGAGACGAGTTTAAATCAGTCGAAACCATGCTAAGCGTTATTTGAAAATGACCGTTTATTGCAACTGGTTGGTAGTCTGTTACACCTGCTGTTGTGTAACCGTAGCTGTAGTGCAGCCATGTTCAAAAGACTGAAAATAAAGTGCCTCCATTGAAAGTCGCCAAGACTCGAGACTACAAAGGAGTCTCAGAGAGAAAAGCTTTTATTTCCCAAACATGCTTGATGAATAGTTTATCGACCTCTGAGGCATAACATATGTAATTCGTCCTCCTTAAACCAAATCTGGGAAAATTAGCCTTTTCTGATGAAAATTTAAGAATTGTTTTAAAGTCCGAAGTGGGTGAAATTATTGTTTCAATGTTTTGAGTAGCCTGCTCACATGTAAATACCTTTCAAATCTTTCCTATCATTTTTTGTAATTTGCTGTGTTTCGATACTGTTTGTAAAGTTTCCTACTTCAAATTTTTTGCATCAGTTTTTCGCTATAAATGTTCCAGCTGAATTTTCTCTCGGTGCTTGGAGAAAACAACGTTACATAGTATTAAATTAATATTAATATTAATAGAAACGTTATTTGCTGCTTCCATAACCCGTGTCACTGTATACAATGGTTTGACGCTGCCGAAGCATTTCGTACATACCAGTTAAATATATCAGGGGCCTCATCGTCCTTCTTGATTTCAGTGGAATATATTTAACTGAATTAAAAGCCTGTACGTGTGCTGCTGAAAATGTGATGCAGACTTAACTGTTTCCAGTCTTTGGGGACACACACCGCCAGCTAACAGTGACACCGCGATGTATGCCGCTACCAAGCATGCAGTGCGGGTTCTCCTGGAAGGCCTCAGAAAGGACCTCGTCGCCAGGAAGAGCAACATCCGTGTTGGGGTGAGCTGAGTTCGTCATAGAACTCCATGTTGTTCTCATCTTTGTAATATACGCCTTTTGTTATAATGTATAAGTATATTCCAAAAATCACGCCTACAGTTACCTTTGATGCTGCGCTGATCCAGTATTAAAGCTGTAATGGGTGTCAATGCATCTAGTGCATGCTTCTGTCAGTATCGTGGTGAAACATCATACTGACAAGGATCAGATGTGCAGTGCACGAGACATGAACTGTAACCGGTGTTACGAAATTGATTATTGGGGATACTGGGGATGGTACCTTGCGGACCCCTCGTAGCCACATCTCCCTTAATCATTACAAAGTCCTCTATCGCTGAATGTCTTCACTTAGATGACACAAAGGGTGTGGTCCTAGATCGACAGTATGAGCTGGCAATGTGGAACAGGTAGCGAAAGTGGAGAAGCATCAGGAAAATAATGGACCACACACCATACCCATTAATAAAGAAAAAGAAAGAGTACTAAACTGTTTCGGTATCTGTAGGATGGAAAAAGTGGCAATGGGCACTAAACAAAGAAAAGTGCGAGGTCATCCACACAGGTACTAAAAGAGATCCGATAAATTTTGGGTATACGATTAATCGCACAAACCTTACGGCTGTCAATTCGACCAAATACCTAGGAATTACAATTATGAGCAACTTAAATTAGAAAGACCACATAGATGAAATTGTGGGGAAGGCGAAACAGACTGCGCTTCGTTGGCAGAACACACAGAAGATGGGACAAACCCACTAAAGAAACAGCCAACATTACACTTGTCCGTCCTCTGCTGGAATATTGCTGCGCAGTGTGGGTCCTTCCCAGGTAGGATTGACGGAGGATATAGAAAAAGTGTAGAGAAGGGCAGCTCGTTTCGTGATACCGCCCAATAGGGGCGAGTGTGTCATTGATACGATACGCGAGTTGGGGTGGCAGTCACTGAAACAAAAGCGATTTCTTTGCAGCGTGATCTATTTACGAAGTTTCAATCACCAACTACCTCTTCCGAATGCGAAAATATTTTGACGCCCACCTCTGTAGGGAGGAATGTTAATCATAATAAAATAAGAGAAATCAGTGCTCGAACGGAAAGATTTAGGTGTTACTTTTTCCCACGCGCCTTTCGAGAGTGGAATGGTAGAGTAGTAGTATGAAAATGGTTCGATGAACCCTCTGCCAGGCACTTAAGTGTGAATTGCAGAGTAACCATGTAGATGTCCATGTAGATCGACGTTGCGGTCCACTAAAGTACTGTATGGTGACGTACGGGAAGTGGTACATCTTCCGTTGGCGACCCTGCTGGGATGTAGATGTGTTCACACCATCTGCTTCCTCTACTGGATCCCACATAGTTCGCCGCTCAGTTCAGTGTGGAACACTGGCCAGTGCCCGTGCGTGCTGAGGCAGTAGAGGAGCTGTGTAGTATGCAGGGCATTATCGGCGGTTGGTTGGTTGGTTTTTGGGAAGGAGACCAGATAGCGAGGTCATCGGTCTCACCGGATTAGGGAAGGACGGGGAAGGAAGTCGGCCGTGCCCTTTGAAAGGAACCATCCCGGCATTTCCCTGGAGAGATTTAGGGAAATCACGGAAAACCTAAATCAGGATGGCCGGACGCGGGATTGAACCGTCGTCCTCCCGAATGCGAGATTATCGGCTGTCCAGCGTGCAATGCGCCATGGAAGACAAACATTTCCATGTTTCAGACATCGGGCTCACCAAAACGACCATGTTCAACAATGTTCCTGGCAACATTACACGTCTCCGCCACTCACCATATGAGGGTGCGTCCAGAATTGTTCTACGTACGAGGGTTTCCCAAAAAGTAATGCACCACATTTTTTCTTCAACAATTCTTTATTGAATATAATGGGAACTACACAAACGAAAGAATGTTTTATCTACTCATCCTATTGTTCCAGGTAAACCCCATTTCGTTCTCCGCTCAAGGACTGGGTGTTGTGTTGTCCTTGGGACCGATGACAGTAGCAGTCTGGTCCCTTTAATCCCACAAACCAACCAGCAAACACCGGTTCCCATCAGATCACCGAAGTTAAGCGCTGTCGGCTGTGGCCGGCACTTGGATGGGTGACCATCCGTGCCGCCAGGCACTGTTGCTGTTTATCGGGTTGCATTCAGCCTCGCGATGCCAATTGAGGAGCTACACGACCGAATAGTAGCCGCTCCGGTCAAAGAAAACCATTAAACGACTGGGAGAGCGGTGTGCTGAGCACACGCCCCTCCTATCCGCATCCTCAGCTGAGGATGACACGGCGGTCGGATGGTCCCGATGGGCCACTTGTGACCTGAAGACGGAGTGCTTTGTAACGTCTAGAGGACCATCTGACTTATTTGCAATTATTGTTTTTAAATGTGTCCTTTCTGTTTCTCATTTGTTAGCTTCCGTATTACACCATAAGGGTTCTTCTTGTGGGTGGTCAAAGTTTTATTGAGACGTTACGTGGCAGTCACACTGCATACGAAAATTACTTCCGTCCTTCAATTCTATACAGCAGTGTTACTTCCATTTAAAATGGGGAAAAGTTAGCTGTGAAAGGTTCGCCTATTTAGGTGACTAAGGATGTAGAATGTGCTGAGACTCGCGGTTTATTCCAAAGAAATTCGCACATCTAGTTTCTATTCTTCGTCATGTCTTGGATTTACTTTAATGATCTTAGTGATTGACGTAGTTAATTACTGAGTGAAAGCAGCTTAATTTAGAGAAGAAAGGCAAATCAATTATTCTTCCGGACTTAATTTTACCTCAGTAATCTTTTCTCTTGTGAATTATGATCATGGAGATATACACACACACTCATTTACACTGATATTGCCTTCCGTGCAGGAAATATCCCCAGGAATGGTGAAGACGGAGATCCTCACTAATACCACCAACTGGACGGAAGACTTGTATAAACAGCTGAATTATATGGAAGCAGAAGACGTTGCAGAAGCTGCGATCTACATGCTGTCCCAGCACCCACGCGTGCAGGTAAGCCACTCCTATACCTCGTACCAGCTCTGCCTTCTCCACCTACACATGCGCTCCGCGAGCCATTGTACGATGCTTTGCGGTTGGTACCTCTTACGCTAATACCGGTTTCCTTTCTCATTAAGTTTGCGAGCTAAGTGGGACGGTGGCGGCAGTAGTGACTTCATATGCATCTGTACACGCGCTGGTATATCAAATTTTATCCTTAAGCTGTATAAGATGGTGCCAGCAGAAAGGCAGCACAAATATCCTAGAATACACATTGACCCCTTAATAACTGACCAAATTTCACCTTTAAAGAAAATCTTAAAAAGTTTTGTAACCGGTAGTGAAATCTTGTACATACTCATATCTAAGGTACGAGTATATTACACATGTTGGGTGTAACTCGGTATGTCACATCTGTGACAATATTTACGCGAGATTCTGAACCTAAAACACTGGATTTAGTTATAGACCTTCTGGCCGTGAGACGTGCACGAATAGCCTAACGGTAAGGCGACCTCTCGCGATAAACGGGAAATCCGGGTTCGAGGCCCGGTCAGGCACGAATTTTCATTGTCATTCCATTCTACAGCTGGTTGTAGCCATTGGTCGCAATTGCGAATTCATCTGACTTGCAATTTGTTTTATGACAATTTTAGTAGTAGTAGTAGTAGTAGTAGTAGCGGCTTTATCTCTTTTTAAAGGATATAGGACATGTCAAAGTATTTACAAATGTAGATCAATTTGAAATACGCTAATTCGTATACACACATTTACTGACTTCTAGTTAGAAACAACCACTAGATTTACTCCTGGTATACAATACTTTTTTTTACAAATAACTTATTAAATAATGTAATGCTTGAGCTCAGGGAGAGGAAGAGGTGTTGGTATTGTGCTATGCATAGCTTGGGTGTAAGTATTACTAAAAAGGAAAAAAGGAAAAAACAATGTGAAGGTGTTATGTGGAATGTTACATATTTTATAATCATTTTTATTTGTATGACTTTATCAACTAAGTAATCCATCCGTGTATAAAATGTATTGCATAACAAGTACTTTCTAGCTGCCTTATTAAATAAGTGTATTTTTGCAATTTCTTTAATCTCTTTCGGTATTTATTGTACAGTTTTATTCCTTGGTGGAAAATGTTTCGAGTTTTATGTTTCGAGTTTTATGTTTCTTTTTTTTCTTGGTGAATGTACGTTGAGTCTCTCTCCTTGCATGGTCATGGACAGAGCTGTATGTGAAGTAATTACCGTTGTCATTTTTGATGTGTGCAACTGACTGGTAAATGTATTCACATGGAACAGTTAAAATTCCCAGTGTTTTGAACAGATCTTTACAATGACCTTGACTACTATTTTTGGTTATTACTTTATGCACTCATTGGAGTAAAAAATGACATAACGTATCATTAACAAATCCTCCATGAGGTAAGTTACAATCGTTCTAGTATGCAATGGGATATGATTAATTCTTACGTTAAATTCGTAAATGGGGTAAATGGTGTGTGTGTGTGTGTGTGTGTGTGTGTGTGTGTGTGTGTGTGTCGGTACAAAGGAGTGGACAGCATGTGTCAGAATCGTTGGTAACTTCGTGTGGAAGCTACACCTCCAATCACTGGCGCTCAGTAACGGATAACCTTCGAATTATTAGCGCCGCTTCGGTATGACGCGAATTCGCGACACGACATACGTGGTTAACTTCATTTACGCAGCTGGATTTGCAAGAACAGAGTTGCTATCCTTCCAGAGATATCCATTTGCACTTAAACAAAACGTCACGACCACTGCCCAACGATAAAAACCGAGCGGAGAAGAAAGCGGTTTCGTTCTAGAAACGATACGGAACTAGGGAGACAGGCAGTTGTTACGGAAGTGAGTATGCAGCCTCACGTGAAGTTCTTCTGAACAGCGCTGGCGCATGGCATACCTAGGGGCAGGGGTTGCTGTACCACCACTGCCTTTCTTGCACAAACATCTGACGCCTAGAGTCTATAGTGCAGACCGTTATCTCTCAAATTTTGGTCATTCAACATAGTTCGGCGCGTAGAGACTTACCTACCGAGGAAACGTTGATCTAGGCAAGTACGAACCTTGTTTCGTTCAATGTGCATTTTTTTATGCAAAGAGTGGGAAGTTTCTGTTGTTCCCCTGCTTTTTCGTGAAATAGATATTACCATTTGTCAGACTGGCCATAGCATTGTCATCCCCTCCATGTATAGTTCCTTGAAAGTAGTGTTTTGAGGAGGGAGAAGTACCTGTTGGTTACAGTTAAACTTTCCCTATTTAACACGTTACGGCACGGAAAATAAATACCACACGAGGATCAAACTTGGTAGTGTTGGGTTGGCAGAAGAGCCAACACCGCGTTACTAGTGGGAGCCGAAATGCATGCGGTTTAGCTCACGCAGGCTGGCGTGAGGAGGGAAGAACTAGACTAACGTGAGGTCTGGAATATGAAAAGGAATTTGAATTCAGAAAGCGGACGTGATTAGTTTGATACTTAACTTTAATCCATTAATGATGAACGTCGCTCTTGACGATACATAATTCACAATATTACCAGTTCAGAATACATTCTTGAAGAATATGATGCCTTGCTAGGTCGTAGCAAATGACGTAGCTGAAGGCCATGCTGAACTGTCGTCTCTGCAAATGAGAACGGTTGTAGACAGTGAACCATCGCTATCGAAGTCAGCTGTACGACTGGGGCGAGTGTTAGGGAGTCTCTCTAGACTAGACCTTCCGTGTGGCGGCGCTCGGTCTGCAATCACTGATAGTGGCGACACGCGGGTCCGACGTATACTAACGGACGGCGGCCGATTTAAAGGCTACCACCTAGCAAGTGTGGTGTCTGGCGGTGACACCACAGGTAGTATTAATGTCAAAGACATGGGAAAGAGAATCAATTCAATTGAGACACTTTTAATGGGGTGCTACGGTACATCGTACCATTACATAGCGGTACCATTACTGCTACAAAAGGGGGTGTAATATGGTGCCCACCAGAGTCCAGAAGAGCCTGAAAGCGCAGGATTGCACTCTGCACAGCAGAACGAAGCATGTCCGTAGGTGTGCTGGCTACCTCTCTTGATATGCCGCGCTTCAGATCAGCACATGTGTGTATGTTCGCCTGGTAAACCCTCTCTTTCAGGTAGCCCCATAACCAGCAATCACGGGAAGTGAGAACAGGTGACCGTGGCGGACAAGCATTTGGAAACGATACGCTGATAATTAGTTTCGAAATGTGTTTCGGAGAAGCAGGTGAACTTCACGAGCAATATACGATGGGGTCCCATCTTGCATGAAAACTGTTGAGTTCAGTGTGTCTGTCCTATAGGGCGAGTATGACATGATGGCGAAGCATATCACAGCAACGCTGACCAGTTACACTGTATGTCTTCGGTACTTGAGCGCCAGCCTGTTGAAAAAAGAATGGGCCAATGATGAACGTTGCTGCGAAGTGACACGTTGACCTTACACAGGTTTCATGCATTGTGACTGGAGGTGAAGATAACAACACTCGGTAATTCTGTGCGTTCACCTGACCCGTCAGAGAAAAGTGAGCTTCGTCTGTCCATAGGAGGGTCCAGGGCCAGCCCTCCTCAACTTCAATCCTTGCGGGAAAGTGGAGAGCGAAATAAACACGTCGTTGTGCGTCCTATAGTGCAAGCCGCTGTAAGATACGGATCCTGTACGGATACCATTTGAGAATAGTTCGAAGCACCTTACGTACAGTGGACCATGGGCCAATCCGCTCAGCAGGTGGAGAGAGAGAGAGAGAGAGAGAGAGGACCCTTCCGTAATCCTTTGTCAGCGATATTCTCGAAGTGCAGCTGCAGCATTACCGTTGTATTGATGACAGAGCTGCAACAATGCCGTGCTCATTTTGTCCAGGCTCATGTTGTCTCGTCAACATGTGCACTGCGATTGGTCAGGTGTGTGAGACTATGAATCACAATGGCTGATCACGGCACCTAATGGCCATAGTTGGAACTGTACGTTGACGGGTGTGTCGCATGGATATCATGCACCCAGTACTCTGGGCATTAATGCTAGCAAGTATGGTACCTGTACGGTAATAAGTTTCCGTGTCATAACGTGTTACGTAGGGAAAGTTTAGATATAACCACCCGGTAATTTTCGTGGCACTTGGTCTTCCGGCTACAAAAGGGCACACGCTTCGCTGATCGTGGGGGCGATCTGTACTCTGAGCACCTTGCTGCTTGTTCTGACAAGCAACGTCAGTTGCTCATTTGATTATGTTGTGAACTTTCTCTCCAACGGTGAATTCGTTACGTCTCGAGATGAGGATAATTTGCTGAGTTTTCTCCATGCAGCCTTCCATGTAATTTGGTACTTCCCCATAGTGTTACCGTCATTTTTGTGTGAGGTCAAATTTTTAAACCTCTCCTCCAGCAACTAATTGTCAACTGTCAGACAATTAGAACAGATTAAAATCTGTTGTAGTCAGACTCAATGTATATTAAAAGAAGTTATTTTATCCATGCTGGATCTTGTGAACTCCGCAGCAATTAACGGTAGTCGGTGAATGTCTCAAACAGCAAAAAATACTTTTCAAAGTCTAAGTGCCATAACCGATTTCGGGCTGACATTCCCATCTTCAGACTGCTAATATTTTTCGTTACTTAGATGTTTCGATCAACAGCATGTCGTCAGTTCTACAATACTTACCGATGGATGGGGATTTGTTCTGTTGTTGTCGTCCATGTGGTTTTCTAGATCAGTGTACGTTTTTGAATTCCACCGCATCGCACACATGGTAAACAAATTTCTGTGGCACACTTCATAATATTCTTAAAGTGCGTGTTGAGCATAGCACAGGACCCATACACTTGTGTGTCCTGTGATGGAATTGAAGAACATACACATCGATCTAGAAAACCACATGCACCACAACACAAATTGCCAATCTATTGAAACGTACTGCGGAGCATACGAAATGCTGTTGATCAAAACATATACGTGACGAAAAATATTAGCCATCTGAAGACGGGCATGGCAGCGAAAAACAGGTTATGGCACTAAAATAATATATTTAAACAGTATTTGTGGCTGGTTGCGTTATTAATCAACTAAATAAAAAGATATCTTACATAGTTCTACATCTTTCCCAATGTTATGTGACCCACTAATAGTAAACATATTCTGTTCCACACCGGAGCTTATTGTTGTCACTAAGTACAGGGTGTTTCAAAAATGACCGGTATATTTGAAACGGCAATACAAACTAAACGAGCAGCGATAGAAATACACCGTTTGTTGCAATATGCTTGGGACAACAGTACATTTTCAGGCAGACAAACTTTCGAAATTACAGTAGTTACAATTGTCAACAACAGATGGCGCTGCGGTCTGGGAAACTCTATAGTACGATATTTTCCACGTATCCACCATGCGTAGCAATAATATGGCGTAGTCTCTGAATGAAATTACCCGAAACCTTTGACAACGTGTCTGGCGGAATGGCTTCACATGCAGATGAGATGAACTGCTTCAGCTGTTCAATTGTTTCTGGATTCTGGCGGTACACCTGGTCTTTCACGTGTCCCCACAGAAAGAAGTCACAGGGGTTCATGTCTGACGAATAGGGAGGCCAATCTACGCCGCCTCCTGTATGTTTCAGATAGCCCAAAGCAATCACACGATCATCGAAATATTCATTCAGGAAATTAAAGACGTCGGCCGTGCGATGTGGCCGGGCACCATCTTGCATAAACCACGAGGTGTTCGCAGTGTCGTCTAAGGCAGTTTGTACCGCCACAAATTCACGACGAATGTCCAGATAGCGTGATGCAGTAATTGTTTCGAATCTGAAAAATGGGTCAATGTTTCCTTTGGAAGAAATGGCGGCCCAGACCAGTACTTTTTGAGGATGCAGGGACGATGGGACTGCAACATGGGACTGCAACATGGGGCTTTTCGGTTCCCCATATGCGCCAGTTCTGTTTATTGACGAAGCCGTCCAGGTAAAAATAAGCTTCGTCAGTAAACCAAATGCTGCCCACATGCATATCGCCGTCATCAATCCTGTGCACTATATCGTTAGCGAATGTCTCTCGTGCAGCAATGGTAGCGGCGCTGAGGGGTTGCCGCGTTTGAATTTTGTATGGATAGAGGTGTAAACTCTGGCACATGAGACGATACGTGGACGTTGGCGTCATTTGGACCGCAGCTACAACACGGCGAACGGAAACCCGAGGCCGCCGTTGGATCACCTGCTGCACTAGCTGCGCATTGCCCTCTGTGGTTGCCGTACGCGGTCGCCCTACCTTTCCAGCACGTTCATCCGTCACGTTCCCAGTCCGTTGAAATTTTTCAAACAGATCCTTTATTGTATCGCTTTTCGGTCCTTTGGTTACATTAAACCTCCGTTGAAAACTTCATCTTGTTGCAACAACACTGTGTTCTAGGCGGTGGAATTCCAACACCAGAAAAATCCTCTGTTCTAAGGAATAAACCATGTTGTCCACAGCACACTTGCACGTTGTGAACAGCACACGCTTACAGCAGAAAGACGACGTACAGAATGGCGCACCCACAGACTGCGTTGTCTTCTATCTTTTTCACATCACTTGCAGCGCCATCTGTTGTTGAAAATTGTAACTACTGTAATTTTGAAAGTTTGTCCGCCTGAAAATGTACTGTTGTCCCAAGCATATTGCAACAAACGGTGTATTTCTATCGCTGCTCGTTTAGTTTTTATTGCCGTTTCGAATATACCGGTCATTTTTGAAACACCCTGTATTACCATAGTGCGCAGTGTTCAAACTCACTGGTCATTCAGTGAAGGTGACCAGCAGCGCACTTACTCTGCTTGATTACATGTCTGTTCTTTCACAAGAGATAGCTTTGTAGATTCCCCCTTCGATTGTAAGTTTCATGTATATTCCCCTCTACTATTTGGCTAACGACGTTGCAGAGTTAGGATGTAATAAGCACCAACATATTACGGCAACGTCGTACCATAGCGCAGGTTCAGGGACAGTGCCCAGACAAACTGCTTAAACTTCCACATTACAGAGCTAATTGTGCCACCTTTGAATATTAAATTAACAAGTACTTGTTAACGAAGCCACAGCAACCACGGAACAGAAAGGTTAAATGTTGAATTTATGAATTAAAGGTGTGTTGATGATACAAAAAGTGAACTGTTACTATACTCTTTAGTTACTACGTTACACTTACGTTGCACAGTAAAGCGTTTTCCAGGTACTAAGAAATAAGTTATTATTGGTATAAACTTCAGTGGTTACTGTTGCCTTTTTACTAACGACTAGTTCT
Organism: Schistocerca piceifrons; assembly: GCF_021461385.2. NCBI lineage: Eukaryota > Metazoa > Arthropoda > Insecta > Orthoptera > Acrididae > Schistocerca > Schistocerca piceifrons. The sequence continues at coordinate 90,013,490 of NC_060145.1, read as the reverse complement.
TGCAAACAGCAGCAACCACAAGAAACTTAATACCTTCTGTACCATGTGATAACCTTACAATTTTGTTTGAATGTCGTGTGATGTGATGCTCTGACATGCATCACTGTATGAAAGTAGTGGCTGGGTTACCACTGAGAGTGCTCAAACACTATTCCTCTTCTAAAAGTTGACAATTTCAGTGACGATCTGCTTCCCCTCTCCCCTTCTCATTGTAAACTGTCCAAAGACTTAATTAACTGATATTCAAGTAATGGTAATTATTTGATAGTCATTATCCGATTTGACACTAAAATCTGTAGCGGAACTGCAGGACTATTACACGGGATATGGTAGCTATTGTTCCACAGCCAACGGCCAATACAACATTATTCTCGAGTACGAAGACAAAGAAAACGAGCCTGTTCAAGGCTTTAACATTTGCTTTTCCATCTGTATCTCAGCAGTACTGACACTGTTACCAATCGTTGCGGTGGCGAGAATAAGGGCCTCTTGCATTTTTAGTACAGAAACATTTACATTCAGGGTTAATATTTCGTTTTTTTCTTTGCTACAGCGAATTTTGAATCCTGTGTCATTCACGAGTGAAGGTTGAACTGAACGCATCAAATATGACAGAAATAACGACTCGTGCATGTATCTGTTGCTCAGAACAGAATAACTACAAAGCTCACTTTGACTGATGTCAGTAGTGTTATGAAATCAACTTTGGCACCAAATTGTTTCAGGCTGGCTAGGGACCGATTGTTCGCTCATTTACCTCAGACGATTGATTCATTACGTAGTTACTGATTGCCCGTAGGCAAGGCTCTAAGCTCACCAAAATGTCTGTTATCAAACAAAGGTTTCCATGAATTGTGTTATTGGTTTTAAATTCTCATGATACACAGTTGTCATTCTTCGTCGTTAAGCAAGACAAACAATGCTATCTAAGTATTACAAGAAACTCTCTCAATTTTCTCTGACACTGAACAATGAAATACAAATACTGTTTGTTTTTTATGTTACAGGTTTATGACATCATCCTACGTCCGACGGGGAATCCGTACTAGAAAAAGGCTTAATAGGACTTGCGTATGTTGTCTCCTTCAGACAAAGCCACTGAAACTACGGTCGTATGTATCTGCCTTCAGCTAAAACTCTACGCAAGTCACATTTACGGGCTTAAAGATAAAAAGAAAAAAATGTTGACGTGTTTAACTGCATCTCCATCTCATGCTAAGTGTTGATTAAATACGGAAGAGATAAAAGTGTAAAAGGGAGTAATAGAAATGGACTACAGAGTAGTTAACATTACGGCTGAAGGAATACCCTGCTGTTCTGACTTTATGGTAACTGTTCTAAAATGTTTCTCTATAAATCTTATCTATTTTGTAACCTGCTATTGCATTATTAATCCCAAATGTATAAGAAATAAACAAATTGTAGTGATGTGGTTCTACTCTTTGTGTGATACGCATTACTCATTTTCTTACTTGGCTAATTATTAGTGTCGCAAAACCATTTCTTTTGTTAGTTGTAGCCCCAGTGTCAACCTTCCTTTCGTTTACTTCGCTGTATTCCTTCCCTCTTCTCCATTGTTATAATTATTACGAATTGTTCAACATATGAGACGTTTCCAATAAATGTCCACTAACCTTTAGTGTTTCGAAAGTTCTAATGATCAAAACAGCGTAATACTTATTCAACGTTTAGATATTCCCTCATACTTAGAAGTTTCTTTGGAGTATGTCATAAAAAATAAGGTAATAACCATATTGAAACAAATAAGCCCTCGGTCGCAAATACTAAGTCAAAATCGACCAGGTTTCGACGCTACTAAGAGCGTCGTTTTCAGAATTAGACTAACTGTTCTAAAACATATTAGGTATATAATACATAAATAAAATTAAAGTTTGTACTGACTGGAAAAGATGCAGTACTTAAGTCACATATTAAAGAAGATATAAGCCGGAAGGGCGACGTCATGAATAATTGTAAGAATGATGGCGAGCCGCTAAGGGCTGCTCGTAATTTAGTGAACAAGGGTTGCAACAAGACTGAGGTGCCCACATTAGAAAGTGTGGGCAAGTAAACATGGTGTTGCTACGAATGCCATCTAGTAGCCGCAGAAACAACTAGGCTACTGTAAGTTCAAAATTAGACACATGAAATTGTGATGCAGCTGATTCAGGCATAACGTAAGCACTAATAATAGGATGAAGTTACATATTTATCTGCTTTAAACAGATACATTTTGTAACGTAAAAAGTTAGTTATGACATACATATTGAAATTATCACTGAAAATTTTGGTAATGCAACTTCAGGCACAGTGTTTCTCACAATTACACATTCAGTAGCAAATAAAACTTCAATAGAAAAATGTAGCTACTGCTGATACTTTCCAAACAATAATTCCAATATATGAATTGCGGCTGATTAATTCCTTCCCTGTAGTTCCAAACGTAAGTTAGCAAACATCAGAAAGTAATATCGTCAGTTAGAGAGGCTGGTACACCCTACTGCACTTTTCTTTACATATGGTACCTTCTAGGCATGCGGCCCAAAGTCATTCTTCTTTCATCTTCATTGAGTTTACTTTAAGGAATTGTACTCTATCAGACGCCCATCTATAGCTTAGAAGATGTGATTTATAAACACATTACCAAGGAGGACATGGATGAGATTTAATGAGAGGTTAATAAGAATCCAAAAGCAAATGATTGAATTTTTGCTGTGGAAACAGTGGATTTATTTTCATAATCAAACCTTGCAATTGTGAGGCAGGCCAAACATTAATAATCACGTGAATACGACTCTTCCTGGCCGAATAAAACTGCGTGCCAGGCCAGGGTTCGAACCTGGGGTATTTGTCTTTTGCGAGCTAAGTGACCTGTTAACAGATCTTTTAAAGAAATCTTCTATTGACTTGAAACAAGAATTGCAAGGTCTTCCAAGTGTTTATGCATGAAGTAACTGTCTTAGGAGTAGACGAGTAGGAAGAGATCTACTGATTCTGCAGTAGTCTAACAGAGGAGGTGAGTCTGTGTCTGATTGTGAGCAGCGCGTGCAACGTGCGACGTGACAGACAGACAAAATGTTACCAGAAAACACCAACCACGGATGACAGTATGGACAGTAAATGAATGAAGAAACTAAAATTTGTTGCTTGGAAAAATAATTAACAGCTTGTGAGCTTCCACGTGCAACTGCACGAACAATAAACACTAAATGAGTAATTATTCATAGGTCCTCCAAAATGAATAATTTCACTTCCGTGTGTTGGGTACACTACAAACTAAAGGCCAACAAACGCATCCGTCACAAATCTGAAAAAGGAGGGAAAAAACGAGGAAAAAAACGTGGAAAGCCCAAATAAACGCAGGCAGGAATTAGCAGTGATAATTGTGTTCACTAGTCAGTTTTTAAATTTTAACAAAATTGGAAAACTGAGTTTGTGTCATATAAAGTAACACTTACTGGTTAATAATGGTTAATCACTGAATCATTGAAATTGTCTGAATGAAGACTTCAACGAACAGTATCACATATCCGCATAAACTTCCCGAAAAATAAAAAAAATAGTTAGTATAGCGCAAGTCGAGTTGGGATTCCACAACTGCAAACAAACTAAATTCGGAGTTAAGATCGCACTCAGAAATAACTGCAGTGAGGTTGGCTAGATCACTTAGCCTGAAACATTCAAAGCCCACGGGCTCAAAATTCTTCATTGCGTTCACTAGCGACACGTGCAAGTATGAGAAGTACAATAATCAACACTCCAAAACATTTAGATTCACTCTACCTGAAACCTATTGCCGTTCCTAAATGCTGTCTGTTCCAGATATCGAACCAGACTGCCGTGTGGACCAAACGTAGTCTGAACTCTTGCAAAGCTGGCTCTCTCTCTCTCTCTCTCTCTCTCTCTCTCTCTCTCTCTCTCTGCAGATTTCTGAAGAATGCAAGGTGTCCATAATTAAAGTTCTCATACACAGACTGAAGAGAAACTGTGCGCCACACGTTTGCTGCTGTGCATAATGACGCTTACAGCGTCATCTATTGGTCAAACTCCCGTTAAATCTTTTGTTTCACGAGGTTTCTCAGGTGTCAGTCACAGGGTATTAAAAACTGACGTCTTTCTGAACGGTGGTTCTGTCTTCAGCGTTTGAAACTGGAACTTTAATTGCGGACACACTGTACATTCCTGTAAAACATGAATTATCTTGAAAACTACTCTTCGTATCAAAAAAGCTTTTTCACTCGTGCGCATGTCTTAATTTTGTCTTTGTAACCATGATACTGCGTGAAGAGTTCGACAGAGCACTGAAAGACCTGAGTCGCAACAAGGCCCTGGGAGTAGACAACATTCCATTAGATCTACTGACGGCCTTGGGAGAGCCAGTCCTGACAAAACTCTACCATCTGGTGAGCAAGATGTATGAGACAGGCGAAATACCCTCAGACTTCAAGAAGAATATAATAATTCCAATCCCAAAGAAAGCAGGTGTTGACAGATGTGAAAATTAACGAACTATCGTTTAATAAGTCACGGATGCAAAATACTAACGCGAATTCTTTACACACGAATGGAGAAACTGGTAGAAGCCGACCTCGGGGAAGATCAGTTTGGATTCCGTAGAAATATTGGAACACGTGAGGCAATACTGACCCTACGACTTATTTAGAAGCTAGATTAAGGAAAGGCAAACCTACGTTTATAGCATTTATAGACTTAGAGAAAGCTTTTGACAATGTTGAGTGGAATACTATCTTTCAAAATCTTAAGGTGGCAGGGGTAAAATACAGGGAGCGAAAGGCTATTTACAATTTGTACAGAAAACAGATGGCAGTTATAAAAGTCGAGGGACATGAAAGGGAAGCAGTGGTTGGGAAGGGAGTGAGACAGGATTGTAGCCTATCCCCGATGTTATTCAATCTGTATATTGAGCAAACGGTGAAGGAAACAAAAGAAATTCGGAGTAGGTATTAAATTCCATGGAGAAGAAATAAAAACTTTGACGTTCGCCGATGACATTGTAATTCTGTCAGAGACAGCAAAGGACTTGGAAGAGCAGTTGAACGGAATGGACAGTGTCTTGAAAGGAGGATGTAAGATGAACATCAACAAAAGCAAAACGATGATTATGGAATGTAGTAGAATTAAGTCGGGTGATGCTGAGGGAATTAGATTAAGAAATGAGACACTTAAAGCAGTAAAGGAGTTTTGCTATTTGGGGAGAAAAATAACTGATGGTCGAAGTAGGGAGGATATAAAATGTAGACTGGCAATGGCAAGGAAAGCGTTTCTGAAGAAGAGAAATTTGTTGCCATCGAGTACAGATTTAAGTGTCAGGAAGTCGTTTCTGAAAGTATTTCTATGGAGTGTAGCCATGTATGGAAGTGAAACATGGACGATAACTAGTTTGGACAAGAAGAGAATAGAAGCTTTCGAAATGTGGTGCTACAGAAGAATGCTGACGAGTAGGTGGGTACATCACATAACTAATGAGGTATTGAATAGGCTTGGGGAGAAGAGGAGTTCGTTGCACAACTTGACTGGAAGAAGGGATCGGTTGGTAGGACATGTTCTGAGGCATCAAGGGATCACCAGTTTAGTATTGGAGGGCAGCGTGGAGGGTAAAAAATCGTAGAGGGAGACCAAGAGATGAATACACTAAGCAGATTCAGAAGCAGGTTGCAGTACGTACTGGGAGATGAAGCAGCTTGCACAGGATAGATTAGCAGGGAGAGCTGCATCAAACCAGTCTCAGGACTGAAGACCACAACAAAAACATAGTTATATGTGTGATATGTAGTTCATGTGTTTTAGATATGTTTCGATCTCACTGTCACAGGTGAGTCCATTGACTATTTCCAACTCTGTTTTATCAGGAATGTGAACAATCCGGAATCCTACAGACCCGATACGAATTGGCTTATGCTCCCCCATATGGGTTACAGGTGTAAGAAAAAATGGGTGAAAAACCTCGCCCGGAGCCTTCAGATTGTTGACATTCAGTCTCTCTTTTAATTATTTATGCTGATATGTGCATTGAATTAATCAACAAAGCACCAAGGTAAGAGCCATCGATGCTGGTTTAGTGGTAGAGATATCGGCGAGTTGTTGCGCGCCGACGGAAGCGTGTCGGCCGTCTACCGCCAACAGCGACAGTTCGTTGACCTGCGCCGTGACGTCAGCGCAGACAGGTGACAATCAGTCGCCAGGCGCCGCACATCAGCTGTGCAGTCAGAAATGACTGTCGGCCGCTCGCTTCGCGAACAACATGAAAACATTCGACGGAGCATCATTTCATCAGCAGAACAGGACAAATACACATATCGAATGTGCTGAAAAATGTTATTAGTCTTCAAGCACTCCTCACATTCATGTATACTGTTTTTCTTTGCACTGATACAATGTACGAACGTACGAGATCCACTTCTTTAAATAAGTTTATGGCTCGGACTCATACATTTCACCATTTTAACTTAATCACTGTTTTTTGTTAAATGTCCACTACTCAGCACTACACACTGTCACTGATGCGAATGTTCATGCGAGTACGTGGCTGTGACATTTTCTCACTTCGCTATGTTGTCCCTGCGTCGCTTCTAGCGTGCGCTTGTTGGCCCCGGGATCCGCAGTTCGCTGTGCACCACCTGTAGCGTCCCTTCACAGTCCACTGAGAATATTCCGGTCATAGGAAGTTATCTTGTCCACAGAAACTCTTCTTCACACTGTAAATGGCCGTACTGTTTTGCGTATTAAATTGTGTATTTTGCGGAAGGCAGCACCATGTATGCTGTTAATTTTATTTTCCTTAACTCGCTGTATTTGAACAACAGTTATACGCTGCGAAACACTGTCAAGTCATTGTGTTGGCACACAGTTTAATGTTCACTTTTTAAATCGCATTCCAATTAATGATTCACTTCATCCGTATTGCACTATCTAAGCGTCCGGATAGCCTCACTTATAAATTGGAACATATTAGCACGTATTACTTGAGCTACATAAGAAATATGGCTTTCAAATTACACAGTAATATTCCATCCATTAGCCAAATCAGACTTACTTCCAGATACGACTTTTCACTCTGTATCAAGTGATTGATTTACCTAGCACCTCTTACTTAAAGTTTCGACTAATTGGTCTTCCTGGACTGGTGAGTTCAAAAAATGGCTCTGAGCACTATAGGACTTAACATCCGAGGTCACCAGTCCCATAGAACTTAGAACTACTTAAACCTAACTAACCTAAGGACATCACACACATCCATGACCAAGACAGGATTCGAACCTGCGACCGCAGCGGTCGCGCGGTTCCAGACTGAAGCGCCTAGAACCGCTCGGCCACATCGGCCGGCTACTCGTGAGTTCAGTGAGTTTTTACATCGAGCATGTATAGCCATTAAACACTGATTCATTTCTTTTTATTGTTGTTGCGCTTGCAGTTGCCTTACTTGTCAGGGTGCAACTGCACGCGCTTCCCAGCTGGAATCTATGCAGTTATTAATTATCTGTCACACGTTGAGTTATTATACCGTTTAGAGAATAAATCCTCTGATTTCTCGCATTCTGTTAATGGTTTGCGGCTAGTACGTTTTCCAGCAACAATGCCTTTTTTTGTTTTCGATTTTGTTCCAAGCGCCATTAAGCGGATTCATTTACTAGTCTTCTGTCCACGTACACACAATTCAACACACAACTCTCATTCCCTGAAAAACTACCACATCTACATATATAATAAGCATACACACAAAATTCACGATACATGAAATAAATCTTAATTATGTATTTACACCTTATACCTAATCTCTCTACACTTTCCAGACGAGTTTTATTTTCATTCAAGCGTCCGCTTGCGCATCCATGGGTATGAATGGCTTTAGATCCTTGTTGGGATATAATCCTTTCACCTTTCCTGTCCCCGGGTGTCCCAAAAGGTAACACCCGTCATGAGGTATCTCCATGACTGTGTGGCCCTGAGTATAAAAGCTGCCACTTTTTGTTACTCCTTTTGATAATCGAATACTAAGGATGGGTCTTTAACATCAGCAAGTCTCCTCTGCTGTAACTGTAGAGTCTGTTCAAACTGCTATCATATTTTTCTTTTCTAATTGCTGCATGATGCTGCAGTGCAAGCAGGGCTTGTTGTAACTTTTGTTCTCTAGTTATGACTCTTGGAATACGTGGCAGAGGTTTCAGCCTCTCATCTTCAGGTACAGTCAGCATCATGATTTCACAAGGCGTGCACCCCGTGGATTCATGAGGCACATTGTTATGAATTCTCTCAAAATGTGGAAGCAACTCAACCCACTTAGTTTGTTGATTTGCCTCATATGTCCGGACAAATCGATTAAAATCGCGAAAACAACGTTCCACGGGATTTGCGCTCGGGTTAAAAAATGATACTAAAATATGTTTAATGTCGTGTTCCCGCAGAAACATTTTCCGCTCCTGGCCTTTGAAATAGCTGGCGTTGTCTGTCAGCAAGTTCATCTGTTTCTCGATGCCTGGTATATAGTCTGATACAATTTTTCGGACTATAGTTTTTGTAGGGGAGGTTCTTGTGGGATATAATTCCATATGTTTTGAGAAAATATCAAACACGGCTACCACATATTTTACCCCGCCTCTTGCTATCGGCAAGGGCCCGGTTACATCGACAGCAACGATCTGTGATGGAGCTGTCGGAACTATGCGGAGTAGTTCATTCCTAGTACTACGAGTACATGGTTTTTTTTGACAAATGAGGCAAGATTTCACAAGTGTTTTGACCTTACGGTGTAAGTTCGGAAAATAACAGTAGGTAATTAACAGATCGGCGCACTTCTTGCCACCGAAATGTTCCCAAGAATCGCGAGTGTACCATATCAGATTGTTAACTGACCGTGTCGGTATAGAAACACACCAGTTTTCTGAAGTTTTTCATTCTGTGATACAAAATGTCATTTGGTATCTTATATAATTTGCCAAATTCTCCATTTGGATTGTTATTTAGTGAGTCAATTATCCCGTACCATAACGGATCGTGACGCTGCATATGTGCGATCTTGCGACACATGCATACATATTTGTTCCGTCTGGTGGGATCTTTAAGCAACAGGTTTTTAAACTCCGTAGACTGTTCTACTAAGCCCGTAAACTCGGGTAAACCTCTAGGTAATCTAGACAATGCGCCTACAATCACATTATCCGTTCCCTTCACGGGTCTGATTTGGAAGTCGTAATCCTGCAAAGCCAAAATACACTTTGTTAGATGTTAGTGCAGTAAGCGGCACGTCAGCACGAAACTAAGCGCTTGGTGGTCGCTAAATATTAATAGCCTTTTTCCGTAGACGTAATAATGAAATTTCTTTAGTGCCCGTAACAGTCTGAGGGCTTCAAGTTCTATTGCGGAATAGGACCGCTCACAGGAATTCAGCACACAACTTGCAAATCCTATTATTTTAATTTCAGCTTGTTGCCTTTTATTTTCCACTTGAAATAAGCAACATCCCAAACCACAAAAAGATGCGTCCGTCGCAAGATAAAAATATTGTGACATGTCAGGATGGTGGAGTATCTCCGCATTTATTAGTGCTTCTTTGATTTCATCGAATGCCCTCTTGCATTCATCTGTGAAAATCCAAGGTCAATTTCTCCTGAGTAGACTTAATAAGTCCTCACTATTTAATTACTGAGCAGGTATAAATCGCCTAAAAGAGGAGGCCATTCCTAGAAATGCCTGTAGTTGCTTTTTGTTATTAGCGTATGGCATCTCCTCTACTGCTTTTAATTTCTTGGGATTGGGTAAGATTCCCACGGGAGAAATGATGTGTCCTTAAACTTTATTTCCTCAGGACCGAATTTAGATTTTTCAAGGTTGGCCCTGACTCCCACTGCTTCATATCTTGTTAACATACGGTATAAAGTTTCCGTACGTTCAGACCAGGTTTCCGTTGCTATTAGGATATCATCCACATATACCGTTACCTTTCCTATAAGGTCGGGCCCTAATACAGTGTCCAATGCCATAATGAATATGCTCGCACTGACATTCAACCCAAACCGTGAAACGCGGAACTGGTAGCTTCTACTGGAAAATATAAATGCGGTATATTTCCTCGAAGCTTGAGTCAAGGGCGCCAGCCACTAAGAACGTTTTAAGATAAGGCTTATCAATTACTTGACGCCTTGAAATTTCTTTATTTGTTTTACTATATTTTCGGGTCTGGTCCGAATGGGTATTATGTTATTAACGTCCTGTGCATCCAATACTAATCGAACACTACCGTCTGTTTTCATAATTGCTAACAGTGGACTACTAACGGTGACACCGAAGGTTCGATTATCTGCCAACGCAGCATCCTTCGTGTATCTTTTTCCTACGGATGGCCTTTTAGAGCACGGTATAGAGTAGAGAGCATGACAGAATGTTTGATGGGGTTTCACTTGCATATCAAATTCACATCCCTTAATGATTCCTGGTTTTTCGGAAAATACTTTTACAAATTGATTTAACAGTTGTCTTAAGTCAACTTGTTGTGGCTGGCTTAAGTAAGAGGATTCGGCTACTTTTTCTTCAATTCTTTGTTTAAGAGTGACAGCTTCCAACTCCCAATCGGGTTCCTGTTCATTACTGCTGTGTTTAATGAAACAGTAATTGTTAACAAATGTATCTAGATCATCGACAGTTACTCGGAAATTCTGGCAATAATTTACATATGCGTCCGAGGTCCTAATCAGTGCCAGATCAATTTGCCGGTTACGGCAGGATAAAGTGCAAAAAAAAAGGTTCAAATGGCTCTGAGCACTATGGGAATTAACATCTATGGTCATCAGTCCCTAGAACTACTTAAACCTAACTAACCTAAGGACATCACACAACACCCAGTCATCACGAGGCAGAGAAAATCCCTGACCCCCGCCGGGAATCGAACCCGGGCGCGGGAAGTGAGAACGCTACCGCGCAACCACGAGCTGCGGACCGATAAAATGCACCTGACCCAGGAGAGGTCAATTCTCGCCTTCATTTCCCGTAGCACATCAAGTCCCAGGGTGAAAGGCACTGTGAGATTCCTTACCACAAGGAATGAGCATAATATGGCTTCTTTTTCCATGGCGATCTCAGCCTGCACCTGATTCCTTATCACATGCACTCTGCCCCGTAGAGCACCTACGACCTTATAATTTTCCACTGGCAAGATGTGTAACTTCTTTACACGATCGATACATTTGAATAATTGCTCATCTATGACAGAGGCGCTCGCTCCTGTATCAAGGATTACTGTCACTTCTATTCCATTATCTTTGCTATAAACACACCCTGTACATGATCTACCTCCTGTTGTTTTGCCGTTCGCGGATCAACTGTTAGTTCTTCTTTAATACCACATCCGCCATTATAACGGAGTAAATGTACACCCACACTCTGCCTGCCGTCCCCCCCTTCAACACCTTGCCGACCGTCTGGGAAGGGCTTACAGAGGTCGGCCAGAGTTTGACGGTCTGTCGCACCCTGCCGAAACTTGGTCAGTCACGTCTGTAATTCTCACCACGTCAGTCACAGTTTGCGATGTATCATGAGCGACATACACATGTGGCTGACTATTCGGTGGCTGCGGTGGGGCTGGTGGCACCGGAATAACGTTAATACGGTTGACAGGCACATGACCTGTCGGCATGGCTTGTGTTTGCCAATTCGCTGGCCCTGTCCTGCCCAATGTTTGTTCCCGTATTTTTATTTACGAAGCTGGAGTTTTCTCTCCCTTCGCTTCGTCTTTTTCGGTTATAATTGTCTCCCCCTCTTTTTGGTGGAGACTGGTTCATATAGGCATACTAGTTCGCACTATACCTATTACAATTCCAGCTATTATTCGCAGGCGGTCCATTATTCAGTGAGTTCGCCTTTTTATGGAAATTTCCTCCTTTCGAATATTCATTGTTTTTGCCAGAACCAGGGCTATCATTCCCCTCATTTCTTGCTTTGTTATTCCATTGACCGTTATTTGAGTTCCCTTGCTCACTCTGCCGGGCATCCTCATGTACCAAATCCGGAGAATCTATCGCTGCCATGTATCAGGAACGTGCACTAATTTTTCACGAATCACTATTGGTAATTTTCCTTTTAGTATTCGTGAAACATCACTCGCAGGCATGGGTTCATCCCAATACATCGTCTTATTCATGTACCGTTCTAAATATTTCCTCAGATTACCACAGCGGTGGTTAAAGGGTTCAGGGCTGTACATCTGTTAACGCAGTTTTTCCTGCACAGACCTGACCAGTACCTGGCTAGAAATTTGTTCTCAATTTCCGAGGACGTCGGACACTGTTCCGCAATTTACATCGCCCACAGTGACGCGTCTCTCATAATAAATGAAATCACGAACTAAATTTTCTGATGTTCTTAACTAAAGGTTCTTCGTGTTTACTTGTGCTACCGTTGGTGACACTCCGGCCTCGTTTGCAGCGACAATCCTGGATAATTGACCGTAGAGAGAGAGAGAGAGAGAGAGAGAGAGAGAGAGAGAGAGAGAGAGAGAGAGCTGTTGCATTCTCTCGCAGCCTGATTTTTCTACTCCGTACATACTAAGTGATACATTTCAATACGCAATTTTCTATCAGGGGTCGCGCCGGTCGATGGCATCAAGCACGAGCGGATCTACAGCTTGTGTGACACAATGTTTCGGTATATGTTGGTTGACATATCTTCGATTGTATTAAGATTAGTTTTCACATGATTTTCTGAGACGCTATGCGCATGGTCTAATTGATCTACTCTCTTGTCTAATTGTGACATGTCTTGCGTAATGTCTTTATTTTGATCAAATAATTTCGCGACTTGTTTAACCACATAGATCTCCTGTGACAAATATGATACTATCACGTTGTTCAAACATTTAGTTCATTTTCACCAGAAACTGACCATCACACTTCTAATATTAGTAATTTTCGCCTCACAAACATTAATATACGCTCAATAGTAAACGCCTGATGGCCTAAAGTTATCGAACAATTGTAAAGTAAAAGAAATGAACCTTCGCATAGCAGCGACAGATTCTATTATTCTTTATCTTTGCCGTTCTTGCGCGGTGCCTGTAAATCTCTATGTACATGTATCGATTAATGATAAAAAAAAAGAATTCTGTTGTTTCAAGACAAATGAGGCATTGGGAGCCTCACCTTTTACTGTTTGTATTCCATGAAAGGCGGACGCGGACTTGTTGCGTTCCCCATCGGTATTTTATTCTTTATGTGAAAATAACACGTGAGGCAATACTAACCTTACGACTTATCTTAGAAGAAAGATTAAGAAAAAGCAAATCTACGTTTCTAGCATTTGTAGACTTAGAGAAAGCTTTTGACAATGTTAACCGGAATACTCTTTCACATTCTAAAGGTGGCAGGGGTAAAATACAGGGAGCGAAAGGCTATTTACAATTTGTACAGAAACCAGATGGCAGTTATAAGAGTCGAGGGGCATGAAAGGGAAGCAGTGGTTGGGAAAGGAGTGAGACAGGGTTGTAGCCTCTCCCCGATGTTCTTCAATCTGTATATTGAGCAAGCAGCAAAGGAAACAAAAGAAAAATTCGGAGTAGGTATTAAAATTCATGGAGAAGAAGTAAAAACTTTGAGGTTCGCCGATGACATTGTAATTCTGTCAGAGACAGCAAAGGACTTCGAAGAGCAGTTGAACGGAATGGACAGTGTCTTGAAAGGAGGATATAAGATGAACATCAACAAAAGCAAAACGAGGATAATGGAATGTAGTCAAATTAAATCGGGTGATGCTGAGGGAATTAGATTAGGAAATGAGACACTTGAAGTAGTAAAGGAGTTTTGCTATTTAGGGAGTAAAATAACTGATGATGGTCGAAGTAGAGAGGATATAAAATGTAGACTGGCAATGGCAAGGAAATCGTTTCTGAAGAAGAGAAATTTGTTAACATCGAGTATAGATTTGTCAGGAAGTCGTTTCTGAAAGTATTTGTATGGAGTGTAGCCATGTATGGAAGTGAAACATGGACGATAACTGGTATGGACAAGAAGAGAATAGAAGCTTTCGAAATGTGGTGCTACGAGGAGGTATTGAATAGGATTGGGGAGAAGAGAAGTTTGTGGCACAACTTGACTAGAAGAAGGGATCGGTTGGTAGGACATGTTTTGAGGCATCAAGGGATCACAAATTTAGCATTGGAGGGCAGCGTGGAGGGTAAAAATCGTAGAGGAAGACCAAGAGATGAATACACTAAGCAGATTCAAAAGGATGTAGGTTGCAGTAGGTACTGGGAGATGAAGAAGCTTGCACAGGATAGAGTAGCATGGAGAGCTGCATCAAACCAGTCTCAGGACTGAAGACCACAACAAACAATGTGAAAATATTCAGTAAATGAGCTAATTGTTATTTTTCCGATCAGAAAACATGTAGTTTCTTGTAACTGATTACGAACAGACAGCATCAAGAGGACATTTTGACTGTTATGTATAGTGTTTAACCACAGTGGTCATCTATTGTAATTTAATATGAAAAGGTTCGTAGCATTAAAAAATGTGTGTTAAAGATAAGTGTGCTTATTTTAGTAAATTAACCTTGATGATTTCCATCTCCTCATTTACTTGAATGATAGTTATTTTGTGTTAGTTAATCACCAGAAATTACGATCACGCAGATGGGCCGAACGCAGCATGAGGCAGAAGGAACATTATCGTTTCCCTATTATTTCTGAATCAACTCTTCTTTTTAATTGTGTAGTGTTGCATTTCTTTTAAAGTCTAGAAATCTTCTGGTCCCTTAATATTGTTCCGGGTATGACTATATCGCGACTATAAAACTGCACAGAAATGAAATGCTTCTTCCGAACGATCTCAAATAAATCAATCTGCTGCTCTTTTTCAGGTATTTAATGCTCAACGTATTTTATTATAATAGTGTAATCAGTCCCGATTCTGTTGCCAAGTGGCCCACCAAAATATTCACTTTTTCGACATTAAAAAAAAGAATATAAACAACAATTTTTTTTCTTTTCGCTGTTTGTGAGCTTTGGTGTTAATAATTACACTTATTAATATTTATTATACATCGCGCACACGTACGCAGTCTTGAAATAATTTATAGTTCACACGTCACACAAGCAAAAACTTTTTTTTTTTAAATGTCAACTTATGTGACGTACCGTCAAAGGTGGCAACGGTGCCTTGCAGTTATCTGTCATTCTTCACTGTAACGCAAGTGAAAAACATTTCTGCAAAAAAATGTTACATTGTCTTTTCTACTTCTGTTTGATAAACAGCTGATGTGAATAGTTATTTTCAAGGGAAATAAATTACTAAAAAGATAAAAATATTGCTGACAGCCGTTCTCTCTATCTGGGGATGAAAGGGAGTTAGACAAGCAGGAAGATGAGGAGACAGTGGATAGGTTCTTAGGCGTCCAGTGAGGTTGAAGATCCGCAGTGGGGTTGTATGAGTATTCCTGACGAAGCTAAAAAGTATGTCTGATGTACAGGATGGCGGGTATGGGCAGGCGGTGGGCGTTATGGAATAATAGTGTAATTTTTAGAGAAAGGCCATTTATTGGCTAAAGCATGATGAAAGGGGCTACATAGGCCTAGGGAGGTGAGGGTGAGCCAGAGCTTGCAATTTGGCGAACATTGTTCGCGAAGCTACCGAAAGTGGTTGTCTGCCAAAACTAAGTCCACAGTGCCGCAGCACCGGGAGAAGCGGGAGATGTTCAGTGCTACAGGGCGCGCATCCGACTCGCGGGTGAGCAAGAATACAAGAGAGGGGGCCTGGCGACGGGCGGCCGGGTATATTCGACTCACCACGCGGCTTCCTCCACCCTGATTGGTCAGGACCGAGCAAACCGTGCGGGCGGCATGGAACTTTCCAGAGCGTTGCCTGCTAAGCGACGCCTGGGACGGCGTTACCTCGTCAGCACACGAGAGAGGCGCGTGAACAAGGTGCCCTTTCTCGGTGCTGACTTCCTGTTACTAGACCGTGGGACGAAAGAATTTACAGGCAGCTAACACTGCCGGCCGTGGCTTGGCCGTATTGGAGAAATGAAGTTACCGGTTGGAGGCTCATATAATAAAGTAAAATCCCTTATTGTCTGACTCATCCTTTACACTGATCTACTGGGCATCAGTTGTTCAGGCTGCGTGGAGTCTTGGTGTCACGTAGTTTGAAGGTATAACCAAGAAGAAAGCCATTGACAGTTCGGTTTTTTCGCAGCTGGTCGACTTGCACATATCAGTTCTCCGTGTCCCTCAACGAACTGACCGTTACTTCGTTAACTGCAATAGGTTTCCAGCGATATTAGCAATTCTGACGCTGTAGGTTGACCGATACGGTCCCTCAGTGCTCTTAGCAGCTATCTAGTCTTCACAGTGGCTGACAGTGTCATCTCGCTAAGGCGTTAACGTTACGACAAGTATGCAAACTGTTCCACCAATACCGACTGGGTCGATACCACCGTCTCCTCTTCCGAAGAAATGCTTTATCCCAGAAGGTTCTTGTTTGATAGGAGTAGCGGGAATTAACTGCGTAACTGTGATAAAGAAATCTGCTCATCATCCCGAGCAATAACGTATTTTTCGCGTTCGACATACATTTGTTCCGTAGCTAAGACGACAAGCGATATTAGAACATGCAACTAACCACTCATGAGCCCAGCTATGTAGCTCATATCTCTGAGCTGACCTTACGTCAAATTACGGCACATTTTAACTTTTGAATCTCTAGACCACTTAAATAGCGCGTAATAGTCTTTCAAAATTGATCATGAGTGTTAATACTGCCTCCAAAACCTGATGTCACTTCACCGAAAATCGTCAGTCTGAAATACAGTCCAGTTCCCTTTTTCTCAGTGTCATTCAATTAATGATTCTGCTTCTGTTCAGTTACATGATCTGGATGATTTTACGCGTTCAGCATCTAGCACAAATGTCCTTGCAACAAATAACTTACCAACACAAGTTTTCAATTCCTGTTAATATTAGTAACATCTTTTGTTCAGTTTTTATTCGTTCTTTATGATGTATTTGTATAGTCAATGTAATAACAGAAATTACGGTTGTTAACGCTTAAGACTGCGACTTAATGCCGCGAAGAGAACCTCGGTTTGGAGTTGTGGCGGGGAAGTAGTTAGTCAAAGAGAACTTAAATTTTCACCAAAACAGCAATTACTGATAGAAGCCCACTTATACATTTTGAATATTGCAAGGCATCACACCAAATATTTGTAAGTGAAAAAAATGATATTTTGGAAATACACTCCTGGAAATTGAAATAAGAACACCGTGAATTCATTGTCCCAGGAAGGGGAAACTTTATTGACACATTCCTGGGGTCAGATACATCACATGATCACACTGACAGAACCACAGGCACATAGCCACAGGCAACAGAGCATGCACAATGTCGGCACTAGTACAGTGTATATCCACCTTTCGCAGCAATGCAGGTTGCTATTCTCCAATGGAGACGATCGTAGAGATGCTGGATGTAGTCCTGTGGAACGGCTTGCCATGCCATTTCCACCTGGCGCCTCAGTTGGACCAGCGTTCGTGCTGGACGTGCAGACCGCGTGAGACGACGCTTCATCCAGTCCCAAACATGCTCAATGGGGGACAGATCCGGAGATCTTGCTGGCCAGGGTAGTTGACTTACACCTTCTAGAGCACGTTGGGTGGCATGGGATACATGCGGACGTGCATTGTCCTGTTGGAACAGCAAGTTCCCTTGCCGGTCTAGGAATGGTAGAACGATGGGTTCGATGACGGTTTGGATGTACCGTGCACTATTCAGTGTCCCCTCGACGATCACCAGTGATGTACGGCCAGTGTAGGAGATCGCTCCCCACACCATGATGCCGGGTGTTGGCCCTGTGTGCCTCGGTCGTATGCAGTCCTGATTGTGGCGCTCACCTGCACGGCGCCAAACAGGCATACGACTATCATTGGCACCAAGGCAGAAGCGACTCTCATCGCTGAAGACGACACGTCTCCATTCGTCCCTCCATTCACGCCTGTCGCGACACCACTGGAGGCGGGCTGCACGATGTTGGGGCGTGACCGGAAGACGGCCCAACGGTGTGCGGGACCGTAGCCCAGCTTCATGGAGACGGTTGCGAATGGTCCTCGCCGATACCCCAGGAGCAACAGTGTCCCTAATTTGCTGGGAAGTGGCGGTGCGGTCCCCTACGGCACTGCGTAGGATCCTACGGTCTTGGCGTGCATCCGTGCGTCGCTGCGGTCCGGTCCCAGGTCGACGGGCACGTGCACCTTCCGCCGACCACTGGCGACAACATCGATGTACTGTGGAGACCTCACGCCCCACGTGTTGAGCAATTCGGCGGTACGTCCACCCGGCCTCCCGCATGCCCACTATACGCCCTCGCTCAAAGTCCGTCAACTGCACATACGGTTCACGTCCACGCTGTCGCGGCATGCTACCAGTGTTAAAGACCGCGATGGAGCTCCGTATCCCACGGCAAACTGGCTGACACTGACGGCGGCGGTGCACAAATGCTGCGCAGCTAGCGCCATTCGACGGCCAACACCGCGGTTCCTGGTGTGTCCGCTGTGCCGTGCGTGTGATCATTGCTTGTACAGCCCTCTCGCAGTGTCCGGAGCAAGTATGGTGGGTCTGACACACCGGTGTCAATGTGTTCTTTTTTCCATTTCCAGGAGTGTACACTACTGGCCATTAAAATTGGTACACCACGAAGATGACGTGTTACAGACGCGAAATTTAACCGACAGGAAGATGATGCTGTGATATGCAAATGATTAGCTTTTCACAGCATTCACACAAGGTTGGCGCCGGTGGCGACACCTACAACGTGCTGACATGAGGAAAGTTTCCAACCGATTTATCATACACAAACAGCAGTTGACCGGTATTGCCTGGTGAAACGCTGTTGTGATGCCTCGTGTAAGGGTGAGAAATGCGTACCATCACGTTTCCGACTTTGATAAAGGTTCAAATGGTTCAAATCGCTCTGAGCACTATGGGACTAAACATCTGTGGTCATCAGTCCCCTAGAACTTAGAACTACGTAAACCTAACTAACCTAAGGACATCACACACATCCGTGCCCGAGGCAGGATTCGAACCTGCGACCGTAGCAGTCGCGCGGTTCCGGACTGAGCGCCTAGAACCGCTAGACCACCGCGGCCGGCTTTGATAAAGGTCGGTTTGTAGCCAATCGCGATTGCGGTTTATCGTATCGCGACATTGCTGCTCGCGTTGGTCGAGATCCAATGACTGTTTGCAGAATATGGAATCGGTGGGTTCAGGAGGGTAATACAGAACGCAGTGCTGGATCCCAACAGCCTCATATCATTAGCAGTCGAGATAACAGGCATCTTATCTGCATGGCTGTAACGGATCGTGCAGCTACGTCTCGATCCCTGAGTCAACAGATGGCGACGTTTGCAAGACAACAACTATCTGCACGAACAGTTCGACGACGTTTGCCGCAGCATGGACTATCGGTTCGGAGACCATGGCTGCGGTTACAATTAACGCTGTATCACAGACAGGAGCGCCCGCGATGGTGTACTCAACGACGAACCTGGGTGCACGAATGGCAAAACGTCATTTTTTCGGATGAATCCAGGTTCTGTTTACAGCATCGTGATGGTCGCATCCGTCTCTGGCGACATCGCGGTGAACGCACATTGGAAGCGTGTATTCGTGATTGCCATACTGGCGTATCACCTGGCGTGGTGGTATGGGGTGCCACTGGTTAGACGTCTCGGTCACCTCTCGTTCGCATTGACGACACTTTGAACAGTGGACGTTACATTTCAGATGTGTTACGACCCGTGGCTCTACCCTTCATTCGATCACTGAGGATCCCTACATTTCAGCAAGATAATGCACGACCGCATTTGCAGGTCCTGTACGGGCCTTTCTGGATACAGAAAATGTTCGACTGCTGCCCTGGCCAGCACATTCTCCCGATCTCTCATCAATTGAAAACGTCTGGTCAATGGAGGCCGAGCAACTGTCTCGTCACAATACGCCAGTCATTACTCTTGATGGACTGTGGTATTGTGTTGAAGCTGCATGGGCAGCTGTACACCTGTACATGCTATCCAAGCTCTGTTTGACTCAATGCCGAGGCGTATCAAGGCCGTTATTACGGCCAGATGTGGTTGTTCTGGGTACTGATTTCTCAGGATCCATGCACCGAAATTGCGTGAGAATGTAATCACATGTCAGTTCTAGTATAATATATTTGTCCAATGAATACCCGTTTAAAATCTGCATTTCTTCTTGGTGTAGCAATTTTAACGGCCAATTGCGTAGATACATTTTTGTGAAAGCTCACGTAGTGACGAATTTTCCATACCTAAGCGGGTATCGTAGTTAGTGTCATCGCAACAGGACCCCATGTTTGTTTTTTTTCTGATTTCCGGGCACATTCGCAAGCCATCTTCACGTCCTCGTATCTGAAAGAATACCAAGCGGCTGCAAAACACCGTTTTCAATTGGACTTTTATATTAGGCTAAATATAACAGAACAGAGACGGTTTTAAATAATGAAAAATTAATTCCAAATCGTCACAGATGGACAGAATGGCGGTTGATAGCTTTCTATATAAAAGAAATTAGGAGTCAGTTTTATCTTCTGTGTTATCGGTATTTTTCCCGGGAAGTAAGGCGTACTGGGCTGAACACCTGGGCCACTTTCACCGGTAGGATGCCATGTCGGGGAATTAGTGATCCACAGAAGAAACTTTCAGCTGAAGTGTGTGTGTGTGTGTGTGTGTGTGTGTGTGTGTGTGTGTGTGTGTGTGTGTGTGCGTGCGTGCGTGTGTGTGTGTGTTCAAAATGGTTCAAACGGCTCGGAGCACTATGGGACTCAACTGCTGAGGTCATTAGTCCCCTAGCACTTAGAACTAGTTAAACCTAACTAACCTAAGGACATCACAAACATCCATGCCCGAGGCAGGATTCGAACCTGCGACCGTAGCGGTCTTGCGGTTCCAGACTGGAGCGCCTTTAACCGCACGGCCACTTCGGCCGGCTGTGTGTGTGTGTGTGTGTGTGTGTGTGTGTGCGTGAGAGAGAGAGAGAGAGAGAGAGAGAGAGTGTGTGTGTAACTAATCTGACCACCTTTTGGCATTCAGTAGCGCCGTTCAGGGCAAAAAACGTGCACCGGCAACTCTTCCCTCCTGACCGCTTTACCACACCTTACTTTATCGATCTTACTATTAGTTGGTAACCTACATAAATTAGTACGTTATACTAAATAATAACAGTAGGCCTAATTTCAATTTGAGACACGATCACAAATGATTACTAAATGTTGATTATCTTATAGTCACTGCATTGTGTGACAACAGCCTTAATTTGATTTCATGTTACTTGCTACAAACATTGGGCGAGGTGTCTGTCGCCATTGCAGTCAGGTTGCGCAAACCTGTCCGATATCTGGCATGCCGGTTGGCCGCACGCAGCTGTGGTTTCTGCAGTTTTGGAACGTGCGGACACTCTTATTCGAGGTTATTGACGGATCACAATTAGACTCCTCACTGCACGACTACACATTTCTGTTGGTAGTGCCGACACACTCGTCCAGCAGTTGGAGTACTCAAAGGTGAGTGTCCTTTGGTTTCCTCGCCGCCTAACAGAACACCATTGAAGACCAGCAAAAGGTCGGCCATCTGTGCGGAGTTGCTTGCGCGTTACGAAGCTGATCGCGACAGATTTTTGTGGAACCTCGTCACTGACGATGGAGCAGGTGTTCATCACTTGGAACCGGAAATAAAACGATACGGAGTTGGCCCACATCGCTTCTCCTTCGAAGAGAAAGGTAAAAGCCGCACTCCAAACCGGTGCAGTCATGGCGACGATCTGCTGGGACTCCGAAGGAGTCATTCTTTTTGTTGTTCTCCCTTATGGTGCAACGATCAACTCCAAAGTGTATCGTACTAGCCTCTGAAATGCGAACGAACTTCTCCTTCTCCATGACAAAGCATGATTTCACGCAAGTTTGTGCATCCGAGAGGAGCTAAGAAAACTTCAGAACTTCCTCGTCCACCCTACAGCCCGGATCACGTACCTTCACACTTCCATCTGTTTGGCCCAATGACCGACGACCTCCACGGGAAGCATTCCGGGGGTTTGTAGCCAACAGGGTGTGGAATAATATAGTGTACTGGGATCTTGAATAAAACCAAAGTGCTTAAAGAAAAAAAAAGTTGAATTACTCCATTACTCATTGAACGCCTGTCGAAGGTGCAGCATCTAAAATATCCAAAGGTCTAAGAATTCTCGAACGTAGGACGGGTTTCAGAATCCATCAACAGCCTGACCTCAGCTAGATATGCCTATAATTATCAGCGTATCAGACCACTCTTTGCTATGATATATGTATAGCGGTCTGCACAGTGCAAAACACGATGGACTCCCTGAAACTAAGCACGTTCGCTGTTTACATAGCATTCACACTTATCGTGACACAACGCAAAATGTTTCTGCTGAATACGCGAGCGCAACAGGCCGTAAGCTGCCGAGTACGATAAGATAAAAGTGGATTCTTGTGCCGGCGCAGTCACGATGATGAATTGGCGACGCAGCAGAATGTTATCACTTCGTGCATAATCTTAAGCCCCCTCATAGCGAGGGGAAAACAGATGAGCGTGAAACGGCAAATGAGAATTTTGTACGACATAAACGCTAGACGCCGTTTGTCGGTCTTTAAGAGAACCACCGAAGGAAGTTTCCGTCCGCTGCACTTCGGGGCTAGCAGTGCATGAAGCTGCTATATTGTCTGCTTATACGGTTGATATGAGAAATGTGAAAAGAATGCAATGTTATTTATAGAAGAATATAGATAACATAGGTGCTAATGTGATCCACAGCACAAATGCTGGTAGATGTGATGTACCTGTACGGAAAAACAAACGCCTCCAATTTCGGAAAGAACTGGATGATTTATTAAAGAGAAAGAGCTTCACAAATTGAGCAGTCAATAACGCGTTGGTTCACTCCTGGCTCCCATGCGAGAAATTATTCGGCATGGCAATGATTGAAGAAGTTGTTGGAGGTCCTCCGGGAGAGATATCGGACCAAATTCTGGCCAGTTGGCGTTTTAGATCGTCAAAACCCCGAGATGGTTGGAGGGACCTGCCCATAATACTCCAAACGTTTTGAATTGGGGAGAGATCCAAGGTACGGTTTTGCAAGCACGAAGACAAACAACAAAACGGACGTGGGGTATCGTTGAAGTACTGTTGTGATGTAAGGGTGTAGAGGATGACAACCAAAGTGGGTCCTGATAAGAAATGAACAGAAATTCCACCGCACTTACGTCACTCCCGTTTGTCGCGCCATATGGTGGGCGAAAGACAGGTTGGTATCCCACCGCTGTACGGGGCGACACCAGACACTGCTGGTCATCAGAGGTCAGTGCGAAGCGGGACTCATCACTAAAGACAATGCTGTTGCAAACTATGAGATTTCGAACGAAAGATGTACACTACTGGCCATTAAAATTGCTACACCAAGAAGAAATGCAGATGATAAACGGATATTCAGTGGACAAATATACTATAACTGACATGTGATTGCATTTTCACTCAATTTGGGTGCATAGATCCTGAGAAATCAGTAACCAGAACAACTACCTCTGGCCGTAATAACGGCCTTGATACGCCTGGGCATTGAGTCAAACAGACCTTGGATGGCGTGTACAGGTAGAGCTGCCCATGCAGCTTCAACACGATACCACGTATCATCAAGAGTAGTGACTGGCATATTGTGACGAGCCAGTTGCTCGGCCACCATTGACCAGACGTTTTCAGTTGGTGAGAGATTTGGAGAATGTGCTGGCCAGGGCAGCAGTCAAACATTTTCTGTATCCAGAAAGGCCTGTACAGGACCTGAAACATACAGTCGTGCATTATCCTGCTGAAATGTAGGGTTTCGCAGGGATCGACTGAAGGGTAGAGCCACGGGTCATAACACATCTGAAATGTAACGTTCACTGTTCAAAGTGCCGTCAATGCGAACAAGAGGTGACCGAGACGTGTAACCCATGGCACCCTATACCATCACGCCGGGTGATACGCCAGTATGGCGATGACGAATACACGCTTCCAATGTGCGTTCACAGCGATGTCGCCAAACACGGATGCGACCATCATGATGCTGTAAACGGAACCTGGATTCATCCGAAAAATGACGTTTTGCCATTCGTGCACCCAGGTTCGTCGTTGAGTACACCATCGCAGGCGCTCCTGTCTGTGATGCAGCGTCAAGGGTAACCGCAGCCACGGTCTCCGAGCTGATAGTCCATGCTGCTGCAAACGTCGTCAAACTGTTCGTGTAGATGGTTGTTGTCTTGCAAACGTCCCC
This sequence comes from Schistocerca piceifrons, assembly GCF_021461385.2. Classification (NCBI taxonomy): domain Eukaryota; kingdom Metazoa; phylum Arthropoda; class Insecta; order Orthoptera; family Acrididae; genus Schistocerca; species Schistocerca piceifrons. The sequence continues at coordinate 89,989,152 of NC_060145.1, read as the reverse complement.
ATCTGTTGACTCAGGGATCGAGACGAAGCTGCACGATCCGTTACAGCCATGCGAATAAGATGCCTGTCATCTCGACTGCTAGTGATACGAGACCGTTGGGATCCAGCACGGCGTTCCGTATTACCCTCTTGAACCCACCGATTCCATATTCTGCTAACAGTGATTGGGTCTCGACCAACGCGAGCAGCAATGTCGCGATACGATAAACCGCAATCGCGATAGGCTACAATCCGACCTTTATCAAAGTTGGAAACGTGACAGTACGCATTTCTCCTCTTTACATGAGGCATCATAACAACGTTTCACCAGGTAACGCCGGTCAAGTGCTGTATGTGTATGAGAAATCGGTTGGAAACTTTCCTCGTGTCAGCACGTTGTAGGTGTCGCCACCGGCGCCAACCTTGTGTGAATGGTCTGAAAAGCTAACCATTTGCGTATCACAGCATTTTAATCCTGTCGGTTAAATTTCGCGTCTCTAGCACGTCATCTTCGTGGTGTAGCAATTTTAGTGGCCAGTAGTGTTTTTTGAGACACCACTAACAGCGGTCGGATACCATTCAGACTGTCACTCGCCATACCGCCAGACAACCAGGGGCGATGGTCCGGGGCGGCATTAAATTTCACTGCAGGACCCCACTGGTTTCCATCCGCTGCACACTTACAGCACAGCGGTACGTCGACGATATTTTGGGCCCAGTTTTGTTGCCGTTAGTGACAAGCCATCATGACCTTACATTTCAGCAGTACGATTCTCGCCTGCACACGGCCAGAGTTTCTACTGCTGTCTCCCTGCTTGCAAAACCGTACCTTGGCCAGCAGTGTCGGCCAATCTCTGCCCAGTTCAGAACGTTTGGAGCATTATGGGCAGGGCACTCCAACCAGTTCGGGATTTCGACATCAAACTCGTCAGCTGAACAGAATTTGTCACGATATACGTCAGGAGAACCCCAAAATTTTATCAATAATACGAAGCCGAATAAATTCTTGTATAAGAGCCGTAGGTGGCCCAACGCGTCATAATTTTCTCAGTTTGTGAAGCTCTTTCTCTTGAATGAATATTCCATTTTCTCAGAAGGTGTAATAACTTGTTTGTCTGTGCAAATACACTCCTGGAAATTGAAATAAGAACACCGTGAATTCATTGTCCCAGGAAGGGGAAACTTTATTGACACATTCCTGGGGTCAGATACATCACATGATCACACTGACAGAACCACAGGCACATAGACACAGGCAACAGAGCATGCACAATGTCGGCACTAGTACAGTGTATATCCACCTTTCGCAGCGATGCAGGCTGCTATTCTCCCATGGAGACGATCGTAGAGATGCTGGATGTAGTCCTGTGGAACGGCTTGCCATGCCATTTCCACCTGGCGCCTCAGTTGGACCAGCGTTCGTGCTGGACGTGCAGACCGCGTGAGACGACGCTTCATCCAGTCCCAAACATGCTCAATGGGGGACAGATCCGGAGATCTTGCTGACCAGGGTAGTTGACTTACACCTTCTAGAGCACGTTGGGTGGCACGGGATACATGCGGACGTGCATTGACCTGTTGGAACAGCAAGTTCCCTTGCCGGTCTAGGAATGGTAGAACGATGGGTTCGATGACGGTTTGGATGTACCGTGCACTATTCAGTGTCCCCTCGACGATCACCAGTGGTGTACGGCCAGTGTAGGAGATCGCTCCCCTCACCATGATGCCGGGTGTTGGCCCTGTGTGCCTCGGTCGTATGCAGTCCTGATTGTGGCGCTCACCTGCACGGCGACAAACACGCATACGACCATCATTGGCACCAAGGCAGAAGCGACTCGCATCGCTGAAGACGACACGTCTCCATTCGTCCCTCCATTCACGCCTGTCGCGACACCACTGGAGGCGGGCTGCACGATGTCGGGGCGTGAGCGGAAGACGGCCTAACGGTGTGCGGGACCGTAGCCCAGCTTCATGGAGACGGTTGCGAATGGTCCTCGCCGATACCCCAGGAGCAACAGTGTCCCTAATTTGCTGGGAAGTGGCGGTGCGGTCCCCTACGGTACTGCGTAGGATCCTACGGTCTTGGCGTGCATCCGTGCGTCGCTGCGGTCCGGTCCCAGGTCGACGGGCACGTGCACCTTCCGCCGACCACTGGCGACAACATCGATGTACTGTGGAGACCTCACGCCCCACGTGTTGAGCAATTCGGCGGTACGTCCACCCGGCCTCCCGCATGCCCACTATACGCCCTCGCTCAAAGTCCGTCAACTGCACATACAGTTCACGTCCACGCTGTCGCGGCATGCTACCAGTGTTAAAGACTGCGGTGGAGCTCCGTATGCCAAGGCAAACTGGCTGACACTGACGGCGGCGGTGCACAAATGCTGCGCAGCTAGCGCCATTCGACGGCCAACACCGCGGTTCGTGGTGTGTCCGCTGTGCCGTGCGTGTGATCATTGCTTGTACAGCCCTCTCGCAGTGTCCGGAGCAAGTATGGTGGGTCTGACACACCGGTGTCAATGTGTTCTTTTTTCCATTTCCAGGAGTGTAGATCATGTCTACCGATTTCCGTCCCATTCAGACAACTCCTTCGTGGTGTGTCGTTTTTTCTTTGTTTTACAGCGAATATAGCAGATTTTATCAACAGCGTATGTGTACGAATGTTTCACATTTTACTTTATTGATATTATCTTCCTTATACGTGCTTGAAATACTTTTCATATGCCACTGCAGACATCAGAAACAACATGGTGTATAGCAGCTATTGGAATACGAAGCAGTCAGTAATACACTCCTGGAAATGGAAAAAAAGAACACATTGACACCGGTGTGTCAGACCCACCATACTTGCTCCGGACACTGCGAGAGGGCTGTACAAGCAATGATCACACGCACGGCATAGCGGACACACCACGAACCGCGGTGTTGGCCGTCGAAAGGCGCTAGCTGCGCAGCATTTGTGCACCGCCGCCGTCAGTGTCAGCCAGTTTGCCGTGGCATACGGAGCTCCATCGCAGTCTTTAACACTGGTAGCATGCCGCGACAGCGTGGACGTGAACCGTATGTGCAGTTGACGGACTTTGAGCGAGGGCGTATAGTGGGCATGCGGGAGGCCGGGTGGGCGTACCGCCGAATTGCTCAACACGTGGGGCGTGAGGTCTCCACAGTACATCGATGTTGTCGCCAGTGGTCGGCGGAAGGTGCACGTGCCCGTCGACCTGGGACCGGACCGCAGCGACGCACGGATGCACGCCAAGACCGTAGGATCCTACGCAGTGCCGTAGGGGACCGCACCGCCACTTCCCAGCAAATTAGGGACACTGTTGCTCCTGGGGTATCGGCGAGGACCATTCGCAACCGTCTCCATGAAGCTGGGCTACGGTCCCGCACACCGTTAGGCCGTCTTCCGCTCACGCCCCAACATCGTGCAGCCCGCCTCCAGTGGTGTCGCGACAGGCGTGAATGGAGGGACGAATGGAGACGTGTCGTCTTCAGCGATGCGAGTCGCTTCTGCCTTGGTGCCAATGATGGTCGTATGCGTGTTTGGCGCCGTGCAGATGAGCGCCACAATCAGGACTGCATACGACCGAGGCACACAGGGCCAACACCCGGCATCATGGTGTGGGGAGCGATCTCCTACACTGGCCGTACACCACTGGTGATCGTCGAGGGGACACTTAATAGTGCACGGTACATCCAAACCGTCATCGAACCCATCGTTCTACCATTCCTAGATCGGCAAGGGAACTTGCTGTTCCAACAGGACAATGCACGTCCGCATGTATCCCGTGCCACCCAACGTGCTCTATAAGGTGTAAGTCAACTACCCTGGCCAGCAAGATCTCCGGATCTGTCCCCCATTGAGCATGTTTGGGACTGGATGAAGCGTCGTCTCACGCGGTCTGCACGTCCAGCACGAACGCTGGTCCAACTGAGGCGCCAGGTGGAAATGGCATGGCAAGCCGTTCCACAGGACTACATCCAGCATCTCTACGATCGTCTCCATGGGAGAATAGCAGCCTGCATTGCTGCGAAAGGTGGATATACACTGTACTAGTGCAGACATTGTGCATGCTCTGTTGCCTGTGTCTATGTGCCTGTGGTTCTGTCAGTGTGATCATGTGATGTATCTGATCCCAGGAATGTGTCAATAAAGTTTCCCCTTCCTGGGACAATGAATTCACGGTGTTCTTATTTCAATTTCCAGGAGTGTATAAAGATCTCCGGTTGCTGATAAGCACATTGTAAATCTTAGCCTTTCCTCTGATTTGTTGGTCGACGACGTGCGAGGAGCCAGGCGAAAAGCGTCACTCGGCATGTGTTCGAAGTTTTGGAATGCTAAGGAACTGGAGCTGCAGTTCAGATTTCACCATCTTCACCCACTTCACGTATATGTAGAAACCATGACGACTAAATTCCTTTTCTCTATGCCATTTTGCTTACTTCGCCAAAAACGGTGTGCCAGCCATGCAAAATAGCCCTCTTTGCTTCGTGGCTTTAAGTAAACAGTTTGTATTTTGTTGGTGATTATTGGCGCCAAAAAAGCAACGCAGCATGCATAGGCTATCTTGGATATCTCGTGTTCTCTCCAATTCCTTCTAGTGTAAACGTTTGTAAACAGGTACAAGAAAATGGTTGTGAAAACTGTCGTGTTGTCTCCGAATGCGCATGCGCTGTTATTATCTTCCATTCGCGCTGGTCTAAACGCGCTTTAGTCTGTTAGTACTGTCGTTAAGAAACCTTTTTGAACTTCGCTTGTATTTGACAGTGGCAGATATGGACTATGTCTGGTGACGAAGGTTCGCGGTGTTCTTCTGACGTCTTCGCCGGAAGCCTTGAGGAATAAATACAGAAAAATAGTCACCGTTTTTAAATTTTAAGACTGTATTTTATATAATTGTTTTTTTATTGATCTTAAGTGGCATATATTCCACAAAACGTGGGTGTCAAATATAGTAAAATAATTGTAATATTTAAAAATCGTTTTACATTTTTTTCCACGACTTGTATTAGTGCACGGTTGCGATAAATCGGTTTTGACGTTCACCGTTACATAAACAAGACGGAAAATTGCAGGTGACCTGGGAAAACCCTCAATCAAAACACAGCTCTACAACCAAATACTTGGGAGTCACCCTTGATCGAACACTAACTTACAGAACCCACAACCTGAACACCAAAAGAAAGGTATAAGCGAGAAATAGCGTCTTGCAGAAACTAGCTTGTACATCTTGTAGGACACAGCCTCGTGTTCTTAGAATATTATCCTTAGCCCTCTGCCACTCTGCAATAGACTTGCCGGTCGTCTCTGATACAACTCCAGTCATGCCAATCTTTCGCACTAAACGAGACCTGCTGAATCATCATCTGCCTCAGATCAACTCCACTCTAAACGATCTACTGTTTAGCTGGTGCCTCACCCTGGACATCGGCCTTGAATCTGCCGCCCGGCTAGAAAGAAATAAAGCAGTGAATCTAAAGACCCATTCTCTGTGTCGGACTTCACACGTAACTGCCTGACTGAAATGAAGATGAAGTTTACTGCTCACTCCAGAAACACTCACTGAACAACCTTCAGAATACAGATTAAATTCCTGGCGTAAACGAGACAGCAGCAACACAGAATGGATCGTACCATGTGAGAACTCCTCTTGTGGCCGTGAAGAAAGGTGGCCGACAAGTAAGACGCTCAACAGGCGGAGTTGGAAAGTGTAAGACCAACCTGACGAAGTGATTATTGTCTTGCGACTCCATCCTGTGCGAATGCGGAGAAATGCGAACTAAGGGCTATCTTCTCGTCTGCAATCTGTGCTCCCTAGAAGAACTGGTGGCAGCAACCCATGAAGCTTGTGAGGTGGCTAAATATTGGTCTCACAGCATTTGAAATGCGTGTTACTATGTAACAGCTGTTTTTAGTTACATCTTCTACAGATTATTTGAACGATTCGTCTATCGGAATGATGTGGAACGAGTCAGTTTACAGTACGTGTATACATGACTACTGTTAACGTTAATGAACACGTTATGATTGTATTCCTACACATGCAACAACACTTCAAACAAGTTTTTTTTCTTTTTTTACTGTCTACTAGTTTTTAAGTGAAATTCGTCGATGGAATAGAATAAGTTGTCCAAGAGAAATGATTTTAAATTACATATAAAACTTGCTTCGCTACCTGTCTGACATTTTATGCTATTGGGCAGAGGATTAAAAATTTTTATTGCTGCAAATTGAACTCCTCTATGAGCCGCTGACAGCTTTAAGAATAAAGGTCATTTTTCCCTCTCAGCGTTGTAGGTATGTTCGTCACAGTTATTGTCAAATTGTGATGGATTATTTATGACGAATTCCAGTAGCCAGAAAGCTGGTAATCCTTATAATACCAGACTGCAATTTTCTGTGTATTGTTTTGATTACATGATGAATGTTTCCTGATACGATTAAATACGTTACAGGACTGTTAAGTGGTATTACGTAAGTCGGCAGGATGTTTCCGACACGTGGTAACTTGTATACTTTGAAATCAGTTGTTGTGATGTGAATAGACGTACCGAAGTTACTTAGAATGAAAATTTAACTGTCACACTTCATAATAGTTAAAATGTACCGTGGCCGAAGTAAAATTGGAGGCTGGTGGCTTATCATTTGTCATATAATTATCTATACAAACATTTTATTTTTACAGGAATAATTGTAATTTTAAATGCTTTAGGTGAATTTATGTTCATTTGCAATTATGTTGAGAACCGCCCGAAAATGGACGAATGATGCTCCGAAGCAGACAGCATAATTAATAAAGAATACTGAGAGAGGCGTATGCCTTTCACTTAACGCTGTCAGTATCTTCTACATAGGTGTTCCCGATTTTCCATCTTATGTTTCCAAACAGAACAATAAGTTATGAAAATCTATGTTATAGTCAGAGGCAGCTCATATTTACGCATTCTGGGTGTTTATAAAGTTTTAAATTCAGATAAATATGCGAGTGCGAAATTAACAGGATCTGCTGTATAACAGTTACGCTTATCACCATATTTATACAAGTTCAGCCGCTGTCAATAACAACAACAACAACAATAATAATAATAATAATAATAATAATAACACAGGCTACAGATCAGAATAGAAAAACTGAGAAAAGACATCGGACAGCTAACACAATTTATAAGAAATGAAATATCAGACAAAAAACGGAAAAGGTTAGGTAAAATCTCACAACAAGAAGCGACAGAGCAATTAGATGAAAAGAAGCAGAAATTACAAACATTGCCAAACGACTTAGAAGACACAAAAAAAGTGAAAATAGAAGGAAACAAAACCAAAAATTCAACACAAACCAAAAGAAATTTTACCAGACAATAGATAACACACACATTAAAATAGACAATCCACCTAAAATAACATACATGGAACACTTCTGGAGCAACATATGGCCAAACCCGGTACAACATAACAGACATGCACGGTGGATACAAGCAGAAACAGACACATACGAGATGATACCACAAATGCCTGAAGTGATAATTTTGCAACATGAAGTCACCCGAGAAATTAATTCTACGCACAATTAGAAAGGCCCTAGAAAAGATAAAATAGCAAATTTATGGCTAAAGAAGTTCACCTCAACACATTCACATCTAACTAAATTATTTAATAGCTACACTGCAGACCCATACACAGTCCCTGATACACTTACACAAGGAATAACTTATGTGAAACCTAAAGATCAAGCAGACACAGCAAACCCAGCAAAATATCGCCCCACAGGTTCGAATCCTGCCTCGGGCATGGATGTTTGTGATGTCCTTAGGTTAGTTAGGTTTAACTAGTTCTAAGTTCTAGGGGACTAATGACCTCAGAAGTTGAGTCCCATAGTGCTCAGAGCCAAAATATCGCCCCATAACATGCCTACCAACAATATACAAAATATTAACTTTAGTCATTACACAGAAATTAATGACACATACAACACAGAACAAAATTATAAATAAAGAACAAAAAGGCTGCTTCAAAGGAGCACAAGGATGTAAAGAGCAACTGATAATAGATGCAGAGGTGACATATCAAGCTAAAATTAAACAAAGGTCGCTACACTACGCATACATTGATTACCAAAAAGCTTTTGATAGTGTACCCCACTCATGCTTACTACAAATATTGGAAATATACAAAGTAGATCCTAAATTGATACAGTTCCTAAACATAGTAATGACAAATTGGAAAACCACACTTAATATCCAAACACCTTCAAATAATATCACATCACTGACAATACAGATTAAGCGTGGAATATACCAAGGAGACTCATTACGTCCTTTCCGGTTCTGCCTTGCTCTGAACCCACTATCCAACATGCTAAATAATACAAATTATGGACATAATATTACTGGAACATACCAACACAAAATCACACATTTGCTATACATGGATGATCTAAAACTACTCGCAGCAACAAATCAACAACTCAACCAATAACAGAAGTATTCATCAGTGATATAAATATGGCTTTTGGAACAGACAAATGTAAGAAAAATAGCATAGTCAAGGGAAAACACACTAAACAAGAAGATTACATATTAGATAACCACAGCGACTGCATAGAAGCGATGGAAAAAACAGATGCCTATAAATATCTAGGATACAGACAAAAAATGGGAATAGATAATACAAATATTAAAGAAGAACTAAAAGACAAATATAGACAAAGACTAATAAAAATACTGAAAACAGAATTGATAGCAAGAAAAAAGTAGAACTGTTTTTACGGAATTTTATTGTTTTGTACATAATTAAGTACAGCTTAAGACAAGAACGAAATAATGTTTAAGCTTCCGCTACTCTTCGTTTCGCGTTTTTGAGTGAGTAGAAGTTTCCGTGCTTTTTTATTATTTTCGGACGAATGTACAGGATCCCTAATTCGTGTATTAGTTAACAAATTAACTTCCTGGCGGAACAACAGGCATTCTTACGTTTCACCCACACAACAACTTACGCTTATTATACACTATATTTGTTATTTATATTTGTTGAATGTTTGTCTGTAATCATGCTAATTTGATTTCGTCACTCTCGCAGACAACGGACCTGATCTGGGAGGCCCTACTTCTTTGCGGCTAACCTTTTTTTGTATTAGCTCTTAATACAGGTTCAACAGAGTTCGAGTTGACACGGCACAGAATGCCGATACCTGCACAGTAAACAACCAGCTACAGAGACAAACTGCCATTTGCGAACTTATTAATCAAGTAGTACTATCTACCAACAAGGTCACTTGACTAGAATAAAAATGTGGCGTTGAAAGTTAGAGGGGAAGCTCACTGTCTTCGAACCCCCCCCCCCCCCTCCTCCCCACACTCCGCCCCCCGCCCCCATATAAAAGTGAATATCAGAGAAACCAGTGAGACAGCTTTTCGTGAATGTTCAGATATACATACAATGTGGGCCTACAGTACAGATAAACCTGACCCGCCATAGCCGGCCGAAGTGGCCATGCGGTTAAAGGCGTTGCAGTCTGGAACCGCAAGACCGCTACGGTCGCAGGTTCGAATCCTGCCTCGGGCATGGATGTTTGTGATGTGCTTAGGTTAGTTAGGTTTAACTAGTTCTAAGTTCTAGGGGACTAATGACCTCAGCAGTTGAGTCCCATAGAGCTCAGAGCCATTTGAACCATTTGAACCCGCCATAAGATCAACAGATGTCAAAAGCATGAATAAATGCTACAGCCTCACAATCGACGATAATGTGTTTCACGGTTGTCAGCGCCTCAAACGGATTACTGTATCATAACATCCAAAACCTAATGTGTTATATCTCATTCAGAATCCCTCAAAACAGGTTTTCCTATCAGTATAACTACAACATGTACTGACGTCTGATGTACAGGGTGTTTCAAAAATGACCGGTATATTTGAAACGGCAATAAAAACTAAACGAGCAGCGATAGAAATACACCGTTTGTTGCAATATGCTTGGGACAACAGTACATTTTCAGGCGTACAAACTTTCGAAATTACAGTAGTTACAATTTTCAACAACAGATGGCGCTGCAAGTGATGTGAAAGATATAGAAGACAACGCAGTCTGTGGGTGCGCCATTCTGTACGTCGTCTTTCTGCTGTAAGCGTGTGCTGTTCACAACGTGCAAGTGTGCTGTAGACAACATGGTTTATTCCTTAGAACAGAGGATTTTTCTGGTGTTGGAATTCCACCGCCTATAACACAGTGTTGTTGCAACAAGACGAAGTTTTCAACGGAGGTTTAATGTAACCAAAGGACCGAAAAGCGATACAATAAAGGATCTGTTTGAAAAATTTCAACGGACTAGGAACGTGACGGATGAACGTGCTGGAAAGGTAGGGCGACCGCCTACGGCAACCACAGAGGGCAACGCGCAGCTAGTGCAGCAGGTGATCCAACAGCGGCCTCGGGTTTCCGTTCGCCGTGTTGCAGCTGCGGTCCAAATGACGCCAACGCCCACGTATCGTCTCATGCGCCAGAGTTTACACCTCTATCCATACAAAATTCAAACGCGGCAACCCCTCAGCGCCGCTACCATTGCTGCACGAGAGACATTCGCTAACGATATAGTGCACAGGATTGATGACAGCGATATGCATGTGGGCAGCATTTGGTTTACTGACGAAGCTTATTTTTACCTCGACAGCTTCGTCAATAAACAGAACTGGCGCTTATGGGGAACCGAAAAGCCCCATGTTGCAGTCCCATCGTCCCTGCATCCTCAAAAAGTACTGGTCTGGGCCGCCATTTCTTCCAAAGGAATCATTAGCCCATTTTTCAGATTCGAAACGATTACTGCATCACGCTATCTGGACATTCGTCGTGAATTTGTGGCGGTACAAACTGCCTTAGACGACACTGCGAACACCTCGTGGTTTATGAAAGATGGTGCCCGGCCACATCGCACGGCCGACGTCTTTAATTTCCTGAATGAATATTTCGATGATCGTGTGATTGCTTTGGGATATCTGAAACATACAGGAGGCGGCGTGGATTGGCCTCCCTATTCGCCAGACATGAACCCCTGTGACTTCTTTCTGTGGGGACACTTGAAAGACCAGGTATACCGCCAGAATCCAGAAACAATTGAACAGCTGAAGCAGTACATCTCATCTGCATGTGAAGCCATTCCGCCAGACACGTTGTCAAAGGTTTCGGGTAATTTCATTCAGAGACTACGCCATATTATTGCTACGCATGGTGGATATGTGGAAAATATCGTACTATAGAGTTTCCCAGACCGCAGCGCCATCTGTTGTTGACAATTGTAACTACTGTAATTTCGAAAGTTTGTCTGCCTGAAAATGTACTGTTGTCCCAAGCATATTGCAATAAACGGTGTATTTCTATCTCTGCTCGTTTAGTTTTTATTGCCGTTTCAAATATACCGGTCATATTTGAAACACGCTGTATATAGTGAGTGAATTGGCATATCTGTGGAGTGTGCTACCACCTGGTGGGATTTACGCCAAGTGAACGAGGATAAATGTCTGCTGCAATGTGCTGCCGAGCGGTGGTGTTGAAGTAAACTTGCAGGTGAGTGGTGAAGGCTAGACGTGCACGTTGTGAACCGTGCACATTATTTATGAAATCTGTATGTATTTGGCCTGTAAGGCAATAACGTCACGTCAGTTGCGCACGCGCAGAAGTTCCTTAAAATATGGACAAGTGAAGGTGTGCTCGTGACCCTGATGCCAAGTTTCACCGAGTCCAGAGGAGCAATGTATAGATTACCGCATCTACATTACGTTTAACAGCATTCAAAGAACAATAACCAATAAATCCGCATTATTTCAAGAGTTAGGTTGTTCTTGTGCTCTTAAATAACACCTGCCATGGGGTACAGTCCAGATGAAGCACATAAGGGAGAGGAAAATGAAAACAGTAACTACGACATCGAAGCTGTTGGGATGAAGGAACTACATACATGATTCATAAATACAGAGAACAGAAAGGTTGTTGCCCCTGACAGGTGTTACTACTGTGTGTTCTCTCCAAAGGTAGCTCTTCACAAGGTGATTCTGCCACTTGCAGCTCTCTTCATTTCCACATATCTTCAGTTTCCTTTATTGTTTTCCACAATTTGTATCTTCTCCTTTATTTCATTCTTCTCCCACATACTAATCCTTCCAGTGCATTCCCTATCAAATAGTCCTTTGTAACATGCGACAAAGCCAGTTCTTCTTTCTTTTTCTTATAACTTCCCATAGTCTGCTTCTCACCCCTGTTCTTTCCAGCACTTCATTGGTCAATCTCTGAACCCAAATATACCTCTCCATTCTCCTCCATACATGCATCGCAAACACTTCTCAAGTCCTTTGTCCTCTCTTCTCGTGGTCCTTATTTCAGCTCCCTACAGTGCCACACTCCACTTGGTTGCTACTTTCCTGTGCTTTTCATCTAGCTTTGTAAACTTTATCTTCCTATTGAAAGCTTCCTTAGATGCCGCAATTACAACTTTGATCTCCTGGAGGGACATTAGATCTTCCATTATTTTGCTTGCGTTGTATCTCAAAAATTTCACTTTCTTAATTTTAATTTGCTCTGTCCTAACATTAACTGTTTTACGTTATTTGTCACTCGCTGTGCACCATGTCTCTGAGAGTATATGAGAGAATTTATACTACTTGGTAGTTGATGGTTAGAGGAGAAACGTAGCTGTTACAGTTAGTCTACGAAAACCAGTTCATAGATGTTGACCACTGATGGAATCGTGTATACGATTGGATTTAATGCACTCAGCTTCAATTAAGGTCCGAAACTGATTTACTGAAGCACTGAGACGGTAGCCCTATAATAAATAACATCATAAGGACAACTGTAGGTGTTTCCTTGTCACATGAGTGAACGGCCGACGTCATTCAAACCTTCTTTCAGAAGAGTGGACATGCAGAAACTTAGGTTACTAGCTTTCCTTAAGAAGAAGACAACTGAGGTGCTCGTGCAGAGTTTAAATGCGCACGTTTCCAAAATAGGATACTCAACATCTCGCTCAGACTATGGAGGAATCAATTTGTTAAAGTCAGGGTGTAAACTATATTCTAAGATTGTTGTAAATAGACCGCAGGCGTTAACAGATTAATTTTTAACAGAAAATCAATGTGATTTTAGATCTTTAGTTGAAAAATATCAACTAAAAACACTCTCTGCACTTGTAGATCTTGGAAAAGTTTGATGATATGTAAGCAGAGAAAACGTCATGGGAGACTGATTGATACCCAGTCATCTCATTTTAATTACTGAAAGTTTATACAGGGTGCTCTAAAATTCCCATTGGAGACTTCTAGGACTTCTAGAGTGGACTGAGTAGACAATATTTTGAACCGGAACCCATTTCCGGAAATGTACCGTTTCCGTGCCACAGCCGTTTGAAAACATGTTTTCTAGTTAGGTATGCAACAGACTGGTCATGGTGAGGGGTTCTTATGTCGGATCGGCTGTCATTTGGCGTCTCTCTTACCTCTCTGACCTGGTTCGAGCCTACTTCACGCGCTGTCACTGGCTGAGTACATTTGCAGAATACACCGACATGCTCCTTCTGTATGGCGAAGCTCACGGTAATAGAAGAGCTGCTGGTCGCTTTTACGAGATCGTTATCCACAACGTCCGACGGCATCGTACAGCCTTTTCACTACAATTACAGAACTTCCAGAGGGTACCTCCACCACCAGCTGGCGTGACTGTGGTCCTCCAAGGAGACGCCGCACAGTAAGGTTAAAAGAGGCTATACTGCACCACGTTGAAGAGAACCCGCCACCGAGTACACGAACAACTGCGCTTGCGATGGACATTGCTCCCAGCACCATCGCGTATGTTTCACATGACCATCTCCAAAGGATACAGTCACTAATGCCCACTGACTTTGCACCACACCTTGACTTCTGTGCGCAGTTTTTGTGACGCTGCATCAACGAGCCCTTAGTGTTTCCACGGCGCATCCTCTTCACAGATGAATGCAAGTTTACTAGCGACTGTGTTCTCAGCCCTCAGAAAAGCCATGTCTGGGCAAACGAAAACTCACATACCACTTATGTCCAGGGATTCAAACACAGATTTGGCTCCAATGTGCGGGCAGGTACTCTGGTAGATCATGTGAGTGGACCATACATGCTTCCACCAAATTTCACGGGCCTCATCTAAATGAGCTTCCTACAACAAGTGTTGGGCGAGTTGTTGGACGCTGTGCAACTGAAAGTCCGTCAGTACATGTGATTTGAACATGACTGTGCATTCACTCACTTTTCACGTCCTGTTTGGGAAAACGTGGAATATGTGGATTATCACCATCGCTTAGGACGCAGATGGATAGGCTGACATGGTGGAGTCGCATGACATCCACTATCACCGAATGTGACTCCACTGGACTTTTTTGTTTGAGGTAGAATGAAGAATTTGGTCTATGAGACACCTGTAGACACAAAAGAAGAACTTGTACCACGAGTTGTCATCGCTGCAGCGCAGACTGGAGAGACATCAGGTGCGATAGAGCGTGTGTACCACAACATCATTCGTAGGTACGACGTGTGCACTGAACTTGGTGGTCGCCACATCGAACCTTACAGATGCTGACCCTCCTTTTAAAAGGGCAAAAACGGTTGAAGTTTAATTGTAAGCAAGTGTCGGTGAAAACTGATTAAGTTTACTTTTTTGTCTCTTTAGTTATTAATGGGTAGAATTATGAAACAAGTGAAGTACTGGGTCACGTCAAATAAATTACTTGTTAATTGTTCGCGTTAATAACATATTTTCAAATTATCACGGAAAAGGTATGTCCAAAATATTATCTACTCAGTACACTCTACCTGATAGAAGTTTGTGATGGGTATGTTACAGCAACCTGTATGAAGGGATCAGTTCACTCTCCCGGCTCGTGTGTTGGCCAGCTTGCACTCGATTTTTAGCTGGTTTTCTTAACAGTGAATCACTGGCAAAACAAGTGTATTGGTACACAAACGTCGATGATGACCCGTGTATGTGGAAAAATTTCACAAGATAACTCAAGAAGCACTTGCAAAACATGAACTAGTGGCATAATAACGTATAGGTCAGTATCTAATTAGGAGATTCCACCATTAATTTCCCAGATGTCATATTGAAGACAGGAAATAGCAATAATAAATTTAAAACTCTGCCGGAAAGACTCCTTTACTGACACATTTATCCTAGCTTCTTCTGAACATCCAACAGCCCACAAACATGCTTCATTCCATCGCGTGATCTACCATTACCTTTCTATCTCAGTGTCCCAATAAGACTATCACAAGGTACTCAGTACAATAAAAACAATTTCTACGTATAAATAATAAATCTGAATCCAGATTTATTCAGATGAAATTATTTGGTTTCAGAGTCCTTTTCAGGTCTCAGACATCTATGGTGTTATACGAGTATATGCAGATTAAAGAGAAAAATGAAAATTTATTCCAAGGCCAGGATTCTAACGCAGGAGACTTGGGTTTGAATTCCGGCCTTGGGACAAAATTTCATTCTTCGTTTCAGTCTACATACACTACTGGCCATTAAAATTGCTACACCACGACGTGCTACAGACGCGAAATTTAACCGACAGGAAGAAGATGCTGTGATATGCAAATGATTAGCTTTTCAGAGCATTCACACAAGGTTGGCGCCGGTGGCGACACCTACAACGTGTTCACATGACGAAAGTTTCCAACCGATTTCTCATACACAAAAAGCAGCTGATCGCGGTTGCCTAGTGAAACATTGTTGTGATGCCTCGTGTAAGGAGGAGAAATGCGTACCATCACGTTTCCGACTTTGATAAAGGTCGGATTGTAGCCTATCGCGATTGCGGTTTATCGTATCGCGACACTGCTGCTCGCGTTGGTCGAGATCCAATGACTGTTAGCAGAATATGGAATTGGGGGGTTTAGGAAGGTAATACGGAACGCCGTGCTGGAACCCAACGGCCTCGTATCACTAGCAGTTGAGATGACAGGCATCTAATCGGCATGGCTGTAACGGATCGTGCAGCCACGTCTCGACCCCTGAGTCAACAGGTGGGGACGTTTGCAAGACAAAAATCATCTACACGAACAGTTCGACGACGTTTGCAGCAGCATGGGCTATCAGCTCAGAGGCCGTTGCTGCGGTTACCCTTGACGCTGCAACACAGACATGAGCGCCTGCGATGGTGTACTCAACGACGAACCTGGGTGCTCGAATGGCAAAATGTCATTTTTTCGGATGAATCCAAGTTCTGTTTAAAGCATCATGATGGTCGCATCTGTGTTTGGCGATATCGCGGTGAACGCACGTTGCAAGCGTGTATTCGTCATCGCCATACTGGCGTATCACCCGTCGTAATGGTATGGGGTGCCATTGGTTACACGTCTCGGTCACCTCTTGTTCGCATTGACGCTCTTTGAACGGTGAATGTGTTACGACCCGTGGCGCTACCCTTCATCCGAACGCTGCGAAACCCTACATTTCAGCAGGATAATGCACGACCGCATGTTGCAGGTCCTGTACAGGCCTTTCTGGATACAGAAAATGTTCGACTGCTGCCCTGGCCAGCACATTCTCCAGATCTCTCACCAATTAAAAACGTCTGGTCAATGGTGGCCGAGCAACTGGCTCGTCTCAATACTCACTAGTCACTAGGCCTACTCTTGATGAACTGTGGTATCCTGTTGAAGCTACATGGGCAGCCAGACCTGTACACGCCATCCAAGCTCTGTTTGACTCAATGCCCAGGCGTATCAAGGCCGTTATTACGGCCGGAGGTGGTTGTTCTGGTTACTGATTTCTCAGGATCTAAGCACCCAAATTGCGTGAAAATGTAATCACATGTCAGTTCTAGTTTAATATATTTGTCCAATGAATACCCGTTTCTCATCTGCATTTCTTCTTGGTGTAGCAGTTTTAATGGCCAGTAGTGTATCTACTGGGGACATTAAATAAGTAATGCAAAACGTTAAAGAATGGAAAATCCAAGATGGAATGTAACAATATTGTGAAAATGAAAGTTGCTACTCAGCATACAGCGGAGATACTATGCCGCAGATAGGCACTACAAAAAGATTGTCACAAGTATAGCTTTTGGCCAGTAAGGTCCGTCAGGATAAGAGGAAAAACACACATATACACACTCATGCAAACGCAGCACACTCTCACTTGACTGCAGTCTCAGGCAACTGAAGTCACACTCAGCATTTCTTTTCTGAAAGCAGGTTGCTTTAATTCAGTATTCCAATACACCACATAATTCCCCACACTTTTGGCTAAAAACCTCTATTTTTCAACATAATTACCGTTCAATCCGACGGCTTTACCCCACGTTACTTGGAGGGCCTGTATGCCGGCATGATGCCATTCTACTGGTCGACGATGTAACCAACGTCCTACTGCACAAAAAGTTCCCCATCAGCTACGGAGCACTTTCCGCGGAGTGCATCCTTCATTGGGCCAAACAAATGGAAGGCGGAAGGCGCGAGATCCGGTCTGCAGGGTGAACGAGGAAGAACACTCCAATAAACTTGTTCAAACTTGTGTGGCGTCTGGCGTTGTAGTGGAGAAGGAGAAGTTCGTTTACATTTTTGTGGCGACGAAAACGCTGAAGTCGTTTCGTCAGTTTCCTAAGAAGAGTTGCTTACATGAAATGTTGTCCAAAAAAGCCATTACAAAGTCAAGTAAGCCATGAATTACAGAGGGAATTAAGATACCGTGTAAGAGGGAAATATATGGACAGGCCAGAAAAAGTCAGGATCCGACGTTACTTGCTTACTACAAAAGATACTGTAATATTTTAAGGGAAGTCATTAAGAAGTCGAGAAGCTTATGTGTTCTGACAGAAATGAATAATGCGGATAAAAAGATTTAAAATATATGGAATATTGTCAAATGGGAGATGGGGCAGCCTGACAGTGCACAGCATACCATAGAAATAAAGCTAAATGATGTTGTGAGTGATTCACAAGTTGCAAGTATTTTTAACAATCACTTTCTGAGTGTAGTAGCAAAAATAGGGTTAAAGGGTTTAGCTGAAGAAGCAAAAACGTATGTTAAAAATGTCCATCCCCAGGACTTTAGGCCTTTAGAAATAGCACCAACATCCCCCACTGAAATTAAGGGAATTATATATATACTGAAAAACAAGGCTCATGTGGTGTTGATTGAGTGCCTAACAGAATTTTGAAGTGTTGTTATAGTTTAATAAGTGGAGTCCTCAGTGATATATGTAATGCTTCGCTGGCACAGGGAATTTTTCCAGACAGATTGAAATACGCAAATGTCAGACCTCTTCGTAAGAAAGGGGACAAGAGTGACTCAAATAATTATAAACCAATCTCACTGCTGACTTCATTTTCTAAAATATTCGAAAAAGCTATGTATTCAAGAGTAGTCTCACATTTAAGTGAAAATAATTTACTCAGCATGTCACAGTTCGGATTCCAGAAGGGTTACTCGACTAAGAATGCTATCTACACATTTAACCATCAAATAGGTACAAGCCCTACATAACAAATTATCGCCAGTTTGTATTTTTTGTGACCTTTCCAAGGCATTTGACTGTGTGGATCATGTCACACTCTTAGAAAAACTCAGGTTTTATGGAATTGAAGGGTATACACACAGCTGGTTTCAATCATACTTAACGAACAGAAAGCAAAACTTTGTGCTGAATAACATAAATAATGTTGGGAGGGTGTTAAATTCCAGTGAATGGGGAGTTATCACAAAGGGAGTCCCACAGGGTTCAATTTTGGGTCCTCTGCTTTTCCTTATTCATGCGAATGACCTCTCACTTAACGTTCAGCAAGCAGAACCAGTACTTTCTGCAAATGACGCGAGTGTTATAATAAATCCCATTCCAGAAAAAGCAGATGAAGATATTGTTAAGGATGTCTTTCAAAGAATTATTAAGTGGTTCTCAGAAAATGAACTCTCCATTAATTTTGAAAAAAACTCACTATATCCAATTCTGTACCCCGAATAGTCATACCGAAAATTGATGTAGCATATGAACAGGGCTCAGTTAACAGGGTAGGTTTCTCCAAATTTTTCGGTGTTCACATTGACGACAATTTGGACTGGAAGAAACATATTACTGAGATTCTCAAACAATTAAGTTCAGCTTCTTTCGCTCTTCATATAATCGCTAGTCTTGGTAATAAACAGATCAGCGTCGTATCATACTTTGCATATTTCCACTCAATAATGTCTTATGGAATAATTTTCTGGGGTAACTCACCATTTGGGCAAAGTATTGATTGCACAAATGAGAGCAGCGAGAATAATTAGTGGTGTTCACGCAAGGACGTCATGTACACCTATTCAAGGAGTCCGGTGTTTTAACTGTACCATCAGAGTACATAGATTCGCTAATGAAATTCGTTATAAATAATCCATGTCAATTCGCGAAGAACAGTGATGGTCATATGTACAACACTAGAGGGAAAAATGACCTCTCCTATCCGTTATTGAAGCTGTCAGTTACTAAAAAAGGAGTACATTATTCAACAACAAAAATCTTTGATCATATTCCCAACAACATAAAGTGTCTGGAAGGTAGCAGATCAAGTTTTAAATCTAGTTTACAATCATTTCCTTTGGACAACTCCTTCTATAGCATGGACGAGTTTCTGTTTCAGAACTGGTATAAAATAATTTTACCTCTACATGTTGCTGCATGTGTAGAACTAAAAATTTCAGTAATATTAATATTAGCACTATTCATGTGTGTGTATATGTATAGGGTGGTCCATTGATGGTGACTGTGCCAAATATCTCACAAAATAAGCGTCAAACGAAAAAACTACAAAGAACGAAACTTGTCTAACTTGAAGGGGGAAACCAGATGGCTCTATGTTTAGCCCGCTAGATGACGCTGCCAAAGGTCAAACGGATATCAACTGCGTTTTTTTAAATAGGAACCCCCATTTTTAATACATATTCGTGTAGTACGTAAAAATGGCTCTGAGCACTGGGACTCAACTGCTGTGGTCATCAGTCCCCTAGAACTTAGAACTAATTAAACCTAACTAACCTAAGGACACCACACACATCCATGCCCGAGGCAGGATTCGAACCTGCGACCGTAGCAGCAGCGCGGCTCCGGACTGGAGCGCCTAGAACAGCACGACCACCGCGGCCGGCTAGTACGTAAAGAAATATGAATGTTTTAGTTGGAGAACTTTTTTCGCTTTGTGATAGATGGCGCTGTAACAGTCACAAACATATGACTCACAATTTTAGACGAACAGTTGGTAACAGGTAGGTTTTTTAAATTAAAATACAGAACATAGGTACGTTTGAACATTTTATTTCGGTTGTTCCAATGTGATACATGTACATTTGTGAACCTATCATTTCTTAGAAAGCATGCAGTTACAGCGTGATTACCTGTAAATACCACATTAATGCAATAAATGCTCAGAATGATGTCCGTCAACCTCAATGCATTTGGCAATACTTGTAACGACATTCCTCTCAACAGCGAGTAGTTCGCTTTCCGTAATGTTCGCACATGCATTGAAAACGCGCTGACGCATGTTGTCAGGCGTTGTCGGTGCATCACAATAGCAAATATCCTTCAAATTTCCTCACAGAAAGAAATCCGGGGAAAGGAATGCTGTGAACCAATCCACCTGTCATGAAATATGCTATTCAATACCGCTTCAACCGAACACGAACTATGTGCCGGACGTCCATCATGTTGTAAGTACATCGCCATTCTGTCATGCGGTGAATCATCTTGTAGTAACCTCGGTAGAACATTATGTAGCAAATCAGCATACATTGCACCATTTAGATTGCCATCGATAAAAAGGAGGCCAATTTCCTTCCTCCCATAGTGCTGCACCGTACATTAACCCACCAAGGTCGCTGATGTTTCAATTGTCGCAACCATTGTGGATTTTCCGTTGCGCAATAATGCATATTATGCTGGTTTACGTTACCGATGTTGGTGAATGACGCTTCGTCGCTAAATAGAACGCGTGCAAAAACTCTGTCATCGTCCTGTAATTTCTCTTGTGCCCAGCGGCAGAACTGTACACGACGTTCAAAGTCGTCGCCATGCAATTCCTGGTGAATAGAAATACGGTACGGGTGCAATCGATCTTGATTTAGCATTCTCAACACCCACGTTTTTGTGATTCCCGATTCTCGCGCAATTTCTCTCCTACTGATGTGTGGATTAGCCGCGACAGCAGCTGAAACACCTACTTGGGCATCATCATCTGTTGCAGGCCGTGGTTGACGTTTCACATGTGTCTGAGCACTTCCTGTTTCCTTAAATGTGTGTTGGGGCTTATGGGCGCTCAACGTTGAGGTCATCAGCGCCCCTGTTTCCTTAAATAACTTAACTATCCGGGGAACGGTGCGGACACTTGGATGATGTCGGCCAGGATACCGAGCAGCATACATAGCACACGCCCGTTGTGCATTTTGATCACAATAGCCATACATCAACACAATATCGACCTTTTCCGCAGTCGGTAAATGGTCCATTTTAACACGGGTAACGTATCACGAAGCAAATACCGATTGCCCTGGCGGAAAGTTACGTGATACCCCGTACTTATACGTTTGTGACTATTACAGCGCCATCTATCACAAAGCGAAAAAAGTGGTCCTTCTAAAACATTCATACTTCTTTACGTTCTACACGACTCTGTAATAAAATATGGGGGTTCCTATTTTAAAAAAGGCAGTTGATATCCGTTTGACCTATGGCAGCTCCATCTAGCGGGCCAACCACAGCGCCATCTGGTTTCCCCCTTTAAGCTAGACAAGTTTCGTTCTTCGTAGTTTTTTCGTTTGACACTTATTTCGGGAAATATTTGGCCTGGTCACGATCAATGGATCACCCTGCATATATATCTTGTAGTCTGACTTGTCCCCCACCATATCGATAAAATAATCGTGAAAATGATCTACGGAATTTGACATAACTAAACCAAACCAAACGACTTCCGAGTTGATCATTGCATCATCAGCGAGGACATCAAACAGAATACCCCCTTGAGATTCCCGAAAGACCGTCGCCATGATTTCACCGGCTGAAGGTGCGACTTTGAACATTTATTCGAAGGAGACGTGGTGTGGCGCCGCTCCATGGATTGCCATTTTGTTTCCGATAATGTATGTTTAATCGCCTGTGTCGATGTCCGAGAAAAAAAGTGTCTCGTTCACTCTCATAACGCGAAGGCACTTACGCACAGATGGTCCTTCGTTCCTCTTTGTTAGATGGCAGACTACCCGAAATGGTGCACAAGTGTGTCAGCAGTACCAGCAGAGAGGTCCACTTGAGCAGCGAGATGTTTGACTGTGATCTGTTTGTCACCTCGAGTGAGAGTGTCCGCATGTTCCACCATTGCAGGAGTCACAGTAGTGTGCGCCCGACCACCACGCTGGAGACTGGACAAGTAAGCGCGACCTTGTTGCGGTGCTGACAGACGCCTCGCCCAACGACTCACCGTACTTTTGTTCACTGTCGGGTCTCCGTAGACATTTTGCAAGCGCCTACAAATATCTGCGCTGCTCTGGTTTTCTGCCAAAAGAAACTCGTTGACAATTCTCGTCTTGGAACTCACCTCCTTTACGGACGCCATTTTGAAGGCTACGCATAACGCCGCCACTATTGAAACTTCATGCAGCTGTAGGAGCTGAAGCGGGAATGTTGCACAATGTTTCACCTTTTTTCATCCGCAACCGGCCGAGAAAAAAAACGTGTTGCGTTACGTATTGACGCCCCTCGAATATTATTAAATGGTTAAAGTAGGCACGGAGTACCTGTAGGAGGGTGCCTATCTAACGGCTTCTACAGGCAGCAAAAATTTGATTTCTCAGTATTTCACGAAATTCTGAATAATTCAGTATTTAGTTGACTATGTACATAATTGTGGTTCATTTATCGTAAATTATCAAGCTGCGTTTTTGATAATCACACAGAGTACGCAAAAGAACTTGCCCCTCTTCTAACAGCCGTGTACCGTAAGTCTCTAGAGGAACGGAAGGTTCCAAATGATTGGAAAAGAGCACAGGCAGTCCCAGTCTATAAGAAGGGTCGTCGAGCAGATGCACAAACTATAGGCCTAAATCTCTGACATCGATCTGTTGTAGAATTTTAGAACATGTTTTTTGCCCAGGGATCATGTCATTTCTGGAAACCCAGAATCTACTCTGTAGGAATCAACATGGTTTCCGGAAACAGCGATCGTGTGAGACCCAACTCACTTAATTTGTTCATGAGACCCAGAAAATATTAGATACAGGCTCCCAGGTAGATGCCATTTTCCTTGACTTCCGGAAGGCGTTCGATACAGTTTCGCACTGTCGCCTGATACACAAAGTAAGAGCCTACGGAATATCAGACCAGCTGTGTGGCTGGGTAGAAGAGTTTTGAGCAAACAGAACACAGCATGTTGTTCTCAATGGAGAGACGTCTACAGACGTTAAAGCAACCTCTGGCGTGCCACAGGGGACTATTATGGGACCGCCGGCCGCGGTGGCCGTGCGGTTCTGGCGCTGCAGTCCGGAACCGCGGGACTGCTACGGTCGCAGGTTCGAATCATGCCTCGGGCATGGGTGTGTGTGATGTCCTTAGGTTAGTTAGATTTAAGTAGTTCTAAGTTCTAGGGGACTTATGACCGAAGACGTTGAGTCCCATAGTGCTCAGAGCCATTTGAACCATTTTTTATTATGGGACCATTGCTATACACAGTAAACGTATTTGCAGCGAAATGCAGGAAGATCTGCAGCGGATAGGCACTTGGTGCAGGGAGTGGCAACTGACCCTTAACACAGACGAATGTAATGTATTGCGAATAGATAGAAAGAAGAATCCTTTATTGTATGATTACATGATAGCGGAATAAACACTGGTAGCAGTTACTTCTGTAAAATATCTGGGAGTATGCATACAGAGCGATTTGAAGTGGAATGATCATATAAAATTAATTGTTGGTAAGGCGGGTGCCAGGTTGAGATTGATTGGAGTCCTTAGAAAATGTAGTCCATCAAGAAAGTAGGTGGCTTACAAAACACTCGTTCGACCTATACTTGAGTATTGCTCATCAGTGTTGGATCCGCACCAGGTCGGGTTGAAAGAGGAGATAGAGAAGATCCAAAGAAGAGCGGCGCGTTTCGTCACAGGGTTATTTGGTAAGCGTCATAGCGTTACGGAGATGTTTAGCAAACTCAAGTGGCAGACTCTGCAAGACAGGCGCTCTGTAGCGCGGTGTAGCCTGCTGTCCAGGTTTCGAGAGGGTGCGTTTCTGGATGAGGTATCGAATATATTGCTTCCCCCTACTTATACCTCCCGAGGAGATCACGAATGTAAAATTAGAGAGATTAGAGCGCGCACGGAGGCTTTCAGACAGTCGTTCTTCCCGCGAACCATACGCGACTGGAACAGGAAAGGGAGGTAATGACAGTGGAACGTGAAGTGCCCTCCGCCACACACCGTTGAGTGGCTTGCGGAGTATAAATGTAGACGTAGATGTAGAACATGTACAGCTTTCGACATGTTATGACATTATGCTTCTGCAAAGAAGCTTTTGACGTCTGCTAAACTTGTATTAAACTTCTGCAGACAATAGATTAATCTGTTGAAACGGTTAAAGCGAAATAAATGTGCTAAATGCGTAACCGACAACTGAATTTTATTTTGAAATGTATAACACGGCTGAGAAAATAACAGCCATGAATAAACTCGTAAAGCTACGTTAAAGGTTTAATACAATGCCAAGTATTAAAGTTAGGAAGCATAGTAACTGGCAGCGAACAAATTACCTGGACTATGTTCATACAGTACTGGAGAATGAGAGAACTTAGCGATTTGTAACAAACTTTAAAAATAAATTAAAACCTATTCAAAACATTTTGTCCTAACCACCTCCCCTTCCCGACAGCAAAATAATGGAAAAAAACGCGTATTATATTTTCGATGCAAAAATTTAGCATCACTCATGACATTTTAATTTATTACTTCTTTACTAATAACTCCATTCAGGATGTATTTTGTAGACACTATCAACTAACGCCAATGTATGTACCTTCAAACATATACATTCTGAGACGCATAGGCTACTGAATAAGATATGACATCATAACTTCAGGGGACAGGGCATCATAAACAATGGGATGCATGAAAAATTATCTTTTCTAAAAACTGAGTGCAAATTAGCCAACGTGACTTCCAACAAACTTTAAACACAATTTCAAACCTTTCCTAAATTTTCTCGCTTGCAGCCCCAAAAATAATGAAAGGCAAACAGTTTATTGTTCAAAATGTTCATGGTTCATGCGATAAACTTCAGCATCAAGCATGATATATCAGTTTATTATTTAAATTTATTCCTTATTTACTGCTAACTATATTCACTTCCCGTTCTGCAGATAGTATCCATATATATCTCTTAATACACCTAAGAAATTACATCACTGTACTGGAGGGTAAAAATCGTAGAGGGAGACCAAGAGATGAATACACTAAGCAGATTCAGAAGGATGTAGGTTGCAGTAGGTACCGGGAAATGAAAAATCTTGCACAGGATAGAGTAGCATGGAGAGCTGCATGAAACCAGTCTCAGGACTGAAGACCACAACAACAACAACTATACACAGTTTAGGAGAAAACACAGATTTTCAGAAAAATGAAGATCGTTCTCAATATGAGTTGTACAAATAATTATGAAATCAAAAAACCTGAGTCGTACTAAGCATCCAGACTTTCGAAGTTGTTTTATATATGAGAGTTCGATTCTTTAACTAAGATGGTGGGGAGTGGGAGGAGGGAGTTACGGTAGTGAATAAACAGTAATGAGAATGGGCTAGGAGAAAATATCAAGTGCGAGGACGACTTTCTTTCAGTTAGTACGGCCTTTCTTTTACGTCCGGTGATTGCTGAGTTGCGCAGTGTTACACAGTGCCAGGACAGCCATTCGCTCTTTCGAGATATCTTTGCATGACACAGCAGGAATGCTAACGGTCTAGCCACACACGAGGGGGCGATTAACGATAGGACAAGATAAACGCTTCCGGGCAGCACAATGGAGACTCGTTACGTGGCTCGCTCGCTATCTTCGATGTGTTGAAAACGGTCGCAGGAGTCTTATCTATACGCAAACGACAGCAAATGTGTGTAGGCTAGCGCATAAGATACGAAGGTTGTCAGTGGCAAAAAAACCAGTGTGGAGACACAGGTAGAGGACGCAAATAGAAAAGAGCAAAACAAAAGCGTGGCATGGACCCTCCATGGTATACAGTCCCTGTAAAGAAACATCTAGAGAAGCAGTAACAACCGCACAGCTGATGTAAAACAAAGCACTCCGCTATAGGTAGTGAAATGCTAAATGAGACACGTTTATCTGTCCAAAAGGCAATGTGTGAAGTCTTCAACAAATATCGTAGCAGTCTCTTAGCGAAAGACCGCTCACAAATCGAAAGAAATTCTGATCACAAGTAAAAGCTGTCGAGAACCTTACGGATGACATGTGAACTAAAACTGAAGGTAGCAAATCAAAAGCAGAAATGCCATTTTGTAATTTTTACCATGGAAATTCCAGGAGTACTGCCTCAGTTTAATCCTCACATTACTGCCAAGATGATTGACAGAGGTGACAATTTCAGTGGTGTTGAGAAACAGCTGAAATCGACAAAAGTAAACAAGATTATAGGACCCAATAGGATTCTTATCATGTTCTGTACAGAATTTTCAGTTGAGTTAGGCCCTTGTTTAACCAAAATATATTGAAGGTCCTTGGAAAAAAGGAAAAGAAACTATTGACTGTGGCTGAAAGAAAGCAGAAGTTATCCACAAAGCCAGTGGCCAGTATCATTCATTTTCATTTGTTGTAGAATCTGAAAACGTATTCTGTGATCAGAGAGAATGAATGTCTCCAACAAGTAAAGGTACTAGGTCAGCGTGAAGTGAATGACTTACTGTTTTAAATAAACTACACTGAAATTAATGATCGGATACCTGCTTTTGAAGTAAAACGAGTTTAGCCGTCCGCGGTGTCCGAGCGGTTCTAAGCGCTCAGTCCGGAACCGCGCGACTGCTACGGTCGCAGGTTCGAATCATGCCTCGGGCATGGATGTGTGTAATGTCCTTAGGTTTAAACCTAACTAACCTAAGGACAGCACACACATCCATGCCCGAGGCAGGATTCGAACCTGTGAGCTCTATCTGCAACAGCATTGAAGCACTATGCCTCGTCGACGTGTGTATCGTCATCGTCGCCACCGCATGCCAGTTTATAAACACATAATCAGCCTCGAAAATAAACTTGGAGGAAATGGGACTGCACATTCTGTTATTCTTAATGGACCTATTTTTTCCGGGGATGTCGAGTTAATTTTTCACTTGATGTTGCAAGTGGAGCAGCTGGACGTGGGTGGTTTACACTCGCTATTGTGGAGGACAGCACATACATCCATGCCCGAGGCAGGATTCGAACCTGCGACCGTAGCGGTCGCGCGGTTCCAGACTGTAGCGCCTAGAACCGCTCGGTCACCCCAGCCGGCGATGAACACAGATGTTAAGTTCCATAGTGCTCAAGCCATCTGAACCATTTAAAACGAGTCTACTGGTAGAAAGTACAAATCCTGTCCTGAAACTGACACTGAAGTTGAGAGCTTTTCTGATGTCTGTTACACAAGAAATAGAATTCTTTCCCGTAGTGTCCCTGTGGTGGATCAAAAGATAAGCATCCTGGTATCCATAAGTTTCAAAAAATGCACCTCCAGCGTCGAAGAGGCACCCACATCGACAAATATACAGGAAAGCATGTGAATGCCTGTTGTAACAGAAAGCACTCAATTAGAACACTATTTACTATACCTTCATAAAAATATTGTACCACCAATGCCACAACAAACATTATACACAGTCCAGTCAGATTATCTTGACCACCTATCAAAAGCCTGGATATTCTTCTGAAGGATACTTGTGATGATCAATTCTGCCTTCCAGAATGACGAGATCACTTAGGGCATGCCACGAAAACTTTCCCCAGACCATAACGTGTCCTCCTCCTGCCCGAACCCTTCCAAAGATTTCTGCGGGGTGTTGGCCATCTGTATGATGCAGCTTATAACGTGATTCATCCGAAAAGGTCACCTGTCACCACTCAGTGAATGTCCAGTTGCTGCTCCGTTGTGCAAATTTCACCTTTTGTCGCCGATAAACAAGAGTCCATATAGGTGCATGAACCAGCAGCAACGTTCGCTGAACGGTCGCCGAGGAGTCACTGTTGGTAGCCCTTTGGTTCATGTGAGCAGTCAGCAACTCAATAGTTGCACACCTATTCGCCAGTACACATTTCCGTAGCTGTCATTCACCCTGTCATCTGTGGCATGTGGTGCCCCACAGTTGCCTTGGCGCCCATGTTTCTTATATTTCTTTATTGTAATTTCACTCCCCAAAATGGGGTGGGCTTGCAGCGGCACAATACGCCGCTCTTCAGCCGAGAGAGTTACAGAAAAAAACATGGTCAAATGAGAAAAGAACACATAACATAGAATAGTATAAAGTGATGAAAAAACAAGAACAAAAATAGATGAGTATAAATGATAGATTTAAAAACGACATAGACGAGAGCCACACACACATGCGGAGAATGAACGCTGTGAGTCGACACGAAAACAAAGAAACAACACAGTGGGAACTCAAATGAAGGATGCTGGCGACACTGTTGGTGCTGGTGGAATGTAGCACTGCACACGGCACTGGAGAAACACGGACACCACAACGAAAACGTTAAAAATCACTGCACCGAAGGGGACCTACCACCGGGTGAAGGGAGGAGGGGGGAATTGGCGCCGGTGTTGGGCAGCAGCATTTTATACCGCACGGTTCGCTTTAAACAAGGCGACGAACAATTTACAGACTTAGCCTTTTTGGAAATGTTTCCACTATCGGCCCAAAGGTCAATGATCGTGCCCTTTTGAATGTCAGATACATCATTCCTTTTCCACCTTATGACTGCACTGTCTCCTGCATCTCCCCAACACACTTTATGTACCCTCCACTGCTAGTTCAAATGTTCAAAAGTGTGTGAAACCTTATGGGACTTAACTGCTAAGGTCATCAGTCCCTAAGCTTACACACTACTTAACCTAAATTATCCTGAGGACAAAGACACACACCCACGCCAAAGGGAGGACTCGAACCTCCGCCGGGATCAGCTGCACAGTCCATGACTGCAGTGCCTAAGAAAGCTTGGCTAATCCCGCGTGGCTCCACTGCTAGTGCTCCCACCTGCCGTCTGTGAGTGGATACTGGCGCGGGCGTTGGAGATAGGCGGTAGTCACATTAATGTGAGTGGATCGTGTATTTCCAGGCAAATCTGGTAAAGCTTCTTTCTTTCTTTATTTATCTGAAGAATGACAACAAACTACACTGTCATATGGAAAAGAAAGTGTTTGCCGACCCCACTTAAGGGAATTTTTGTGCTCCGACTGCAACTTGATTACACTTGCTTTCGAAGTGAACTCAACATCCTTTACCCATTTCTCTATAAATGATCTCATTCAAAATAGCAGATTGAAACCTGGATCATAAAAATACTACAAAAGGCAGGACATGGTTCTTAATATCGGATCTATGTGACGATGCTGTGCTGATTATATTTATATGTTTTGACGACGCCATTATGGCCTTATCACTTTAGGACATTGTGTAAAAAAGGTACATTTTACTGTATTTTATCTGTACATTTCCCTAGTTGCATGATAGTATATTGTGATACATATTGCTGTATTATGTTGAAAGACACACTGCTCACTAGGTGTATAAATTTGTATATTGTATATCTGAGGATGGTCATTACGGACTGAAACTGGCCATCGTCTAAAGAATTGATATTGTGATCAAAGACTGGAATAAACACATTTGTTCTTAATAGAGTTTGTGACCACTACGGATGTTCTGCAACATATTTCCATGTTGTCCACATAATTTCGTAAGGAATTTTTGTGGTATGGCGTTGCATTCGTCCACCTGTGTTGTTGACAACTGCTGGGTGGCCGTTGGTGCAAGTGTTCTTAAATCTAGGACCGAGCAATGTTGATATTTCCAGTATGTTAACATGTTCAGTTGTCAGTAAGCGCTTTTTTGTTTCTGTTACGATGTTACTTTTCAGATTCGCTCCAAAATTCTGTAGCGGTTGCATGCCAAATACACTGCTGTCCAAAATTGAAGCAACAAACTGCTATTTCCCCGTCCTGTGTCTAATTCAAGATATAATCGTACAAACTGCCAGAAGATGTCATTATGAACGTATTCTGCATGGAAGATGGCATTCCGGTCAATGGACAACCACGCCAACAGTCACGTCAGGGCACCTATCAAGCGGGGGAGTGTTTGCCGCGTATTCCCACATCCACAGTCGCTGTGTAAATAGTGAAACTTCTAAATATGTATTTTTACTTAAACTAAAATAACTGAGAAGGTGAAACTTTTACGTTTTTACTTAAATAGCTTAATGCAAGTGAACCTTCTAAAACTGCTGAGAGAAACTGACGTACTGTCACTTGGATTGTCTTTATCGTTTCATTTCTGACCTACAGAATTAATCCTGACAAATACAACTCAAACTTATTCATTCATTACCAACAATATACCAGGATAACGCAATCTGACTATTAATTAACACAAACGAATGGCCCTGAATTAGAAGAAATCCTAACAATAACCTACACGTTTTCATAACAAACTTACCTCACGGAAAATCTTCGTCACACGAACTATAGCAAATACAGCAAGTATACACCCAGTTAAATAAAAGGTTTCTAACTACTGTAGGCTCTAACTACTAATAGGCATGTGGTTGGTAAAGCAAAGATTTTGTTGCAGAGCAAACAATGTATTTAGTAGATTTTACCTTGTATGTATTGTATTGTACGTTAACTGAGGGCCTAGAAACGACGGAGAGGCTCCATCCCCGCCGCAGCCACAGTGGTCCACAACCCCACGACGGCTACCACAGTCCACTTCACCCCACCGCCGCCCCACACCGAACCCAGGGTTATTGTGCGGTTCGGCCCCCGGTGGCCCCCCCCCCCCCCCCCTCCCATGCCCCAGGGAACGTCCCACATCAGACGCGTGTAACCCCTATGTTTGCATGGTAGAGTGATGGTGGTGTACACGTATGTGGAGAACTTGTTTGCGCAGCAATCACTGTCGTAGTGTAGCTGAGGCGGAGTAAGAGGAATCAGCCCGCATTCGCTGTGGCAGATGGAAAACCGCCTAAAAACCATCAACAGACTGGCCGGCTCACCGGACCTCGACACAAGTCCGCCGGGTGGATTCGTGCTGGGGATCAGGCGCTTCTTCCCACACGGAAAGCTGTACGTTATACCGCACGGCCAACCGGGCGGGTCAGATTTTACCTTAATCATGTGACATCCAGTTCCAAAAATTATATAATCGTCCGTGACATCCAGTCCCAAAAATTATATAATCGTCAATAATTCCATTACCCACATTTTACAATCCATGTCCAATCAATATTAAATCTCTATGACGGACACAAGTCCAAACCGTCCTCTCGCGCTAACACTGCAAACCTCCATCACTGCTAACTATTAACTTCCACCTGCGAGTCCGACCAGCCACAGAGTCTCTTACAGAGGGCACACAGCGCTGACAGAAATACTAATGCAGTCTGCAGCGCTACATAGCACTACCAACATATACAGGCTACTTACAATAGTCGCAGATGGTGTAGTATGGCACAGAGAAGACTCCTACAGACACTCTACTGTGGAGGGCCATAGGAAAAATGGCAGCAGGAGCGTCGAAAACTGATGTGGCCCCAAGCCGAACACATATGGCGCCAGGAACAGTGGACCATTATTTGGCTGCAAGGGCACCGTGGTACTGCCTTGGTACTGCACTGCAACTGGTATTTGACCTCGCAGCATCCCCTGGACGTTTTGTACCGAGACGAACGGTGTCCAGAAGGCTTCAGCAGAGTGGCCTTTATTGTTGGAGACCTGCTGTGTGTTTACCTCTGACGTGTCTTCACAGAAGGGAACGTTTAGATTGGAGCTGTCAAAATGCCATCTGCACGGTCGAACAATGTTCGTTCGACACGTGAGTCCCGATTTGGTTTGGAGACTGATTCTCGACGGATTCGAATCTGAAGGGCACGTGGAACACGATTTCGGGACCTAAACATTATGGAAAGAGACCGATATTCAGGAGGATCGCTAATTGTGTGGGCAGGGATTATGTTGACCACTCGAACACCTCTTCATGAAATTGTACGGGCGAATCAGCAAGATTTAACTGCTGTCAGGTACCGTGAGGAGATCTTGGGTTGCTACGAGTTGCTGTGGGCCTAGACTTCGTATTGATGGACGATAATGCTCGACCTCATAGAGCACGGGTGGCTTATGTTTTTTTGGAAACGGAAAATATTGGATTCATGGCGTGGCCTGCTCACTCTCCTGATTTGAATCCCATAGAGCATGTCTGGGATACTC
Source organism: Schistocerca piceifrons (assembly GCF_021461385.2). Taxonomy (NCBI): domain Eukaryota; kingdom Metazoa; phylum Arthropoda; class Insecta; order Orthoptera; family Acrididae; genus Schistocerca; species Schistocerca piceifrons. The sequence goes on along the minus strand of NC_060145.1, from coordinate 89,956,695 downwards.
TAGGGAGACGGGTTGCATCACGTCGGCTCCACTAGCCACTCTCCAAGACTTGTGAGCATCTCCGCAGGAAGAATGGGCGTTATTGCCTCAACATGAGATTGATGACATCATTCACAGCATGCCCCTTCATTATCAGGTCTGTATTGGTGTCACGGCTGGTCACACCCCACACTGAGCACATTAACCAGTTGTCGGAATTTCTGTGCAAATCCGTTAAGTGGAAAAAAAAAACGAAGAACATTTTTGTCTACCGTTATGGGGATACGGAATAGGATTTTGGGGAAAAATCGATTTTCGTTTTATTGACGTATTATATTCCGCCAAGTTTCCTCTTTAAAATGAGGTGTCATACATAGCTCTACTAGAATTATAACTATTTTATTATTATAGATTTGTGAGATCGGGTATTGAGCTTTAGTTATACACGTCTCTCATAGCTGACCCTAAACTTTTTCGCAGTACATTTATGTGACATTAATTCAAATATCCCGCTTTCCAGCGACTCTTTATACACTATTTGTCCGAAAATGTTTCCCTCTGGTTTCCTCAAGTTACTCTTTGACTTTGTGAAGGGATTGTAAACATTGTGCTATATGAAAGTTATTGTTGTCGAGTTATGTCGTATTTAGTGCTTCATTTTTCGCAGTGCAAATACCTAGAGCTAGAGCAAAAGTGTTTAAAAAGCGTGTGAACTGGCAAAAGAAATGATAATTCGTTAGCAAAGCAAAGCAGTTCTTCATCATCACTGTTGCAAAATGTGAGTCTACTTACTACTGATTTGCTGAACGAACTTACTCCAAATGAAAACAGAGCTTCTCATAAAAACTAAGAGATTTGTAAGACAAACATAATTTATTTGATAAAGGAAAAGAAGTGTTTGAACTCATTGATACGAGCATATTGTGCGAAGCTCTTGAAAACAGTGTGTGCTGAAAAAAATGTCAAGGAAACGTTTCTCTGAAAGTAGAATCCCATGTTGGCCTGGCTGCGCTGTTTAATTTAATAGGCAGTGTTTGTAAGTACAGCTGAAAGTTTCCAAGTTCTGTTTCAGTAACTGTAAATAATGGATACAAGAAAACTGAACTTTAAATATTAGGTTAGTTTATGGATTGACAGCAAGTGGTAGGGGCAAAGCAGCTGGTGATAAGCTATGTGGTGTTCTAAATCTTCCAAGTGTACCTTCAAAGTTTGATGCTTACAGCTATGTACTGGGATGTGCAGTTGAAGGCGTAGCACAGAACTCAATGCAGGTAGCTGTGGAAGAAGCAGTGAAAGAAAATGATGGCAGTCGTGATCTCAGAGTAGCTTTTGATGGCATGTGGCAAAAAAGGGGTCACACCTCCAACAATGGCGTTGTAACAGCAACTAGTGTTGACACTGGCAATAATTGTCTAAATACTGTAGGTGCATAGACACGCTGAAAAATGAACATAGTGATGACTATGTTGAAAATTATTATGATAGTAGTGTTATCATGGAGGTTGCTGGGGTGAAAAAAATTTTTCATCGGTCTTCAGAGTGGTATTATGTTCGCTATGTGAAGTATCTGGGAGATGGTGGCTCTAAAGCATTCAAAGAAGTTTTGGAAACCAAACCATGTGGGAACAGTGTAAATATAGGCAAACTTGAATGGATAGGACATATGCAGAAGAGAATGGGTGCCAGACTGAGAAGATTAAAATCAATTATGAAAGGGAAAAGCTAGATGATGGGAAAACCTTGCATGGCAAAGGAAGATTGACTGATTCCATAATCGACCACATTCAGAATTGCTATGGACTTGCAATTAGGCAAAATACGGACAATCTGGAAGAAATGAAGAAAGCTATATGGGATTTGTATTTCCACACCGCATCCACAGATGAGCATCCAGAACATGGTTTGTGTCCCAAAGGTGAACAGAGCTGGCGTGAATACAATAGGGGACTAACAACTCGAGAGAAATACATTCGCCACCACAGTCTGCCATTAGCCATCATGGAAGAAATAAAGCCCATTTTCAGAGATCTGGCTGACGGAAGTCTTCTGATGAAATGTCTTCATGGAAAAACGCAGAACCCCAACGAGTGCTTGAATAGTGTGATATGGCATCGTCTCCCAAAAACAGTGTTTGTCGGAATTAGTATACTACCTTTTAGTGTGTATGATCCTGTAGCAACCTTCAATCTTGGGAATGTAACTAAATGCCAGGTCCTTCAAAAGTTGGGTTTGCGTGTTGGTTCCCGCACAGTACGTGCTATGTTGACTTTAGATCAGCACGGACTAAGGCATGCTGACAATATAACCGAGACATTAGTGAAAAAACCAAGACAGGTACAGAGGGGTGACAAAAGAAGACTTGAAGATGATTATGAAGACTGTGAAGGGGTATTAACTATGGATCAGGAATGTTTTAATCTTCTTTCTCCGTTTCCCGTAAGTTTGCTTTTTACTTCTTCTAGGAACATTATCTCAGGTACTGGTGAACCTAGAAGTCTGAAATTTTTATGACTTAGTCACATGGGTTTCTTTTACACACTAAAACAACGATTTTTTAATTACTTGATTTACAAAAGACTTAGGGGTGACAAGCTAGTAAAAAGTGATGGAAAAATTTAATTGAAATAAATGTAAAATATCTTTGTAAGAAAATACTTTGACAGTAAACTGTTGTTTCAGTATTGTTATAACATAGCAATGCACATACAGTAAAAATGTTATCTCTCTGTCTCCAGTGGTTTGTGAGAAAATGTTCCCTATAGTAGGCATATTTTAAGATTGCGGGGATAGGCGATTCCGTATCCCCTTATGCATCTTGCAGTTGAGTACGTTCTGTATTCTTCACATTGTTTCTACTTTACTATCAACTGTTTTGGGGCAAAATAAACGCAACCTTGCAAAATGTCCGTTTGTTGCTTTAAGTTTTGACACCAGCGTATTTTATTCAACGTACTAGTTACTGTCATTACTTAACTCACTGCATTGTACATTTCTATGAAATTTTCGCTGATAGCCACTTCTATACAGGGCCAAGCGACACTAATGGGTCGGGGGTGGGGGGAAGGGGCGATCGAGGGCGCCAAATAATACAACGCTTGTGCGCAAAAACGTTCTGCAATCAGTCCTGCTCCTATACGTCGCAGAATTTCACGGACATCTGCCAGATCTACAATATATGCCTTCGCTTAGCTACAACAGTGGTCATGCCTTAGTTCGTTCAAAAATCTGATCATCGAGCATTACCTAAGTCGCAACGACTCCTTGCGACGCTACATCCACGAAAGGAATGCGACAGCACATTTATTTATGGTATTATAAAAAAATACCGCCATCCACGTTATCGGCCAGATGCTTATGTGCATATCGATGTGAATTAGCTATCTTATCTTCTACGAAAGCATTTAATCCCGTGGCGGGACGCACAATATTGTTTATCTGACCACCTGCTCTTCACTGCCGGTATCGGCGGAGATCGCAATGTGTTATCAGCCTCCGTCTACGTAACTTTTCTACTCGAAACGAAGTAGATTTGCCACGGATTATCAGAACGTCCGATACAGGGTTCGATTTATTTCCGTATGATTGCCGAGCCTCTTGTCAGCGTGAGACACAGGAGGTATATAGAGGATGTAAAGAATGGAGTGTTTGGTTTCGTTACCCGTAGCACTGTCGCTTCATTCGTGGACCAACCATTCTGAGATAGATTCTCCTCGAAATCTCTACATAGCTTTGGTGATATTGATGGCCCTTCAAGAAATGTGCACATGATTTATTCTTCGTTATTTCCTGATTCCAAAATGCGCTCCATTTCCAACCATTTCGCTGCCGGCGATCTACATCTGCATTTGCATGACTGCTCTGCAATTCACAGTTTAATGCCTCCCAGAGGTTTATTCGAACCACCTTCAGACTGTTCTTCTACCGTTCCACCCTCTAACAGCGAGTGGAAAAAATGAACACTTAAATAATTCTGTACGATATCTGATTTCTCTTATTTTATTATGATGTCCATTTCTTCCTGTGTACGCTGGCGAAAGTAAAATATTTTCACATTCAGAAGAGAAAGATAGTGACAGAAATTTCGTGAAAAGATCTCGCCTTAACGAAAAACTCCTTTGTTTTAATGACTGCCCTTCTAGCTAGATTATCATATCCGTGACAATCTCTGTCCTATTTCCCGATAATACAAAAGGAAGTACCGTGTTTTGAACTTTTTCGCTGTCCCTCGTCAATTCTATCTGGCAATTATCAGATAGAGCATAGCAATACTGTAGCAGATCACGGACAAACGTAGTGCAGGTAGTCTCTTTAGTAGACATGTTGCATCTTTTAAGCGTTCCGCCAAGAAAAGGTAGTCTTTGGTTTGCCTTTCCCACAAAATTATCCATTTGAACGATCCAACATAAGTGATTTGTAATTGTAATTCTTAGTTATTGAGTCGAAATGACAGCCTTTAAATTTGTGTGATTTATTGTGTAATCGGAATTTAACAGGCTTCTTTTTGTACTCATGTGGACGACCTCTCACCTTCCCTTATTGAGAGATATTGCCACTTTTCGCTCTATTTAGATATCGTATCTAAGTCATTTTCAGTTGGTTTTGATCTTCTGATGACTTTACTAGACGGTAAATGACATCATCGGCAAACAGTCTAAGAGAGCTCTTCAGATTATCTTTGGGAACGACGGATCACACATCTGTTTTACTGGATGTCTTTCCCTCAGTTATTTCGAACAGCGCCCTTTCTGAGAGGACATCTCGAATTCCGCCGCACAGCCATAGGTATGCAACTGGATTGGCAGTCTCTTGTGAGAAACGGTGTCAAAAGCCTTCCGGAAATTTAGAAATATTGAATTAATTTGAGTGGCAACGGCATTGGCGCAGTGGATACACCGGTTCCCGTGAGATGACCGAAGTTAAGCGCTGTCGGGTGTCATCGGCACTTGGATGGGTGACCATCCAGGCCGCCATGCGCTGTTGCCATTTTTCGGGGTGCACTCAGCCTCGTGATGCCAATTAAGGAACTACTCGACCGAATAGTAGCGGCTTCGGTCAAGAATACCATCATAACGACCGGGAGAGCGGTGTGCTGACCCCACGCCCCTCCAGCCGCGTCCTCCAGTGAGGATGACACGGCGGTAGGATGGTCCCGGTAGGCCACTCGTGGCCTGTAGACGGAGTGCTGTGTGCATTAACTTGAGATCCCCTGTCGACAGCACTAATTACTTCGTGGAGGTAAAGAGCTAGTTGTGTTCAAGCTACATCTACATCTACATAGATACTCCGCAAGCCACCGACGATGCATGGCAGAGGATACCCCGTATCACTAGTAGTCACGTCCTTTCCTGTTCCTCTCGCAAACAGAACGAGGGAAAAATGACTGACTATACGCCTTCAAATGATCTCTAATTTCTCGTATTTTATCTTCGTGATCCTTACGCGCAATGTATGTTGGAAGCAGCAGAATCGATTTGCAGTCAGCTTCAGATGCCTGATGTCTAAATTTTCTCAATAGTTATAGTTGTTGTTATCGTGGTCTTCAGTTCAAAAATGTTCAAGTGTGTGTGAAACCTTATGGGACTTAACTGCCAAGGTCATCAGTCCCTAAGCTTACACACTACTTAGCCTAAATTATCCTAAGGACCAACACACACACGCCCATGCCCGAGGGAGGACTCGAACCTCCGCCGGGACCAGCCGCATGGTCCATGACTGCAGCGCCCGAGACCTCTCTGCTAATCCCGCGCGGCAGTCTTCAGTCCAGAGACCGGATTGATGCAGCTCTCCATGCTACTCTGTCCTGTGCAAGCTTTTTCATCTCGCAGTACCTTCTGAATCTGCTTAGTGTATTCATCTCTTGGTCTCCCTCTACAACTTTTACCCTCCACGCTGCCCTCCAATACGAAATTGGTGATCCCTTGATGCCTCAGAACATGTCCTACCAACCGATCCCTTCTTCTAGTCAAGTTGCGCCACTGATTTCTCTTCTCCTCAATTCTATTCAGTACCTCCTCATTAGTTATGTGATCTACCCATCTAATCTTCAGCATTCTTCTGTAGCACCACATTTCGAAAGCTTCTATTCTCTTCTTGTCCAAACTATTTATCGTGCATGATTCATTTCCATACATGGCTATACTCCGTGCAAATACTTTCAGAAACGACTTCCAGATACTTGAATCTATACTCGATGTTAATAAATTTCTCTTCCTCAGAAACGCTTTCCTTGCCATTACCAGTCTACATTTTGTATCAGTTATTTTGCCCCGCAAACAGCAAAACTGCTCTGCTACTTTAAGTGTCTCATGTCCTAATCTAATTCCTTCAGCGTCACCCGATTTAATTCAACTACATTCCATTATCCTCGTCTTGCTTTTGTTGATGTTCATCTTATATCCTCAATAGTATTGCTTGAAAAGAACGTCGTCCTCGCTCCAGGGGTTCCGATTTGCGTTGCACAAGTATCTCCGTAACCCTTGCGTGTTGTTCGAACATACCAGTAACAAATCAAGCAGCCCGCCTCTGAACTGCTACGATGTCTTCTTTTAATCGGACCTGCCGAGCAGTACTCAACAATAGGTCCCAGTCGCGGCCTATACACGGTCTCCTTTGAAGACGAACCACACTTTCGCAGGATTCTCCCAATAACCCGACCTCAGTCAGTTGCCTTTCCTGCCACAATCCTGACATGCTCGTTCCATTTCACAACGCTTTGAAACGTTACGCCCGGATAGTGAAACTACGTGACTGTGTCAAGCAGAACACTACTAATGCTGCATCCGAACGGGTTTGCTTTTCCTACTCATCCGCATTGACTCACATTTTTCTACATTTAAAGCATGCTGCCATTCATCGCACCAACTAGAAATTTTGTACTCCTATAGCTACTCAATCTCGATACCTCACCGTACGCCACAGCATCTTCAGCAAACAATCGCATATTGCTGCCCATTCTGTCCGCCAAATCATTTATGTATATAGAGACTAATAGCGGTCCTGTCACACTTCCCTGGGGCACTCCCGACGAAACCCATGTCTCCGAAGAACGCTCACCGCCGAGGACAACTTCCTGGGTTCTATAACTTAAGATGTCTTCGAGCCACACACATACTGTAAGTAGGCTGTTTATGTTTTCTTATTGGCAACGTTACGTAGCGCTCTGTATGAAAATCACTGGCTGTGCTGTGTGCAGTATGTGGCTAGTTTGCATTGTTGTCTACCATTGTAGTGTTGGGCAACGGCAGCTGGATGTGAACAGCGCGTAGCGTTGAGCAGTTGGAGGTGAGCCGCCAGCAGTGGTGGATGTGGGGAGAGAAATGGCGGAGTTTTGAAATTCGTAAAAATGGATGTCATGAACTGCTGTATATATTATGACTTTTGATGACTATTAAGGTAAATACATTGTTTGTTCTCTATTAAAATCTTTCATTTGCTAACTATGCCTACTAGTAGTTAGTGCCTTCCGTAGTTTGAATCTGTTATTTAGCTGGCAGTAGTGGCGCTCGCTGTATTGCAGTAGCTTGAGTAACTAAGATTTTTGTGAGGTAAGTGATTTGTGAAAGGTACAGGTTAATGTTAGTCAGGGCCATTCCTTTGTAGGGATTTCTGAAAGTCAGATTGCGTTGCGCTAAAAAAATATTGTGTGTCAGTTTAAGCATAGTCCTGTATAATTTTTCTAAGGGGACGTTTCAATACCTGTGAACCTGTCGTATATGCTTGCACTTTCTTTAACAACCTGCAGCTGGGCTTCCGGAAAATCTGTAAATATGGAATCTGCCTGTTGCCTTTCATCCATATTTCGCAGTATATCATGTGAGAAAAGGGCAAGCTGAGTTTCGTACGACCGATGCTTTCTAGCCAGCCGCTGTGATCGAGCTGTTCTAGGCGCTTCAGTCCGGAACCGCGTTGCTGCTAAGGTCGCAGGTTCGAATCCTGCCTCGGGCGTGGATGTGTATGATGGCCTTAGGTTAGGTAGGTTTAAGTAGTTCCAATTCTAGGGGACTGATGACCTCAGATGCTAAGTCCCATAGTGCTTAGACCATTTGAACCATTTCGATGTTTTCTATAACCGTGCTGACTCATGGACATAAGTTTTCCGGTCTCAAGAAAATTTATCATATTCTAACTGAGGATATGTTAAGGATTCTGCAGCAAACCATTGTTAGGGATATTGGTCTGTAATTTTTCGTATCCGTTCTTTTGTCCTTATGCACATGTGTCATCTGCGCATTTTTACAGTCGCTTGGGACTTTGCGCTGGGCGAGAGATTCGCGATAAATGCAGGCTAAGTAAGGGGCTCGTGCCGTAGAGTACTCTTTGAAAAACCGAACTGGGATTCCACCTGGTCCTGGTGACTTATCTGTTTTCTACTCCTTCAGCTGTTTCTCTACTCCAGGGATGCTTGTTACTATGTCGTCCACACGAGAGTCTGTCCGATGGCCAAACGACGGTTTGTTGGTACGATTCTCCTGCGTGAACTCCGGCTTACGTTATGCTGTTTTCTGCTACCGCAATAGACTGGTTAGTAAGTGACTGGATACAAGCCTTACGTCCACTTATCGATTTTTCATAGTACTAGAATTTTCGAGAGTTCTCTGTCAGGCCTTTTGCTAAGGTACGAGCGTGATAATAGCGTGTGCTTCGCGCATAGAACTTCTTACAGACGCACGAATCTCTACTAAACTTTGTTTGTCGTCATTTGTGCGTTTCTTTTGCACCGAGTGTGCAACAGCCTCTGCTTCCTCAGCATTTTCCGAATCTTGTTACTAGATCATGATCGGTCTTTTCCACCTTTAATCCACTTATAAGAGACATAATTCTCCAGACCACGTTTTACGGTCTGCTTAAACTTTGCCCATAATTCCTCTACGTCCATCTTACTGGAACTAAGTGATGCCAATTCACTGTCTAAGTGAGATACTAACAGTTGCTTATCCGCTGTTCCTAGCAGAAACAATTTCCTATCTTTCACAAGAACGGTGTTTTCTGAATCTGTGCTGTGTGTCAATGAACCGTTCGAACACAGTGTATGTTCCAAAATCCAGCTGTAAATCGACTTTACTGCACTATACATATATAGAAGAAAAGAGTAGTAACCACCTGGGCGAAGGGTACACGTCTATCTATCTCTTTTCAGATTGTGGATTCTTTGGTGGATCTTGTTTTATGGGCGTTATCCCGCGTTCCAAGGCATATTTCTGTGCCTAGACTTCGTCTCATAAGGCTGGAAACATCATCAGGGGCTATTTTTTCGGCTTGGAGAACTTGTTTAAATTTCAAGCTGCTCCTCAAACTGTATAGTCTCTGGTGGTGTCTTCACCATTACGATACGAAGCGCTAGCACAGGAATATGCCTCGGAACACCGGCTAATGCCCATAAACAATTTGCACTAACGACGGAAATACCGAACCTGAAAGCCTAGGTTGTAGATTGCAGACGTCGCCTGTCCTTAGCATGGGACATCGATTGTGAGAACAACAGCTGGTAGTTACTTTACTAATTCAGGACACAGACCCACTAAATTATCTGGCTGAATACTAGGGGTAAAACAACTACAGTGACGAATTTTAGAAGACCTTGACGTGAAAGTGGAAGAACAGTTTTTATCAACTTTTTCTTCAGAATGAATGTATTTGTGGAAATGATTGCAGAGGTCACCAATTATAAGAGCTAATGGAAGGAGAAGGATTAGGAAATAGTCTTTCATAAACCAGCTCAAAATAAAAATAATAATAATAAACTGTCAGACGGGGCGACATTTTATACCAATAGTGTAGTGCGACATGTGTACACTCTTTACTGTTGTTCCATCATTGATGCAGGTCAGTGTTGAGAAATGTGCTTGTATGGCTAGTCCCCCATTCGTATCTCCGGGAGGGAACTGCCAAGGGAAGGTGACCATAAGGAAAAGAGTGAATAACCGTCGAAAGGATAACGTTTTACGATTGGGGACGTGGAATGTTTGAAGTTTGAAACAGTTAGGGAAGCTAGCAATGTGAAAAAGGAAATGCAGAAGCTCAATTTAGATATAGTGGTGGTCAGTGAAGTGAAACAGAAAGAAGACAAGGATTTCTGGTCAGATGAGTAGGAGAAAACGTTGTAAAGGGTATAGGATTCGATATGAACAGGAAGGTAGCGCAGAGAGTGGGTTACTCTGAACTGTTCTGTGATTCGTTTGTTGTCATCTGAATCGACAGCAAACCAACAACGACATCAATGGTTCAGGCATACATGCCGACGTCGCAAGCCGCAGATGAAGAGACAGAGGAAGTAGAGGAGACACAGAAAGTATATGAGGATACTGAACGAATAATTCAGTACGATAAGAGAGAGGAAAATGTAATGTTCATTGCAGACTGGAGTAGAAGAAAGGGTTCCAGAAGAATATGGGCTTGGTATTACGAATGAGAAGAGAAAGACTAATTGAGTTCTGCAATGTATTTCAGGTGTAATGCCGAATACTCTGTTTAAGAATCACAGGAGGCAAAGGCATACTTGCAAAAGGCCGGGAGACACAGGAAGATTTCAGTAAGACTACATCATGGTCAGGCAGAGAATTCGATATCAGAGATTGGATTGTAAGACGTACCCAGGAACAGATGTAGATACACACCGCAATATAGCGATAATCAAGAGTAGGCTGAAGTTTAAGAAACCAGACAGGGGAGAAGTAGGATATGGAAGTAGTAAGGAGTGAAGAGATAGGCTTGAAGTTCTCTGCAGCTATAGATAATGACGAGGTCGGTTGGCAGTTCAGCTAAAGAAGAATGGACATCTCTGAGAAGGGCGATCGTGTAATTTGGGAAGAAAGACGTAGGTACAAGGAAGGTAACTGCAAAGAAACCATGGGTAGCAGAAGAAAAAAATTCAGTTGATCGACGATAGAAGGAAGTACAAAAATGTTTAGGGATATTCAGGAATACAAGAATACAAGGCAGTTAGAAATGAAATGGAGTGTAGGAATACTAGGGCGAAATGGCTGCATGAAAAATAGGAAGGTATCGAAAAAGAAATGACTACCGGTAGGAGTGACTCAGCATACAGGGAAGTCGAAACAACCAACAGTGAGATTCAACGTAAAGACGATAACATTGTGAGTGCAATGAGAAAATAGGAGAGAGCAGATAGGTGGAAAGAGTACGCTGAAAGCGTCTATGAGGTGACGACTTGTCTGATAACTAGACAGAAGGAGAAACGGCTTGTGACGTCGGCGTAGTCGATAGGGTTCAAATGGTTCAAATGGCTCTGAGCACTATGGGACTCAACTGCTGAGGTCATTAGTCCCCTAGAACTTAGAACTAGTTAAACCTAACTAACCTAAGGACATCACAAACATCCATGCCCGAGGCAGGATTCGAACCTGCGACCGTAGCGGTCATGCGGTTCCAGACTGCAGCGCCTTTAACCGCACGGCCACTTCGGCCGGCAGTCGATAGGGAAGAGATAGCGGATCCAGTATTAGAACCAGAATTTAAAAGAGCTTGGGAAGACTTAAGATCAAATGAGACAGAAGGGATAGATAACATTATACCGAAATTTCTAAAATCATTGTGGGAATTTGCAACAAAACGATTATTCACTTTGGTGAATGTATGTGACTGGCGATATATCATCAAGCGTCGACAATATGTAGAAGAACCAAGAGAGAAGAGTTGAAGATCAAGAACGAAGTACTCGGATTAAAAAGTGTATCACACAGGGATGAAGCCTTTTGCCCCTTCTGATCAACCCACACATCGAAGAAGTAAAGACGGAAATAAAAGAAAGGTTCAAGGGTGCGACGATAATTCTTCAGTGAAAGTGAACAATAATTACAGCATCCGTAGGACGGAATGAACAGTCTAATGAGTACAGAATGCGGATTGAGAGTGAACTGAAGAAAGGCGAAAATAATGATAAGTAGAAGAAATGAGAACAAAGAGAAACTTACCAAAATTGGTGATCATGAAAGAGGTGAAGTTGAATTCTGCTACCTAGGCAGCAAAGTAACCCATGATGGATGGAGCAAGGAGGATACAAAACGCAGGGTAGCACTTGCAGAAATGGCATCCCTGGGCAAGAGAAGCCTACTAGTAGAAAATATAGTCCTTCATTTGAGGAATAAATTTCTGAGAATGTTTGTTTGTAGCACAGCATTGTATGATAGTGAAGCATGGACTGTAGGAAAACTGGAGCAGATGAGAATCGAAGCATTTGAGACGTGGTGCTGTGGAAGAATGTCACATATTAGGTGGACTGATAAGGTATGAGGAGGTTTACCGAAAAATCGGCGAGGGAAGGAATACATGGCAGAAACTGACAAGGAGAAGGGGCAGAATGAATACGACTTGTGTTAAGACATCAGGAAATAACCTGCATGGTATTAGAGAGAGCTGTATAGCGTTAAATGTGTAGAGGGAGATTGGAATATATCCAGCAAATACTTGAGGATCTCGGTTGTAATGGCTACTCTTCGAGGAGAGGAACTCGTAAAGCGTCGCATCAAACCAGTCAGAAGACTGATAACTCACAAAAAAAAAGGCTGAAATAAGAAGAGCGTATTTTCGTATCTGAACCTATAAGCTGCAACATTTGCAAGTCTGCAAGTTGTATATCGTAAGCTGCAGTCAGAGAATAATATAAAATCCCTCTTTCTCCTCTATCTTCCTCTCTCAAAGTCACACATTCACACTTACTCTTCCGCACAGTGACATTGCACTTCCTGCCTCTCTCTCTCTCTCTCTCTCTCTCTCTCTCTCTCTCTCTCCGTTCCACCCCCCTCTCTCTCCTTCTCTCTCATCACATGCAACTTTTACTGCCTGTCTGTCTCTCTCTCTCTTCTTTCTCTCACCATCCCTCCCCCCCCCCCCCTCTCACACACAAACACACTTGAACCGTGATTTATCTTCAAAGAATATTCTTAAAATTTTATTTTATTTACTAGCGATTCATCAAGAACATTAACACATTTAATCACACTATGTAAGCGTGGAAGTAGTTGCTAGGGAGTAACTGATGAATTCATAATCAAATTGCTTTTAACAAATGGAAATTTTATTCCTAAAAGCGTTTTTTTTTCTTTTTTAAAAAAGAAACTGATTTAAAATTATAAGCAGAAAGCGCCCTCTAAATATGACAGATGCAGATTGATAGGGAGATTACCGAACAACCCGAACCACAGGTTGCTCTAACCCACCCCTACTCCACAAGGGAAAAACTGAGCATCCAATTCATAAATAACCACCATCCCGCGGGTGGGCAAACGGAGAAGAATGGTGGGACGACCCCAAAACAAAGCGGCTGGTGACCTCACGAAGAAAGCAAGTAGAACTTAACAAGTAAATGAAACTTAACTTCTAATAAACTGTAATTTCTGGAGAAGACCTGGTGCAGCACCTCCAAATCGCTCTCCCGAACCTCCTGCTGCCAGACGCTTCAACGGACGCAGCAAGGCGCGCCGATCTCCCGTCTCACGGCGTCGCAGCTCGCGCCGGCCAGACCGATGTCGTGGGTTCACTCCTGTTGCTCTCGTGTCGGCCGCGAAGCCACTACCCCTCGCTATACGGCGCGGCCCACTGGACTCACGTGGCGACCTCACATGCGCCGACGCTCAAGGCGGACAAGTCATCTTGTGTCTCACAAGGGAACCTCCCCATCGCACCCCCCTCAGATTTAGTTATAAATTGGCACAGTGGATAGGCCTTGAAAATCTGAACACAGATCAATCGAGAAAACAGGAAGAAGTTGTGTGGAACTATGAAAAAAATAAGCAAAATATACAAACTGAGTAGTCCATGCGCAGGATACGCCACAAAACGATAGTGTAAGCCTACGAGCGCCGTGGTCCCGTAGTTAGCGTGAGCAGCTGCCGAACGTAAGGTCCTTGGTTCAAGTATTTCCTCGTGTGAAAATTTTACTTTCTTTGTTTTCGCAAAGTTGTGATCTGGCCGTTCGTTCATTGACGTCTCTGTTCACTGTAATGAGTTTAGTGTCTGTGTTTTGCGACCGCACCGCAAAACCGTGCGATTAATAGACGAAAGGACGTGCCTCTCCAATGGGAACCGAAAACAGTTGATCGCAAGGTCATAGGTCAACCGATTCTTCCACAGGAAAACACGTCTGATATATTCTATACGACACTGGTGACGGTAGTGCGTCACATGACAGGAATATGTTGACGACCCACCTAACTTGTACACTTGGCGTATAGGTATAAAGATTCTTCATCCTTGCCTGATTTAGGTTTTCTTGTGGATGTGATACTCACAAAAAAGTGATGAAAACACAAGAGTTTGTCACATAAACTGCAACAAATGAATGCAATAGTTTCACAGTCGCTCAGTTTTCCCTGTGCTCTGTCTAAAGATATGTTTTTAACGTTTTCAAATTTTTCCGTGTGTAGACCGTCAAATCCTGCATATGTCCAAGCAAATCTGAACATGTCCTGGAATTGTGGAGAGCGAAGTTGATTATGTGTGAGTGCCTGAACTTTGATGATCGTCTGAAAATAAAAAAATTAAACTTTTCAGTCGAGGGAAGACTTGAACCAAGGACCTCTCGTTCCGTAGCTGCTCACGCTAACCACGAGACCACGACGCCCCTGAGCTTACACTATCCTTGATGTTGCATATCTTGCACATGGACTACTCAGTTTGTATATTTTGCTTATTTTTTTTCATAGATCCACACAACTTCTTCCTGTTTTCTCGATTGATCTGTGTTAAGTGTTTCAAGGCCTATCCACTGTGCCAACTTATAACTAACTCTGAGGGGGATGCGATGGGGAGGTTCGCTTGTCAGTGCGCGACCGACCATCCGATCGATGCAACCGCCAATGACCATTGCCGGAGCAACTGGAGCAGACTGGCGGCCTAACGCGCAGAGTCAGATGCAGGAGCTAAGCGCCGACCGGGCGACCACTCGCTGAGTTCTGTTACTGGCGGAGTGGAAAGACTCTCATTCTGCTGGTCTTAAAGGTTGATCCGAACGAAAGACATACTATCACTCGGAACGACAGACAGACACTTACTGCTTAACAAATGCGGACGAGAGACAGACTACCAAGCTGGGGACGAGAGACTGACCCAGACTGACCCTGGGGAGCTCATAGCACCCCTTAAATGCACGTGAACAGGCAACCTTTCCCCTTTCCCACCAGAAGGAGACACCAAAGCTGCGATTACCACAGCGGCGACACCGCCAGAAACGGAGCGCGACTGCTTCACACTACGCGCTGCGGCGCGCTCTTCAAAACTACCACCACCCAACACTCATATACTTACTCTTCCTCACAGTCACATTTCTCCATTTGTGTTTCTCTCTCTTCCTCTTGCTCTGTTCCGCGCGCTCGAGCTGCGGAGGCCTTGGCGGAGTCGCCAGCCGCCAGCGCTGAGCTGCTGCGTCACTTCACGTCGCGTGCTCCGAAAGTGCAAGTCAGTCGTGATGTGGTCGCGCTGCGTCGTGTCAGCAGATCCCCGCAGTTAAGGTCGTCTTTATATAGCCGCTGCCCGCCCCCACTGCCCAGCAGTCGCGCCTGCATTCTGGGAGCGAGAGCGCTCTGTGCGGATCTGAGGCAGGGACGAGACAAAGCAGACAGGACAGGAGGGGCCATGGAACGGTACCGGGGCCGCGTCGCGCTGGTCACGGGCGCCAGCGCCGGCATCGGCGCCGCTATAACTCAGGCGCTGCTCAGACGCGGCGTCAACGTCGTGGGGCTCGCCAGGAGGGTCGACAGAGTCCAGGTGAGCCTCTGCCGCCTCCTGGTCTGCGGTCAGACTTCCTCTCGCACGGATAGAGTCTTAACTTTGTAACAGGTAGCAGGATATCTCACTGACAGACTGTGTATCAGGCATTGAAGCTAACCTTAGAATGGGGGAACATAAAATCTGGAGGGCCACGAGGATCGCCTCTGGGCACCCTTTAATCTTTAACCTAAATACGAGGCGCTGTCAGTAAGTAACTCATTTTCATCTTGGAAGCAGGTTGGTTTTATTCAAGGTTCCAGTACATAATACAGGGTGATTCAAAAAGAATACCACAACTTTAAAAATGTGTATTTAATGAAAGAAACATAATATAACCTGTTATACATCATTACAAAGAGTATTTAAAAAGGTTTTTTTTTCACTCAAAAACAAGTTCAGAGATGTTCAATATGGCCCCCTCCAGACACTCGAGCAATATCAACCCGATACTCCAACTCATTCCACACTCTCTGTAGCATATCAGGCGTAACAGTTTGGATAGCTGCTGTTATTTCTCGTTTCAAATCATCAATGGTGGCTGGGAGAGGTGGCCGAAACACCATATCCTTAACATACCCCCATAAGAAAAAATCGCAGGGGGTAAGATCAGGGCTTCTTGGAGGCCAGTGATGAAGTGCTCTGTCACGGGCTGCCTGGCGGCCGATCCATCGCCTCGGGTAGTTGACGTTCAGGTAGTTACGGACAGATAAGTGCCAATGTGGTGGCGCTCCGTCCTGCTGAAATACGAATTGTTGTCCTTCTTGTTCGAGCTGAGGGAACAGCCAATTCTCTAACATCTCCAGATACTGTAGTCCAGTTACAGTAGCACCTTCGAAGAAAAAGGGACCAAAAACTTTATTGGCTGAAATGGCACAGAAAACGTTCACCTTAGGCGAGTCACGTTCATACTGAGTTGTTTCCCGCGGATTCTCAGTGCCCCATATACAGACATTGTGACGGTTGACTTTCCCGTTAGTGTGGAAAGTTGCTTGCTGGATGCGTGCTACATTTTCATCACTCGTTCTCGGCCGTCCAGAACTTTTCCCTTTGCACAAACACCCATTCTCTGTAAACTGTTTATACCAACGTTTAATACACCACCTATCAGGAAGTTTAACACCATACTTCGTTCGAAATGCACGCTGAACAACTGTCGTCGATTCACTTCTGCCGTACTCAATAACACAAAAAGCTTTCTGTTGAGCGGTCGCCATCTTAGCATCAACTGACGCTGACGCCTAGTCAACAGCGCCTCAAGCGAACAAATGTACAACTAAATGAAACTTTATAGCTCCCTTAATTCGCCGACAGATAGTGCTTAGCTCTGCTTTTTGTCGTTGCAGAGTTTTAAATTCGTAAAGTTGTGGTATTCTTTTTGAATCACCCTGTATTACTCCCACCCTTTTGGCTACAAAACATATTTTTCGACTTCGATAGGAAAACAAAAGTCGTGGGATAGCGATATACACATATACGAATGACGTTAGTATCGCGTACACAAGGTATAAAAGGGCGGTCCATTGGCCGAGTTGTAATTTGTACTCAGGTGAGTTATATCAAACGTTTATCGACTCGATTATGCCCGAACGACAGCAATTAACAGACTTTAAACGCCGAATGGTAGTTGGAGATAGACGCATGGGACATTCGATTTCGGAAATCGTTAATGAATTCATTATTCCGAGATCCAGAGTATCAAAAGTGTGCCGAGAATACCAAATCTGAGGCGTTGCCTCTCACCACGGACAACACAGTGGCCGACGGTATTCACTTTACGACCGAGAACAGCGGCGTTTGGGTTGAGTCTGTAGTGTTGGCAGAAGAGCCAACACTGTTTTTCTAGAGGAGGCCGAAATGCACGCGTTTAATTACACGCTGACTGGCGTGAGGTCTGGAACAGGACAATATCTTGAGAATTGCAAATAAAGTACGTAGTTGATATAATACTTAACTTTAATCCACAATTGTAGAACATCTCTCGTTACGGTACATGCTTCATAATATTAATTGAATACGGCGCCTTGCTAGGTCGTAGCAAATGTAGCTGAAGGCTATGCTAACTATCGTCTCGGCAAATGAGAGCGTATTTGTCAGTGAACCATTGCTATGAACGTCGGCTGTACAACTGGGGCGAGTGCTAGTACGTCTCTCTAGACCTGCCGTGTGGTGGCGCTCGGTCTGCTATCACTGACAGTGGCGACACGCGGGTCCGGCGTATACTAATGGACCGCGGCCGATTTAAAGGCTACCACCTAGCCAGTGTGGTGTCTGGCGGTGACACCACAGAGTCAATGATGGACTTGCGACGAACGTATCCGTTAGGACAGTGCCGCAAAATTTGGCGTTAATGGGCTATGGCAGCAGACGACCGACGCAATTGCTTTTGCTAACAGCACGACATCGCCGCTTGCAGCGCCCCTCCTGGGCTCGTGACTATGTCTGTTGGACCGTAGACACATCAGTGACCAGAACGTCTCTCCAAGTTGTAACTCACCTACAGGTGCTCAAAATGCGCTTCGTTTGTGATGTGGCAAGTATCAGTTCGTAGTGAAGAGTTATTGACAAGGTGTGTCTGGGAAGGCGCGAAGGCAGCCCGCTTTGTGAGTCTGGTGATTGAGATGCCTATCTGCTGGTGCGGACTAATTCGATGTGACCATACGGTGAAGAGGATTAACAATGAAACCTGAGGACAACGCGAGTTACAGGTGGAATCTGTAATTATAAGTATTCTGCTAACCATTAGTAGGCTACACCTTACCAACGGGACACTGATATACTGTATATAGCAATAACATGCAGCAGTTCTCTGATAACCTATCGTGTGACGCATAGGTCCCATTGGCAATCAAAGGGTTAATATGCAGCAACTTCAGTGTGTAAGTTGTTTTTTTCTTTCCATCTAACGCTCTTCTCGCAGACAGATCATTTAATTTACCACCTGATGTTTTCTGCACTGTCGTAACTACCCCTGTCAGTATAGACTACCCTTTTTGACTCCCCGCACCAACACTTCAATTTTGAGCTGCTGCCCAGGGGAAAACAGCCTTCTATGGCTTGCTTGAGCCACATATACTTGGGGGTACTAAACAGAGTAAAAACATGCTACCTGTAGTAGCTACAATTAATAAAATGCCAATGAAGTAAATACTAATGTAATATTGTTCAATACAATCTCCTCAGTTATCACTGCCCACACTTATATCCTTAACACTGTGTAAGTAATATTTTCCCAGAAGAAACCATTTAATAAAACAATTTAATTTCGGTTCAACCTCTCTAACTTACTGAAAGTATGAGTTAACGTGCCTGAGATTTAAGTTACTTGAGATAAGTAGCAACAACGAGAAGTTTTAACTGTTACTTCAGCAAAAAGCTTTCGTTGTGTATGGTCATGGCGAAGAATACCTCGGTGACTTCCTAAGACACTTGGACATCCTCCATGTCAACATAAAATTTGCCATGGAAGTAGAAAAGGACAAAAAAACTGCCATTTCTAGGTGTGCTGGTCACAAGGGATGGTGAAAACCGGGGACAGAGCGTGTATCGAAAGCCGACGCACACGGACCGATACCTGCACAAACTATCAAACCACCAACCGAGCCAGAAAAAGAGGCATGATTAATACGCTCGTAACGCGAGCAGGACGAATATGTGAACCGCAGCACCTCAGACGCGAAATGCAACACCCGGAAAGTGTTCTGAGGAGCAATGGGTACTCCACACATTATATTAGAAGTGTAACAGAGACAAACACTCGGCGAAGTAAGGAATCAGAAAAAGAAATGTCGGGTACGTCCTTTCTGACTTAGATTCCAAGAGTGATGGGCAGGATCGGCCGTATATTGCGCAAACACGGCGTAATGACGATTTTCAAACCGACAAGGAAGATCAAAGAGTGTCTTAGATCGGCAAAGGAGAAAAGGGACCCTCTTGCAATGTCGGGAATATACCGCGTACCATGCACGTGTCGGAATGACTGGACGATCAATCAACACCAGGATCAAAGAACATAAGCGACATTGCAGGTTGGGGCAGGTGGAGAAATCGGCCGTGGCAGAGCACGCACTGAGTGAGACTGACCAAGTAATAAAATTCGCCGACACGGAAGTTCTGGCTGTAGAGAAGCACTATCACACCCGCTTGTTCAGATAAGCTGTAGAAATATAAAAACACGGGAATAGTTTCAACAAGAAAGAAGAAAGCCTTAAGGCAAACGGATCCTGGCTTCCCGCACTGCAGCGAACGACCGTCGCAGGTAGCAAGAGGAGAACCGCACCGAAAATGACCGCGGAGAAGCCATCGTACGTTGGCGCGCCAGGTACATATGGTCTGCGGCCGCGAGCTCGGTTCCAGTTCACCACCGGCAATGGAGGGTGAAGCTTTGGCAATGCCACACACTCGTGCTGGCGAAACGTCGGTAAAATCTTCAGATGAACGTCGGCCGAAAAACTCGAGACAGAAGCCAGTAGGCAGTTTGTCAAAAAGCTATACGTTTATTACAGGAGTTATCTTGAAACGCACTTACGAGAGGACAGCTTCCAAAGAGTCACAATCTCTGATGAAGAAACACTTAACTGTGAAAAATGGCGTGTCATCATCCCGCGTTGGAGACCCATAAACTAGAAGTGTAATCCTTATTAAAAGGTGTCGCTCTAATTGCCCTCTTGAAAATTGCCACTTATACGTTACAATAGAAAGTGTGTTATTTGTAGTCGCCTCGTTGACCGAAGTATCTGTAGTTCACGTCGTAGAGTAACATGCTTCACTCAGAAAAGAAGCCCGATGTTTATCGAGGTCGCTGCACTTGTTGAACATTCCTCACCATTGTTCGAACATTGATGTTTTTTTATTTCTTTCTTAGATATTTGTTTGTGGCGAGAAGCGCTTCGGTACATTTATATTTCACAGTCCGAACTATACATCGAAAATAGTTCACTGGATAAAATCATTACTTATTATGTGGTCATAGACTGCTATAGTTTATATCTAGAATCACTTTTGTATATATATCTTTTAAGTCTGCACTCCGCGGAAACACCGAAAACAGTCCACTCTGCAAAGACTTTATAGCACTGTCTGTGCATCGTAGTTTCGAAGTTATTTTGCGAGGTTATAGTCTATGACAGGAAGCACTTTAACATATTTACAACTTCACAGTTTGCGATCTGCATCGAGAACAGCCCACGTTGTACACCGAAAACAGTGTATAAAGCTGCTCTTACACACACACCATTCCGTCGGTCATGCACGACAATAACGTGTCTGCACTTCTCCTCAGACTGCCTTGTTACCGTTTCACATAGCGACCTCTCGATACATTATAAAGCTCGTCTCTCTCGCATAATAGTACACAGATTATGATGTCTTTAAACTTTTTAAGGAAATTACATTTTTGTGCACATAGAAATATTTTAAGCACAGAACAGAAGAAACTGAAAAATAATAACTACATAACTGGCAGTTACACAACGTGTGTAGAACGAAATACAAAACCGGTAATGTTGGAGTTCTGTTTTGAGGTGAAAAGGAAAAAAAAGAAAAAAGTTATGTCGGACTATGGTAATATCATTACAACAGTTATCAAGGGTTCAAACTCAGCATTACGAGAAAGAGCTTAAAATAACAGCAGAAGACGCCTACTAGTGATTCACAGTTAACAGTTTAAGTCTTAATTTCAGTAAAGAGTCATCAAAAATGGTTCAAATGGCTCTGAGCACTATGGGACTCAACTGCTGAGGTCATTAGTCCCCTAGAACGTAGAACTATTTAAACCTAACTAACCTAAGGACATCACAAACATCCATGCCCGAGGCAGGATTCGAACCTGCGACCGTAGCGGTCTTGCGGTTCCAGACTGCAGCGCCTTTAACCGCACGGCCAGTAAAGAGTCATATTAGGAAACTTCAGACAGGCAATAAAGACGTTAGAAAGAGACGGTAATAGTCATACACTAAATGAAACACACTCCATTAAATTTCCGAGGTTGCAGCTGTATAACTGTTTTAGTCAATCAAAGACTCTAATCAAGAAGCCGAATTCATTGTGTTGTGCCTTTAGAAGCATCTCTCATTGTGATGACCTACATATAAAAGTGTTGGCATGTTAGACATATGTTGGCTCCCTGTTGTCTTCCGGTGCTATCTCCTAGGTCAGTGCACCCGAAGTAAATAAATTATTTCTTCAGCGGAAGCGAGCCGTGGCAACATTGAGTGAGGTACATAGTCGTACATTTTACAGAAGCCTTACTGGGCATCTGGGAATTCTTATATTCACATCTAAATGCTTTTGTTACTTAATGGTTTTGTTGCTAATAATAAACACCAGTTTCAGTCACTGCACAAGAAACGAAAACAGTTGTCATGTAGACTTTGAACTCCTTGTCTAGGTTTCAGAATGGAGTTACTAATTCTTGTGGTAAGATTTTCAACAGGCTCCCATTAACATAAAGCAAGAAACTGAGGAACTCTACGAATTCAACAAAAAAATGGAAAACATATATCTTGTCAATGTGTCTGAACACTTAGATTGCTGTCCTTTTCTTCAGCCCAAAGCCTGGGTTGATGCAGCTCTCCCAGCTATTCTATCTTGTGCAATCTCCGACAATTATTGCATCTCCGAATAACTACTGCAACATACATCCGCTTGAACCCGCTTACTGTATTCATCTCTTGGTGTCCATCTACAGTCTTTACCCCAAACATTTCCCTTCAATAGAAACTGGTGATCCCTTTATGTCTCAGAAGGTGACCTATCAACTGACCCGTTCTTCTAGTCAAGTTGTGTCACAAATTTAATTTCTGCACAATTCTATTCAGTACCTTCTCTATCCATCTAATCTTCAGCATTCTTCTGTAGCATCACATCTCAAAAGCTTCTGTTCTCTTCTCGTCTGAACACTTTATCGTCCAGCTTTCTCTTCCTACACGACTATAAGCCAGAAACTTAAATCTGTATTCGATGTTAAAAAATTTCTCTTCTTCAGAAAAGTTTTTCTTGCCTTTGCCAGCCTACATTTTATACACTCCTTGCTTCGGCCATCATCAGTTGTTTTACTGTCCAAAAAAGCAAAACTCATCTATTACTTTAAGTGTCTCAATTCCTTATCTCTTTCCCTGAGCATCGCCTGGTTTAATTCGACTACATTCCACTACCATTTCTTTGCTTTTGTTGATGTTCATCTTATATCCTGCTTTGCAGACGCTGACAAATCCTTTAAAATGCTCTTCTAAATCCTTTGCTCTCTCTGAAAGAACCTTAAAGATTTTTCTTTCTTCTCCTTGGACTTAAATTCTTACTTACAATTTTTCTTTGGATTCCTTTAATGCTTGCTCATTGTACAGATTCAATAACATCTGGGACAGCTCCAACCTTGTTGCAATTCGTCCTCACCCACCACATCCCTCCATGCCTCTCGACTCTTATAACTGCCCTGTAGTTTATATTTTCTCTTTTTGTCTTAGTCGTCTTCTGACTGGTTTGATGCGACCTGTTACGAATTCCTCTGCTGTGCCAACCTTTTCATATCAAAGTAAAACTTGTAAGTAGGCTGCTTATGTTTCCTTATTGGTAACGCCACGTAGCGCTCTGTATGTGCTGTGTGCAGTCTGTGGCTAGTTTGCATTGTTGTCTGCCATTGTAGTGTTGGGCAGCGGCAGCTGGATGTGAACAGCGCGTAGCGTTGCGCAGTTGGAGGTGAGCCGCCGGCATTGGTGGATGTGGAGAGAGAAATGGCGGGGTTTTGATATTTGTAAGAATGGATGTTATGAACTCCTATATATATTATGACTTGATGATATTAAGGTAAATACATTGTTTGTTCTCTATTAAAATCTTTCATTTGCTAACTATGCCTATCAGTAGTTAGTGCCTTCCTTAGTTTGAATCTTTTATTTAGCTGGCAGTAGTGGCGCTCGCTGTATTGCAGTAGTTCGAGTAACCAAGATCTTTGTGAGGTAAGTGATTTGTGAAACGTATAGGTTAATGTTAGTCAGGGCCATTCTTTTGTAGGGATTTCTGAAAGTCAGACTGCGTTGCGCTAAAAAAAATATTGTGTATCAGTTAAAGCACAGTCATGTATAAATTTTTCTAAAGGGACGTTTCAAACTTCCAACCTACTTCCTCATTATTTACTGGATGTAGCCCACTCTCCGTGTTTCTCCGCAGCTTACACCCTCTGCAGCTCCCTGTAATACCATGATGGTTATTCCCTGATGTCGTAACGGATGTCCTGTCCTAATGTCCCTTCTCTTGTCAGTGTTTTCCATGCATTCCATTCCTCGCCGATTCTGCGGAAAACTTCCGCTTCCTTATTTCATCGGTTCTCCTGATTTACTCTTCTGCAACACCACACCTATAATGTTTCTGTTCTGTTCCGGTCCCATAGTCCACGTCTCACTGCCTTACAATGCTGTGCTCGAACCGTACTTTCTCAGCAATTTCTTCCTCAACCTAAAACTTCTGTTCGATACTGTGTGAGCGTGGGGTTGACCTGTTATTTTGCACAACGGATTGATCTGAGATGTATCCTCTACCCTGTGGCTCCTGAAAGATGCAATTTCCACCACCACACTATTACAGAAGTCAACAGACTTGCCAAAAACTTGAACGCAAATCGATGGATGAAAAAATCTGTACTCCATGAAACTTTTGAATCAACTCTTACAATTTCTCTGGTCTATCTGTTATAATTGTATTTATTTGTCTTGAATCGAGTACCAAACGTATGATCCCATCCTTCTTACTTACAACGTGTAAGGGTTAATTATATGGTGACTTGGCGGGTTCAATTATGTCATCATCGAACATTTTTCTGATTTCAAGAAATACTTGCTCTCGATAATTATATGGTATGGAATAAGGTGGAACACAAAAGGGTTTATGATCTTTGACCTCAAATTTGTGTTCAAAATCTTTAATGCTACTTGTTTTGGTGCAAATACCTCCGCATGTGATCTCAGTATGCCTGCTAAATTTTTTTTATCGTGGAGCGAAATATCATCTATTTCCTCTATCTTCTTACTAATTTCTTGATGAATTTCTTCTGTTATTTCTGGTGGGACTGGGTCAAGGTTTTCCTCAAACTTATATCTAGGGTGTCTCTCCTCCTCTATTTCGTTCCCTTTTTGACTTAAATGCAATTGCTTTACTTTTCCCTGTTCTGTTTCATCGTTCAAAGTTTGAATAAAATATAGTATTACATAATCTACGAAGCCTTGTGGTATCCAAATGTAAACCTTACGCCCATTAATGAAATCTACACCGATTATCATATTAGCCATAAGTTTTGGTACTATTATAAAATTGTTTTCAAATTCGTAACCTTGGCAATTGAATGAAAGACGTGTTTCGTGTTTCACCTCTGTTGCATTTTTTCCTAAGGCTCCAAAAACTCTTATCCTTTTCGTCCTTAAAATCGGTAATTCTTTCTCTCTATTGCACCTTTCAAATAGGCTTTCTGATATAGCCGTCACTTGACTCCCACTATCTACGATTGCTTGTGTCGTGACTTCACCAACGTTTATCTTTAATATGGGTTGTATAATTGTGGATGTTACGATTTCCTTTGCTTGCATCAAATCCTCTGCTATAGATTCATAGCTTAACCTGTGGATAATTGTACATTCCCTTTGTGTTTGTGTTTGCTTTGGTGTTAACTCCGTGAGCAAAACCGTTTGCGACCTATCTACCTCTTTTCGTCTGTTTTCGAGCTCCCGTCTCTCCTTTTCCTTCATTTCCAAACATTCCCAAATGTACTCTCTCTCTATCTCCTCATAGTCACCCATGTTGTATACATTAAACGTCTTTTGTGTTTGTGGCGTCTGTGTTTTGTTTTTATCTAGGATACTCTGCTCCGTTTTATCGCGTTCGCTTACTTGCTTCTCGTCAAATATATTGCTAAGTCCGGTTAACAATTCTTCGTCGCTTAGTTCTCTAATACACGGAAGTGGTGACAGTTCATCCTCGCTTTCAGAATTTTCCCATTCTACGCTGTTTTCCCAAGCTATGTAGTTTAAATCGAGTGTATCTGGTGCTGACTCTTTGTCGGAAATTTTCGTAAGTCCCTGTTTGTCTGAATTTTAGCTATTTTCAGTTTTTTCTAATTTTGATCTAGCTACTTCCAAAACATGAATGTCCTTTTTTGATTGTCTTTATGAATGGACGTCAGTTTGCCTAACCTCTTCCGGATTTTCCCGTCAATCTTTACGTTTTTCAGGATTTGGTGGCCTGATTGCTACTTCTGGTTTCCCTTTGCTGTGTTGTTCTTGTCTCTGTGGGCCATAACTTCCTCGGTAGTTATTCGCGCCTTGGTCTCGCCAGTTGCTGTTTCTAACATCCTGACCTCTTTCAAAGTACCCTTGACCTTTGGCATTTTGATTCCTAAACCCATATCCGCCACTGTATGAGTGTCCATTACCGTTCCTATTTCGGCACCAATTATTCTGGTTATCGTTTCTATGCCAATTGTCTCCATTGTGCCACTGTCTCCTGAAATTATTGGTGTTAGGATTACGATTATTATTATTGGAATATTCGTTCTTAGTCCTTTCCTTTTGCTGTTCTGTTTCCTTTCTTTTTTCTTTCACCTCGTCTTCTTTAAACATAAATTCAAGTTCCCTTAAAACCTCCATGAATTCGTCAGTATTTTCATTTTTTCCTACTATCACCTGTTGATACTTTACCGGTAATTTCATTCTACATAGACGTATCAGCTCTCCGTTACTGTATGGTTTGTCTAGGCATTGATTCTTTTTGTCCATTGTATCAAAGAATATTACCACGCTTTTCTCTCCTGAGTTTTCATGTGGTGTCATTTGAAGTAACTCTTATTTAATTTTGTTTTGCGCCTCCTTAGACCAATTTCTTTCAAGAAATGCTGTTCTGAACTGAAGGTAAGGCGTACAGGTAGCCGCGATCTTTTGCATCACCTCTGCTACTGTCCCTGACATGTGTGCAAAACAATGGTTCAAATGGCTCTGAGCACTATGGGACTTAACTGCTGTGGTCATCAGTCCCCTAGAACTTAGAACTACTTAAACCTAACCAACCTAAGTACATCAAACGCATCCATGCCCGAGGCAGGATTCGAACCTGCGACCGTAGCGGTCGCGCGGTTCCAGACTGTAGCGCCTAGAACCGCTCGGCCACTCCGGCCGGCGACATGTCTGCACAAATGAAGTCAAGTTTGTGAGCTACGTTCCAGTGGTTTGGTAAGCCTACTTGAAACTGGTAGATGAATGTGCGTGCATTCAAGCTACCGCCTTCTTCCTTGAAATGTTGTAATTTTATGACTGTAAGGAAGTGGTCTGTATCATATCTACTCATAACTCCGGTCTGTGGCTGATTCATGGACTCAAATAATCTGCCACTGCTTGTGTCGTCGTGTTTATTCTCTGGTAATCTACTGCCTGTCTGCCTATTCACAATTTCCTGACTGATATCCGCGTCATATCGTATCATTGGTGAACAAAAGTGTTGTTCGTGTGTTTCTACTCTCGTCGTTCGCGGTATCGTTAGTACCTGTGCTGCTATTATGTTGTGTCATTGGATTTACTGGTTCAGTTGTCTGTCTTTCGATTGGTATCGGCTGAATGTATGTATTGCGTTTATCTAGATACTGTGCCTGGTCCTGTGGCATGTCATGTATTACTTTAATCGGAGTTTTCTGTTTCGATTTCTGCGCGAGTGTTACGTCTAGCCTTGGTTCTACTTGAACTTTCTTAGACGACGCGTGTTCGTGTACTGAATTAACGCTTGACGTGTCAGTTGTTTCGCTACAGGTGTAATCGGTCTCGATCTTTTCTTCGATAGTTTGTATCAACTCTGTTCGAAGCTTTTCAAATTGATCTTTGTTTTTAAGTTCTATTTTATTGATCTGCTGATCAAATTTTTTCAGTGCAACCTTTGCGACCTAGCTTTGAATTGCTTGTTCTTCCGAAATTTGTATTGCTGTTCGAGTGGCTTTTTCGTAAAACGTTCTACCTTTTTGTCAAAGTTTACGATGTCCAATGGGATCTTGTCCACGTCAGTGCGAAATTGCTGCTGACCTTGTGTTAGTACCTGAATTCTTTCTCTAGATTCTTTCGCGTCTTTGTTTATCTGAGGGATCTGACTATCAATTCTGTGCGAACCATCTGGATTTTAACCTGTTGGATCTGTGTCTTAATCTCTTGTCTCAAGTTCTGATTATCCTGTTGGATCTGTGTCTTAATAGCCTGATTATCCTGTTTCAATATCTGATTATCCTGTTTCAATTCCTGATACTGTTTTGTTATCTGTGTATTCTGTTTCGTCATACTAGCATTCATTTTTTGTAACATCTCCATGATCGCGTCCTGTCCTGTAACACTACCTTCTGCTGAACTATGTATTCTCGATCTATTGTTTTCTACTCGGTCAGTTACGTCGCTTACTGGGCTATGATGTGGCGTTTCTAAGTTTGATAACTACAATAACCCATGGTGTCTGTGTTGAGGACTAGTTGCGTTTGTCATTGAACCATTACGTGGCGCAAACAACTCCGCATCTGCCCTCTCTGTTGTGAATATCTTGTGTTTGCAGGTACAGTTGCGTCTGTTACGGAACCTTTTCGTTGTGCTCGTAACTCCGCAAAATCCTGTATCTGTTGTTTAGGCATATTTAGAATGTGTACGATAGGTTCGACGTATTCTAAATGTTCCCCCTCTTCCTCACTGTCTACTTCTCTTTGAACGTTGGCTATCTTCCGGTTCATTGACTGTATTGACGCGTATTCTGTCCCTCAATATGCGGCAAACAAACGCGTTTCCTGTGCTCGTTTCGCTTCTAATCTTTGCCATTTCCTACGTGATCTGTCTATTTCTGGCTCAGAATGTGCCCTACCTGGGATTTCATATTCTGGAAATTTGATGTTCTCGTCCCCTCGATTCCCATCTGTCTGATCTGTCTCAATTTCATCCCAGTCTAACTGCGCCTGCTGATTCTGCAGCTCCCCGACTGTCCTATTATCTGATTTACCGTCTGTCCTATTCTCATGTTCACCTTCTGTCCTATTGTCAATAAGCTCGTTTACTTGCTGTCTATCTGGTTGATTCTCCCCCATGTTGACTTCTTGCTGTTTCTCACGTAACCTTTTGGCCTGTGCTCTCGTTAAGATGGAAATTCTTTCAACACACCACAACCCTGTCTACAAAACTGTACGACCACTTAGCAGTTGGTTGAACCAACAACAACAACAACAACGTCGTGACCTCTCGACTAATGTTCTGTCTGCTCTGCTACAGTCTCCAATCTCCACCTGTGAGCTTTCAAAGGGAGAAAAATGTTATTTCTTAATTCTAACTTATATGATGCTGCGTCACACTGCGTCTCTGTGTCACTCTGCATCTGTGCCTATCACCTAAAAATCCTATGCCTTAACAGCTACACAAAAATCGTAAAAAAATGCAATATTTTCCAACACAATAACACACGCCCTTTTCTCTACAATTCTGCTTTCTTCACTACCTGTATCTATTCTGATCCCAATCTTTGAAAATAGTTCTTTAATACATGAAAGAAAATTATTCAAAGTGCTACTGCTGCGACCTGCTGTACCTAACTATGCTGACACTTTCCTATCCTGGTAGCTTACCTATTTTACCTATCGTGGCAGGGTCGCCATTTTCTGTGAGCGTGGGGATATCTTCTGTTATTTTGCGCAACGGATTAATCTGAGATGTACCCTTTACCCTGTGGCTCCTGCAAGATGCAATTTCCACCCCCACACTACTACAGAAGTCAGACAGACGCTCCTAACGTTCTAAAGAGAGATGCCTGAAAAACTTTCAGCAATAAATATCTTCTGGAGTCGTCTGCCCTAAGGAAATGACAAAAAATTCACAAAATTTCTTACATAACTAGTGGGATACTTGGGTACTGGTGTAGCGCTAGTTAGTGTAAGAAAAACACGAAACTAACGAAAATTATTATTTATTTTGCAAAAATTCTGAGAAATCACAATGGCACTTTTAGTTATGAATTGAACAAGTTATATCCTGGTTCTTTTCGGAATGTGAAGTTACCTCTCAAGGATAGGATTCGCTAATGAAATTTCTATACAAAGATTAAGATTGTTATTGACTTGGCAGAATGGTTGAGAGCCATGCCTACTCAACTTGAATAATCATTCGTTAGAAAGTTGCTAGGTACGGTCGAGGCTGTCGCATGTGAAATTCAGTGAAGGGTATTGTTGTGGAGGAAATATGGGGCTCGCAATAGCTGTAGCGCACAATACTGTAAGTTGCGATGACTGCAGTCTGTGCAGCTCGCTGCTGACAAATAAGATAACTGTCGTTCTATCTGGATTGACCTTCGCCATTCAAACTCTCTCTACGCCTTGATGAAGTCAAGGACTCCTATTCGCCCCTAGTTTAACTATTGGCGTGGTACACTGGTCAGATAACCAGTCCACCACGATGCCACTCAAAAATTCGCTCGCAGGCGTTTAAGTATAACTGTCCGTTCACACCGCATAATAAGTGTGTCGACCAACACAGTGAACAATGCTTAATTGCAAGGACTCAGTATAGAGTCGCACTTCGATTCGCTCTCAACAGAGGAGCTCTTCCAGTGAAGTACTGAGGAGAGACTTGTTCCTCGCTCTTTCAGTACACGTACGAGCGCAAACGCTCTCGTTACGTGTTCTCGCTCCAAGAGCGACACCGGAACGGCCCCTCTCCATGCCAGACGTGAAGGGGTATTCTTTCGGTCTCTTCCATTAATCCTTCAGCTCAAGGCGTCAGAAATATCGTCTCCAACCAGCATTGCTCTTCTAAAACGGGAGGATGACGTTTCGTTTAAGGCGACCAATCCGGAAATCTGTAGCATTGGCGTTTGGCGTTTGCTGTCTCCCTGTGAAAATCTCTGAAACTGCGTGCTATGTGTAAAGAATGCGTAGGCTGGCCGCTCCCACACAATGTAGCGGAATTTGCTTTTAAGCCGAACACGGGGCGTTCCTCCTTTCCCTCGGGCAAACGCTGTCCGCTCCAGGGGCGGTCACCAGCCTACATAGACAGGCTGACTCGTCCTCTGAAGGGGCCGGCGTCCCGTTGTACGGTTTCGCTCCCGAACTAAAAGCTCCTGTGACCATCGTGTCTGGAATGTATGTGTGTACGCCAGCCTCGAGTATTTCAACCCCGGTGCACTTACTTGTTATTTGCATATCATTTACGTGAATTCATACAATATTGACTTTATCTTATCGAGTTTCGGTTCGAATGAAACGTCTTGATGTGTGGAATATTATTATGAGGGCGGAATATGTAAGCAATGAAGGTCAGGAGACCATGACGTCTTACAACTGGCAGACTTCTCTTGTCCAGGAAAAAAGCTATTTTGCCACTGCTGTGATGCTTTGTATGTCCTTCTTGTTCCATGTATCATGGGCTACTTCGCTGCCTAGGTAGCAGAATTCTTTATCTGCTTTGTGAGCTCCAATTGTGATGTTAAAACCGTCGCTGTTCTCATTTCTGCTACTTCTCATTACTTTCGTCTTTCCTGGTTTTACTCTCAATCCATATTCTGTACTCATTAGACTGTTCATTCCATTCATCACATCTTGTACTTCTTCTTCACTTTCACTGAGAATAGCAAGGTTATCAGCGAATTGTGTGATAGTCCTCTTACTTGTCAACTCTTGCAACATTGGGAACTGTGTGGATGATACTTTTACGGTCTGTCGGTATATCGCCAGTCTGATACATTCTACACATTTGTGAATAATCGTTTTGTTGCCACTTTCCGCAATGATTTTAGATTCTAATAATGGATCCCATATTTCTTCTCTATCGATTCCTGTTTCTTTTTGTATCACGTCATCAGATAAATCCTCACTCTCACAGAGGCCTTCAATGTACTTTTTCCATCTGTCTGCTCTGTCCTCTGCATTTTACAGTGGAATTACACTAGCGCTCATAATGTTGAGGCCCTTACTTTTAATTTCACCAATGATTGTTTTGACTTTTTTATTTGCTGAGTCAGTGAGTTCGACAATTATTTCTTTTTGATTTCTTCTCGTTCTTTCCGTAACCATTTCTCCTTAGCATTATTGCACTTCCTATTTATTTCATCCCAAACTCACTTGTATTTATGTATTCCAGAATTTCCCTGAACATTTTTGCACTTCCTTCTTTCGTCGATCAACTGAAGTATTTCTTGTATTATCCATCGTCTCTTCGCAGTTAGGTTCCTTGTACCTATGTTTTTCTTCCCAGCTTCTGTGATCGCTCTTTTTAGAGATATCCATTCCTCTTCAACTGACCTTCCTACTGGGCTATTCCTTATCGCAGTGTCTATAGGCTCAGAGAACTTTTGTATTCCACTTCTTTGCTAAATGATTCTTCCTGACTAGTCTCTTAAGCTTCAGCCTACTCTTCATGACCTCTAAATTCTGATCTGAGTCTATATCTGCTCCCGGGGGCGCCTTACAATCTCGTATATGACTTCCTAATCTCTGCGTACATCCGTTATAGCATTTTCTGCTGTTGATATTACCCTATACTCATCTGACAGAAATCCTTGACCTCTGTGGATTTGACTTCACTAACCCCTACTATGTTTTCAAAAGCTTTCCCTAACTCTACAAATGCTATAAACGTAGGTTTGCCTTTCCTTAATCTATCTTCCAAGACAAGCAGTAGGGTCAGTACTGCGTCGCATGATCCTACGAGTCTCTGGAATCCAAACTGATCTTCCCCGACGTCGGTTCCTGCCAGTTTTCGCATTCTTCTGTAAAGAATTCGCGTTAGAATTTTGAGTATTGACTTATAAGACTGATAGTTCGGTGATATTCACACCTCTCAACACCAGCTTTCTTTGGAATAGCAATTATTTGGTGAAGTCTGAGGGTATTCCGCCTGTCCCACACATCTTGCACAGGAGGTGGAATAATTTTGTCATGGCTAGCTCTCCCAACGATATCAGCAGATCTGACAGAGTGTCATCTACAGCATTGGGGGGGTTCTTCCGATTAACGTCTTTCACTGCTCTGTTGAAGTCTGCTGGCAGCATCATTTCTTCCATCTCAGCTTAATCCCCGTCCTCTTTGTATAATATTACCTTCAAGTTCATTTATCTTGTCTAGCCCCTCTTTATACTCCTTCTACCTTTGAGTTTTCCATTCTTGGTGCTTCTTCTTCTTTCAGTTTACCTGTAGGCATTGTATATCTTTCTACATAATATCTTTCAACATAATATCTACAGGCTGTCTCCGTAAGATCGTGTAAAAATTTGATAGGACATACAGAATGCTCCACTGAACAATTTGAGGTAGGGAACCTCGGGTCAGAGAATCATGATTAAGTAGATATTAGGAATAAAATCACAGTGCTGTGTACTTTTTTATTTACATTGGACTGTCTTCAGTTCACAAGTGGGCCATCGGGACTATCCGACTGCCATGTCATCCTCAGCTGAGGATGCGGATAGGAGGGGCGTGTGGTTAGCACACCACTCTCCCGGTCGTTATGATGGCTTTCTGTGTCCGGAACCGCTACTATTCGGTCGAGTAGCTCCTCAATTGGCATCACGAGGCTGAGTGCAATCCGAGAAATGCATGGTGGCCCGGATGGTCACCCATCCAAGTGCCGGCTACGCCCGAAGCACTTAACTTCGGTGATCTGACGGGAACCGGTGTATCCACTGCGGCAAGGCCGTTGCTTTTTTATTTACGTTCGTTACAGTTAACTGCAAATACCATCATTGACACAATGAACGTACCATTTGTGCTGTATCTTATAATACGTACTGAAACCAACCTCAATGCAAGCATGACGTCGGTGGACAAGATTCTGACGCATCCTGACAAATATCCCTGGTGTGATCCTCACGCTGCCAGGTCCATCGTTTCTTCTTTCCAATGAACCAGTCTCCCCCATTCATCTATCGAGAGAAATAAACACTCCTCGTAGCGGATGATGCCTATTAAGAAATCGTTCCCTGTACATCCTTTCAGCAGCGAGAGCATTGCAACATACTTCCCTATACGCAAGGTGCAGGTCAGTGAGTTCTGCGAAACTACACCGGTACTGCTCCATCGTATTGTACTGTACGTCTCTGAACAGCACTGAGTAATGAATGGGTCTGTCGTGATCCTTAGCGGTCTCTGTCATGGGACTATGTAAATACGATACAACAGAGCCACCTTACGGCCAAGTAAAGTAAACAAAACCGGCATCGTGACTTCCCGGTAATCAAAGTCGTCCTCCTTGTTTCCTTTCAGGAAATAAGGAATCTACAAGTAAATAAACAACACAGTACGTAGTCAATAAAATTCTTCTGGATTTGAGGCCAGAATTTTATTGACTATGACAACGGCCGCGGAAGCCTACGTTTATATTTAACACAGTTAGTTGTAAACAAGCTGCAAAACAGTAATGCTAGACAAAGCGGTAGCAAGTTTACTTCTATATCTTGTTAAGCTGGCTTCTCCGACTCCAAGTTCCTTACCTCAAATTGTTCACTCGCGCATTCTCTATGTCCTGTTAAATTTTTGCACGCTCTTACAGAAACACCCAATAGGTAAGATATCTTGGCTAAATGACATAAAAATTCATGGTAAAACTGAGGAGGGAGCAATCTTCTTCAAAAGTAGCAACTTTCCTGCCAATTTACACGACGGCATAAGTGTGAATAGCATTTTGAAGTAGACTGGTAGCTTATTGATAAGGTTTCTACATCTACATCTACGTCCATAATGTGCAGACCACTGTGAAGTCCACGGCAGAGGGTACTTTCCATTTTACCTATTACAATGGCCTTTATAATGTTACTTAAAATCCGTCTTGATTGCAATTTTTTTTTTTTTTATTATTCATGTGACCGGTTTCGGTTCATTCAGAACCATCTTCAGATCTGATATTTCAGTTACAGGAGTAACCCGTCCAAATCCAGCAACTTTCACATGCTACGTCACATACTGTGTGACGTAGCACATACTATGTGACGTAGCATGTGAAAGTTGCTGGATTTGGACGGGTTACTCCTGTAACTGAAATATCAGATCTGAATATGGTTCTGAATGAACCGAAACCGGTCACATGAATAATTTAAAAAAAAAAATCGCAATCAAGACGGATTTTAAGTAACATTATAAAATCACTGATTGCTGTTATCCCATAAGACATTATGTCTGTTTTTGCTAAACAATGGCCTTTCCCGCTCTCATATGTGCGCGCTGCAGTTAAGCTCATCCTACCTTCGCGATCACTACGGCAGCGATACATTGAAGGCTGTAGTGTATTCACAGATTCCTTTCTTAAAGTTGGTTCTGGAAACTTACTAGCTAGTCTCTCATGGAATAGTTTGCGTCTATGTTCAGGCGTTCGCCAATACAGGCCTTTCATCATCTCCGTCATGGCCTCCTGTGACTATTCGCACTGGCCTTTGTATACATTCCATATCCTCTGTTAGTTTTGAGGTAAGCTTTTAGTTTGTAAATATTTGTTGTTTACGGAGTGATGAAGTTTTAAAGCTGCGTCTTGTGTCTGCGCAGGCGCTGGAACTGAAAGATACCCCTGGGAAGCTGTACCCTTTGCAAGGGGACGTCAGCAGAGAGGACAGCATCCTTGCGGCTTTCAAGTGGATCAAAGATAATCTGTCAGGCGTTGACATCCTCGTCAACAACGCTGCGATTCTAATTGATGAGGAACTGACATGTAAGTATGAAACTCCGTGTACAAGTGTTTTTAGAAATGTCCTGAACATTTGGTACGAATGAAATATGTAGCAGAAGGTCGTTTACGAAGTAGTTACTATCGTAAGCATACTAGATAGAACTAATACGTTCGCTGAATCGTTCCGTAAAAGAACGGAATGGAAAAATAAAATTTATTTAATATTATTTACTTCCTTACTTATTACATTTTAGCATATCAAGTACAACATAAGCTCTTGTCACACTCTCACAAATTATTACAATGAACTGCATTTTTTCGCTATACATTGGCAACTAATGATCCAATATGCATTAATACACCCAAAACAGTACTACTCCCCATCAACATAACTATTTCTACTGTTAACAATGACTATACCAATCACCATTCCTAAATGTGTGTACAGCTGTTATTATCCCAGAATGTTTTTCCTTCCTATCTGTCACTAGTATAAACAACAAATAACTGAAACAAATTATAAACAGTAACGACACCAGTTTCTTTAAGAACGAAGTCTTTTGACGACGGTACTGTTGCATAAAACTTTCTAGGGCTTCAGGCCACGCCGTGTCAGGGTAAAATCCCGAGCTTTTGACGATTACCGCCCCTGTTTTTGTATGTTCATCGTTCTGATTGGAGGTTTAAGGGTTTTCCGTCGTCCACTTATATAATAAAATGGAACGCCTACATCCATCCTTACGATGCTATTTATTATATGGCTACCAGTTTAGGTACTTCAGTATACGATCTTCAGGCTTTAACTGACGGTGATATGGTTAACTCCAATCGTATACGCGATTCCACAGTGGCAGTCTGGTAGTTGATGGTTGGAGCCACGACGTGGTTGTTACAGGTAGTCTGCGGAAACCAGTTCAGAAATGTTGCCCAATGATCAATTGGTACTTGACTGTTGGACACACTACATTGTTGTTATAGGTAGTCTGAAATAATCGGGTTCAAAATGGTTCAAATGGCTCTGAGCACTATGGGACTCAACTGTTGAGGTCATCAGTCCCCTAGAACTGAGAACTAGTTAAACCTAACTAACCTAAGGACATCACAAACATCCATGCCCGAGGCAGGATTCGAACCTGCGACCGTAGCGGTCTTGCGGTTCCAGACTGCAGCGCCTTTAACCGCACGGCCACTTCGGCCGGCAAATAATCGGGTTTACACATGTTGGTCACTGATGAATCATGTATACGACTGGAGTTAAGGCATGAAGATGGTCTACTGAAGCACATCTTCGCGGGTACCGGGCGCGGTTGGGCCACCCTCTCCCCAACGGGAGTGGCGGGTTCAGCGCTGTTCGCGGCGCACGAGGCGGAGGGTCAATGTGGAGGCTGGCCGTATGGCATCGCTCGCTCTGCCTGTGAGTGGACATGTGGCCGCTCCTTCAGCAACATCCGAGCAGGCACACAGGGGGAGGGGTTTATTAGTTATTGGGAGCTCGAACGTTAGGCGGGTGATGGAGCCCTTTAGCGAAATAGCGGAAAGGTCGGGGAAGAAGGCCAGTGTCTGCTTGCCGGGCGGTCTCATCCGAGATGTGGAGGAGGCCCTGCCGGCGGCGATAGAGAGCACTGGGTGCACCCGACTGCAAATTGTTTCTGATGTCGGCTCCAATGGCTCCTGCCGTCCTCAGTTCGTACAGGCGGTTGGCGGAATTGGTGAAGGCGGAAAGCCTCGCTCGCGGGGTGGAATCTAAGCTAACTATTTGTAGTATCGTTCCCAGAACCGATCGCGGTCCTCTGGTTTGGAGCCGTGTAGAAGCTTAAACCAGAGGCTCATACGATTCTGCGGAGATCTGGGGTGCAAATTTCGCGACCTCCGCTATCGGGTGGAGAAATGTAGGGTCCACCTGAATAGTTCAGGCGTGCACTACACGCCGGAAGCGGCTAAAAGGGTAGCAGAGTACGTGTGGAGTGCACATGTGGGTTTTTTACGTTAGAGAATTCCCTCCCTAGGCCCGACAAGACGCCTCCTGAGACGCGGCGAGGTAGGAGTAGGGAAAATGCAACAGGGAATAACAATATTAATGTGCTAATAGTAAACTGCAGGAGCGTCTATAGAAAGGTCCCAGAAATGCTCTCATTAATAAACGGTCACAATGCCCATATAGTACTAGGGACAGAAAGTTGGCTGAAACCAGACGTAAACAGTAATGAAATCCTAAACTCAGATTGGAATGTATACCGCAGAGACAGGCTGGACAGTGAAGGGGGAGGCGTATTTATAGCGATAAGAAGTGCAATAGTATCGAAGGAAATTGACGGATATCCGAAATGTGAAATAATTTGGGTGAAGGTCACGGTTAAAGCAGGCTCAGACATGGTAATTGGATGTCTCTATAGGCCCCTGGCTCAGCAGCTGTTGTGGCTGAGCACCTGAAGGATAATTTGGAAAATATTTCGAGTAGACTTCCCCACCATGTTATAGTTCTGGGTGGAGATTTTAATTTGCCGGATATAGACTGGGAGACTCAAACGTTCATAACGGGTGGCAGGGACAAAGAATCCAGTGAAATTTATTTAAGTGCTTCATCTGAAAACTACCTTGAGCAGTTAAACAGAGAACCGACTCGTGGCGATAACATATTAGACCTTCTGGTGACAAACAGACCCGAACTATTTGAAACAGTTAACGCAGAACAGGGAATCAGTGATCATAAAGCTGTTACTGCATCGATGATTTCAGCCGTAAATAGAAATATTAAAAAAGGTAGGAAGATTTTTCTGTTTAGCAAAAGTGACAAAAAGCAGATTACAGAGTACCTGACGGCTCAACACAAAAGTTTTGTCTCAAGTACAGATTGTGTTGAGGATCAGTGGACAAAGTTCAAAACCATCGTACAATATGCGTTAGACGAGTATGTGCCAAGCAAGATCGTAAGAGATGGAAAAGAGCCACCGTGGTACAACAACCGAGTTAGAAAACTGCTGCGGAAGCAAAGGGAACTTCACAGCAAACATAAACATAGCCAAAGCCTTGTAGACAAACAAAAATTACGCGAAGCGAAATGTAGTGTGAGGAGGGCTATGCGAGAGGCGCTCAATGAATTCGAAAGTAAAGTTCTATGTACTGATTTGGCAGAAAATCCCAAGAAATTTTGGTCTTATGTCAAAGCGGTAGGTGGATCAAAACAATATGTCCAGACACTCTGTGACCAAAATGGTACTGAAACAGAGGATGACAGACTAAAGGCCGAAATACTAAATGTCTTTTTCCAAAGCTGTTTCACATAGGAAGACTGCACTGTAGTTCCTTCTCTAGATTGTCGCACAAAATGGTAGATATCGAAATAGACGACAGAGGGATAGAGAAACAATTAAAATCGCTCAAAAGAGGAAAGGCCGCTGGACCTGATGGGATACCAGTTCGATTTTACACAGAGTACGCGAAGGAATTTGCCCCCCTTCTTGCAGCGGTGTACCGTAGGTCTCTAGAAGAGCGTAGCGTTCCAAAGGATTGGAAAAGGGCACAGGTCATCCCCGTTTTCAAGAAGGACGTCGAACAGATGTTCAGAACTACAGACCTATATCTCTGAGGTCGATCAGTTGTAGAATTTTGGAACACGTATAATGTTTGAGTATAATGACTTTTCTGGAGACTAGAAATCTACTCAGTAGGAATCAGCATGGGTTTCGAAAAAGACGGTCGTGTGAAACCCAGCTCGCGCTATTCGTCCACGAGACTCAGAGGGCCATAGACACGGGTTCCCAGGTAGATGCCGTGTTTCTTGACTTCCGCAAGGCGTTCGATACAGTTTCCCATAGTCGTTTAATGAACAAAGTAAGAGCATATGGACTATCAGGCCAATTGTGTGATTGGATTGAAGAGTTCCTAGATAACAGAACGCAGCATGTCATTCTCAATGGAGAGAAGTCTTCAGAAGTAAGAGTGATTTCAGGTGTGCCGCAGGGGAGTGTCGCAGGACCGTTGCTCATCTCAATATGCATAAATGACCTTGTGGATAACATCGGAAGTTCACTGAGGGTTTTTGCGGATGATGCTGTGGTATATCGAGA
Organism: Schistocerca piceifrons; assembly: GCF_021461385.2. NCBI lineage: Eukaryota > Metazoa > Arthropoda > Insecta > Orthoptera > Acrididae > Schistocerca > Schistocerca piceifrons. Next base: position 89,917,298 of record NC_060145.1, on the reverse strand, counting down.
GGTCGTAACAATGGAAAACTGTACTGAAATGCAGGAGGATCTGCAGCGAATTGACGCATGGTGCAGGGAATGGCAATTGAATCTCAACGTAGACAAGTGCAATGTGCTTCGAATACATAGAAAGATAGATCCCTTATCATTTAGCTACAAAATAGCAGTCAGCAACTGGAAGCAGTTAATTCCATAAATTATCTGGGAGTGCGCATTAGGAGTGGTTTAAAATGGAATGATCATATAAAGTTGATCGACGGTAAAGCAGATGCCAGACTGAGATTCATTGGAAGAACCCTAAGGAAATGCAATCCGAAAACAAAGGAAGTAGGTTACAGTACGCTTGTTCGCCCACTGCTTGAATACTGCTCAGCAGTGTGGGATCCGTACAAGATGGGGTTGATGGAGGAGATAGAGAGGATCCACCGGAGAGCAGCGCGCTTCGTTACAGGATCATTTAGTAATCGCGAAAGCGTTACGGAGATGATAGACAAAGTCCAGTGGAAGACTCTGCAGGAGAGACGCTCAGTAGCTCGGTACGGGCTTTTGTTAAAGTTTCGAGAACATATCTTCAACGAAGAGTCAAGCAGTATATTGCTCCCTCCTACGTATATCTCGCGAAGAGACCATGAGGATAAAATCAGAGAGATTAGAGCCCACACAGAAGCATACCGACAATCCTTCTCTCCACGAACAATACGAGACTGGAATAGAAGGGAGAACCGATAGAGGTACTCAAGGTACCCTCCGCCACACACCGTCAGGTGGCTTGCGGAGTATGGATGTAGATTTAGATGTAGAACTGGTAGCCATACAATAAATAATATTGTAAGGACAGCTGTAGGTGTTCCATTTTATTACATTACCTCCGCCATCTTCGTCAGAGGCAACTGACCGACAAAACTACTGACTTGGTGATCTTATACAGCCTATAGACGGCTTATGACGGGTCGGAAATTACGTAATACTGTCGCAGATGGTGTCAACGTCTGCGCTGTGCTCAGCAACTGCAGATTTCTCCAGTTCTCGATTTTTAATATGCCGCTGATGTTCTGCACAGCGGTCGGAAACGATGCAGATGGACTGACCGATGTAATTGCTCGAATTTACGAAGAGGAGGCATTGCCTGCTGGGGGAGCTACTGTTAAAACTAAGTTTCCGAAAACAACCACAAGTCGCAGTTTGTATTTTTTATTGACCGGTTTCGCTCTTCAAATGAACAAGAGCATTATCAGAATATACACTGGAAAAGATAAAAATTGAGACAATGCAAACAACTTAACACAGACATTACATAAAATACATTTCCTTCTTTCAGTATGGTGACTTACGTTTAAAATTGGCTGACAGCATTAAAGATTGCCTTTAAAGTTGGCTGACAGCTCTAAAGATTAATTTGACTCTACTGCAGTACTTAAACTGCAGATAAAGGTCCACTGTTAAATGTTTTGGAAGCATTAGAAGTTTTCGTAGAAGAAAAGAAAAAGACGCCAAATTTATTAAACGAACAAATCGAATTTACATGGATAAGCAGCCAAAATATAATACCTGCCGTATCATCCTAACAGAAATACTTTTGATAACGGTATTTTTTTGTATAGACATTTTTAAATTTGTATTTTCTAGTGTACTTTGAAAGATATTATAATTTTTACACATGTACTCATATTTTTTAAAGCTAGGCAGATACGTACAGATTTGAGATGTCTATAAACACTCCCACGAAAGAGGCGATTAATGTAACTTTCGTTTTCTGTAGTTGTAAATTGTTCTTGGATAGATCATACCATGGACGTTACAACTACTGTTCTACATATCATTTTTGGCGCTGTCAGTGTCAATGTCATCATTTACTACTGTACTGTAAACGTGCTTTAAACGTAAGTTTCAGTACTGTAGTACAGCCAAATTAATCTTCAGAACTGTCAGCAAACTTTAAACGTCGGTCACCATACTGGACATAGAATATGCACTTTACTAATGTCAGTGTTGAGTTTTCCGCATTGTCTCAATTTGTACCTTTTATAGTGTGCGTTCTGATAACGCTCTTGTTCATTTGAAGAGCGAAACTGGTAAATGAAAAATACAAAGTGCGACTTGTGGCTGTTTTCGACAACTTCGACGTAATTGGTCTCGCACTCACAAGAGATGTTGAAAATCCCAGGGATCCTGAGGCTGAGGCTGTTCTTAAAATGGCGTAGCACCCCTTGTTATCTTCTTAGGAGGTCGGAGAACAGGTCCTCTGCCTCGTCTTCTCAGGACTGTGTCTATTTTGCTGGATGTCACACTGCATAATGGAACAGATGGTGCGACATTTCTCACGCCCCCGACGAGTTAAGACTTACCACCAGTCGCATTTTAGCCTCAGCCAAGCCTGTCAAATCTAACACCAGCAGAGTAGAGGGACGGGGCTCCGTGGATTGCGTAAATATGAAGATCTTGTGGTGCTTCCGGCTGACAAGGGAAATTCCGCGTTTTTTGAAATACTACTAAATATCACAGCACAGTGGCATCGTTGTTGGAGGATAGCACGCACAAGTGCCTGAAATGGGACCCAACTCTGTCAAAGAGCAGAAAAACGGTGTAGTTCCTGAAGAAGTCTAGTCTACCACAGGATGCCATCAAAATCTTAAAACACGAGCTCCTAGACCTCCCAGGCTGTACAGATTACCTAAAGTCCACACGGAAAGTATTCCAGTGAAGCCAATTATTAGAGGTATTGGTTCTCCTACCTAACGGCTGGCCAAATATTTAACTAAATTAATGACTCTGATACTTAGCAGCTGTGGACGTTACATTAGAAACTCTCAACTGTTAAATGCAACATGAAAAGGATTAGAGTTGGTCCAAACAATAATTTAGTTAGCTTGGATGTTGTCTCCGTATTTGCCAATGTTCCTGTGGAGGACATATTGAAACTGCAGCCAGAACATTTTCCTCCTGAAATGATAAAGTTATTCCGGCGTGTTACGACGACGATTTCGATGGCGGTCTTGTATGGCGTCCATGAAATGACCAATGGAATGTCTATGAATTTCCCATTATCTCCAGCAGTGATGAACTTTTTAAGAAACGTTTTGAGGAACGTGCATTAAAGTTGGCTCCCCTTTGTCCATCTTCATTTTATCGTTAGATTGGCGACACGTTTGTGGTCTGGCCACACGGCCTAGAAGTCTTGAACACTTCCTCGAACATATGAACAGTATGCACACAAATATCCAGTTTACTGTTGAGAAAGAGAAAGAAGAAAGGCTGCCATTTTTAGATGTTTTGGAACAAGTGAGATGGACGTGTCGACTACTCAGTTTACAGCAAGCTGACGCACTGTGATTTGTTTCTTAGCGCCCAGAGTTTTCACCGCCCAGTGCAGAAGAGAGTAGTTTTAAATACATTGACACACAGAGCAAGCACCATTTCTGACGATGGCCACTTGGATTTCGAAATTAATCATATGAAACACGTGTTCAGAAAGAACGGCTATGGTTCACGTAATATGTGGTCAACGTGCTACAATATAAGGAAAGTAGTATCACACCAAAGTTGTCAGCAAATCAATGAGGATTGAAGAAAATAAATGCGTGGTGTAATGACTGACAGTTATCTCTCAATATTAGTAAGTGTAACCTACTGCGAAAATCCCATTCTGTACGAGTACAAAATTAATACGAAGTCTTTGGAAGCGGTAACATCCGTCAAGTATCTGGGTGTGACTACTCCAACCGATCTCAAATGGAATGATCAGATTACACAAGTAACGAGCGCCGGCCGGTGTGGCCGAGCGGTTCTAGGCGCTTCAGTCTGGAACCGCGCAACCGCTACGGTCGCAGGTTCCAATCCTGCCTCGGGCATGGATGTATGTGATGTCCTTAGATTAGTTAGGTTTAAGTAGTTCTAAGTTCTAGGGGACTGATGACCTCACATGTTAAGTCCCATAGCGCTCAGAGCCATTTGAACTAAGTAACGGGCAAGGCGAACTCTGGGTTGGAGTTTATTGGTAGAATACTGAAGCGATGCAGTCCTTCAACAAAGGAAATTGCTTAGAATACATTAGTTCGACCAGTCTTAGAGTATTTTTCGTCTGTATGGGACGCTTACCAGTTGGGTCTGATTCAAGAGATTGAGAAGGTCCAAAGAAGAGCGGCAAGATTCGAGACTGGTACATTTAGCCATCGCGAGAGATTACAAATCTCATAGAAAGTTTGAAGTGGGACACACTTTCAGACAGACAACGCGCTAAACGGAAGGGCCTGCTCACTAAATTCCGAAATCCGATCTTCACCGAGGATGTAGAGTATATATTATTATCACCAACTTTCAAATCGCGCAATGATCACCATTAAAAGATAAGGGAAATAACAGCTCGTACTGAGGCGTTCAGACAGTCGTTTTTCCCTCGCGCGATCCGCGAGTGGAACGGGGTGGGGGGGGGGGGGGGGTGGTAAATATGACTTTGGCGCGAATTGTGCCCTCCGCCACACACTGGGTGGTGGCTAGCGGAGTATATATTTAGATATGCAGACTATCCAGAGATACATTCCTTCCATACTGCGGCGCTACTCCCAGAAAAATAGGCAGAATCGACGGCAAACGAGATGGAAGACCTATTTTACGATCTCCTAAGAAGACATATAGATGTTACTCGCTGTTAAGGACACTCTCGGCCTCGAGATCTTTCGGATTTACAACTTCGCTTTTCAGTGCGGAAGCACTTACATCGGTCAGTCCATCCCTACCGTTTCCGAGCACTGTACAGAACACCAACGGCATATTAAAAATTGAGAGCTGGAGAAATCTGCAGTTGCTGAGATCAGCCTCCCTAACACACACAACATGCCGTTTGGTGAAACAAAAGTTTTGCACCAGGGTCCTACATATTAGGATTCTATTGTTAAAGTTGCTATACAATTAAGAATGTGCGAGAAGAACTTCAAATGTACAGCGGACGTAATCTTAGCGGTGAATGAAAGCGAACTGTCGATGCACAGAAGAGCCAGAGATTTTTGTCATAATGTTTACGTTCCTACGGGATCGGTGGTACCACCAGCGCAGACGTTGACACCTGCTGCTGCTCTTCCTCCCTGGTGTTACGATCGCCGGGGATGCGCTGTTGTCTGTTCGTCTGCCACAGCTGTTGACCTCAACCGTGTTTCCGATATCTCGTTACAACCTTCTGTAGTACAGCAGACGGTCGTTCATTCATAAGGTAACGTGCTACCCGTGCCTTTCTGGAAATAGCGTCGACAATTGTCCAACATCTGCCGTGTTGTCTCCCAGCGCAGTATCTTCTTGAGTTTGGCTAATCGAGTCTTCTCTGCTGACTTAGTTGCTGCCGATCAGTGGCAACAACATCGGCATACAGCTCTAGGATATCCGCGTACAGTACGTTACGGCGTCCCTACTTCACGACAGGTACATTCGGAGATGTGTTTTCTTGTGTCAGCTGTGATGACCAACGTGCATCATTTGCTGTCTCTATTTCAATGGGTTGGTGGATAAGTTCGTAGCGTTTCCCATAAGTTTAATAAACACAACAGATGAACGTAACAGAGACTTTAGTCATCAATAATATACAGGGTGTCCGAAAAAGTCTTTCCCAGATTACATAGACTGATAATTCAGGCTAGAAGTAAGATACAAATATGAAACTGGTGTCTAGTTGTTTACAAACTATCAAAGTTTTTTTTCACACATCAGTAAACTTCCACATGAGCACCATTGATAGCACGTAGCACATCTAGGCGATATTCAATTTCCGTCCACACATTAGCCAACATCACTGGAGGGATCGATGCAACGACTGTGGTTATCCGTTGCCGCAGGGTTTCAAGATCTGGTACACGTCTTAGGTAGACCTCGTCCTTGACATAACCCCATAAAAAGAAGTCTAATGGGGTTATGTCAGGAGAACGTGGAGGCCAAACCGTTGGCCTATCACGATCAATTCATCGCCCAGGAAAGGTCATATCGAGATAGGCACGGACGTCCAAACCCCAATGAGGCGGTGCACCGTCTTGCTGAAACAAGACATCGGGGTGATACTGAAGCAGCTGAGGAACAGCATACAGCTGCAACATGTCGAGATACACTGTAGTTGCGATGGTAGCCTCAGCGAAGAAGAATGGCCCGATAATTCGATCGTGCAATAGCGCGCACCAACCATTCACCTTTGGAGTGCCTCTGGTGCACACCATGACCTGGCCACGGGGTTGTGAACCCCAAATGCGCACATTATGGCGATTCACTACTCCACTGACAAAAAAGGTCGCTTCGTCGGAAAAGGCAATTCGTCTGAGATACGTGATAGAATTTCGACCGCAAAGTCATATCGAGGTGTACTGTCATTGGGCAACAATGGAAGTGGAAGTTTCCTGATGTGTGAAAAAAACTTTGATAGTTTGTAAACAGTTAGACCCCAGTTTCATATTTGTATCTTACTTCTAGACTGAGTTATCTATTTATGTAATCAGGGAAAGACTTTTCGGACACCCTGTACTCCCTTTCACTATTTACAACAGTTCTGCCAACGCCAGACTAACATTCCGATCCCGTGACTGTAAAAGTCATGTGGTTTTGAGGCGAAAACTCGTCGACCCGTGTTTGAAGCGTATTTTCATCTGGAAAGAAAGTTCCTTGAAGGGTGTTTGATAGGGAAAAGGTGAAAATCTGAGGGCGCAATATCAGGTGAAAAAGGTGGGTGTGGAATGACTTCCCAACCCAACTCCTTTATAGTGTTTTTGGTATGTCTCGCAGAATGCCCTCAGGCATTATCGTGAAGTAGCATCAGTTCACACAGTCTTGATAGTCGTTGCAAGGTTACTGCTATGTTTTGTCTCGACCATTCCTTCCTTTACCTTACGTCAACACAAAGACACCATTCTCGTTATCAGTAACGATACAGGACAGGTATGGTCGGTGATGTTCACGAGCAAACTGATGAGGAACAAGCAGAGATGCACATACGGCCATCCTCTGAGTTTCGTGATATTGGCTTAGAGCATTTGGTACCAAACACCCGATTTTTGAATCTTCCCCATTCATGCAGATTGTAAGCGTAATGTCATATCGCTGGCTTGGTTGTGGAGTATTTGTCTGTCGAGTCGAGCGCGGGACACGGTACTGTTATGTTGCGTAGTGTGCAGCTCTGCATGTGAGAGGCATTGTTAGCATGGAAGTTGAAGTGTTGCTACAAGGGCTATTACAGTAAAGGGATAAAATAAGTAAATGATACGGAGGAAAGTGCGTCAAGAAATAATTTAAAAATGAGCAGTGCCGCCGATAACATATTGTGTATCCTCTCGTTGCGTGTCGTACCATACAGTGTCAATCATCTGCGCCGTGTTCGGTCTCCCAGAATGAACTGATGTGAATCAGTAAAACTGATGTGAATCAGTAAAAATACAATAGAAGAAGAATGGATAGCTTTGAGACATGAAATAGTGAAGGCAGCAGAGGATCAAGTAGTTAAAAATACGAGGGCTAATAAAAATCCTTGGGTAATAGAAGAGATATTGAATTTAATTGATGAAAGGCGAAAATACAAAAATGCAATAAATGAGGCAAGCAAAAAGAAATACAAACACCTCAAAAATGAGATCGACAGGAAGTGCAAAATGGCTAAGCAGGGACGGCTAGAGGAAAAATGTAAGGATGTAGAGGCGTATATCATTAGGGGTAAGACAGATAGTGCCTACCCCAATTAAACAGACCTTTGGAGAAAAGAGAAACACTTGCATGAATATCAAGAGCTCAGATGGAAACCGAATTCTAAGCAAAGAAGGGAAAGCAGAAAGGTGGAAGGAGTATATAGAGGGTCTATGCAAGGGCGATCTTCTTCAGAACAATACTATGGAAATGGAAGAGGACGTAGATGAAGATGAAATGGGTGATATGATACTGCGTGAAAAGTTTGACAGAGCATTGAAAGACCTAAATCGAAACAAGTTCCCGGGAGTAGACAACATTCCATTAGAACTACTGACGGCCTTGGGAGAGCCAGCCCTGACAAAACTCTACCATCTGGTGAGCAAGATGTATGAGACAGGCGAAATACCCTCAGACTTCAAGAAGAATATAATAATTCCAATCCCAAAGAAAGCAAGTGTTGACAAAAGTGAAAATTACTGAACTATGTTTAAGAAGCCACGGCTGCAAAATACTAACACGAATTCAGTACAGACGAATGGAAAAACTGGTAGAAGCCGACCTCGGGGAAGATCAGTTTGGATTCTGTAGAAATGCCGGAACACGTGAGGCAATACCGACCCTACGATTTATCTTAGACAATAGATTAAGGAAAGGTAAACCTACGTCTCGAGCATTTGTAGACTTAGAGACAGCTTTTGTCTGGAATATTCTCTTTCAAATTCTGAAGGTGGCATGGATAAAATACAGGGAGCGAAAGGCTATTTACAATTTGCACAGAAATCAGATGGCATTTATAAGAGTCGAGGGGCATGAAAGAGAAGCAGTGGTTGGGAAGGGAGTGAGACGGGGTTGTAGCCTATCCCAGATTTTATTCAATCTGTGTATTGAGCAAGCAGTAAAGGAAACAAAAGAAAAATTCGGAGTAGGAGAAATAAAAACTTTGAAGTTCGCCGATGACATTGAAATGCTGTCAGAGACAGCAAAGGACCTGGAAGAGCAGCTGAACGGAATGGACAGTGTCTTGAAAGGAGGATATAAGATCAACATCAACAAAAGCAAAACGAGAATAATGGAATGTAGAAGAATTAAATCGGGTGATGCTGAGGGAATCAGATTAGGAACTGAGACGCTTAAAGTAGTAAATGAGTTTTCCTATTTTGGGAGCAAAATAACTGATGAACGTCGGAGTAGAGAGGATATAAAATGTAGACTGGCAATGGCAAGGAAAGCGTTCCTGAAGAAGAGGAATTTGTTAACATCGAGTATAGATTTAAGTGTCAGGAAGCCGTTTCTGAAAGTATTTGTATGTAGTGTAGCCATATGTTGTGTTGTGGTCTTCAGACCATGTATGGAAGTGAAACGTGGACGATGAATAGTTTAGACAAGAAGAGAATATCAGCTTTCGAAATGTGGTTCTACAGAAGAATGCTGAAGATAAGATGGGTAGATCACATAACTAATGAGGAGGTATTGAACGGGATTGGGGAGAAAAGAAATTTATGGCACAACTTGACTAGAAGAAGGGATCGCTTGGTAGGGCATATTCTGAGGCATCAAGGGATCACCAATTTAGTATTGGGGAGCAGCGTGGAGGGTAAAAATCGTAGAGGGAGACCAAGTGATGAATACACTAAGCAGATTCAGAAGGATGTAGGTTGCAGTAGGTACTGGGAGATGAAGATGCTTGCACAGGATAATGGTTCAAATGTCTCGTAGCACTATGGGAGTTAACATCTGAGTCATCAGTCCCCTGGAACTTAGAACTACTTAAACCTAACCAACCTCTGGACATCACACACACCCATGCCCGAGGCGGGATTCGAACCTGCGACCGTAGCGGAACCGCAGTTCCAGACTGAAGCGCCTAGAACCGCTCGGCCACACCGACCGGCTGCACTGGGTAGAGTAGCATGGAGAGCTGCATCTAACCAGCCTCTGGACTGAAGACCACAACAACAACAACAACAACAACACATACGCGCTACCTAAAATTTTTGCCTATTATTTTTACTGTAATATGATGTCCTCCTTGTTTTATTCCGTAAATCTTTAGACGCTACGTATTCATTAGAAGTTGATACGTTCGGTAATCTGTATAAATAATTTTGTGTTATGATATATTTATTGTTAGTTAATGCCCTTAGGGAACGTGGGAAAACCAATATCGCTGGCAGAAATTAAAGACTTTTGTAGAAGCGCTGTCTCCGGCGCGAGTGTGACATCAAAGCAGAGCGCCCTAGAGACTTACTTGGTTGTGGGGCGTCAAAGGGAACATACAAAAGTGGCTTGAACTGTCGGGTCTATATGAGGGGCAGTTGTTATTAGCGAGGCAGCAAGAACATGGCGAGTGTGGACAGATGTAAGAGGCTCAGTAACGTAGAGATCGTACCCTATAGTTGGTCATTGCGAATCAAGGTGTGCGCGCTGTATTACATGGCGCAATGGGAGCATTTAGACGACTGCGAAAACGACAGGCGTAATATCTGCAACTAACTGTAAGGTTGTTTTATTTTCTTTCTCGTCGAAAGCTTTGTGGGGCACTACCCAGTGACATTCCAGTGAATTCTATTTCAGTAATAAGTACTGTACGTAGAAACTATAGGTATCTGATCTTGACACTACACCTGACCTGGTCACTATCCTAGGCCTTTATCATTTACTTAGGGCCCCATTCCTTTCCACTTATTCAACACCCGCATGTCGTTGTTTAAATAGTTAGAAGAAACGTAATAAAAGACTATCATTACCGGTTTTATGTAAGTCTGCAGGATTTCGTGGCTGTTACGTCGCTTCATATTTCTTCTGTACGATCGGTGTTGCTACCCCTCTTCTTCAGGATCATGTGGTGTCCACTGTAGATTGAGCACTGTCAGAGACCCCTGTCGCGTTCTCGTATAAAGGTGGGTTTACCCGCGCTTGTGCTGGAGAAGTGGCACTACTGGGTAAAATGCTTGTGGGTAGCATTCGTGGCCTATCGTTCTTGGATAGTAAGAGAGGTGTTCCCGCCCTAATGCCAAAGAAGGAGCTATTGGCTAAATCTTTTGTGGCTATCATTGGCGGGCCAACGTCATTGGCTAGAAAGGGGGCTTTCCCGTACTTATGCTGGAGAAGAGTCATTGGTTAAAACTGCTCCTGCTGATACTTCTAGTTTTGTTTGTTTGCTAGAAGATGGCTGAAAGTAATTGAAATGAAGTCTTAGTAAGTAAACACTGTTGCTCAATAATATTTACAGGCAAAGTCATGCTTGCTAATTGAGTGAAAAAAGTAAAGTAACGTAAATTAAAATTAAAGGAATTCTGGCAATTTCAGATCTAGGAAAAGAATAAATTAAGTTCACACATTTCGTATCTGTATCTGTTGTGATAGTACTGTTGTGTACTGACATGGTTCGTATTTCGGCATTGTCAATCTGTTGAAAGCCAACAGTTGCTCATTTTATCCAGTAAATGTTCACGGTAATTATATTCCCCTCAAAGCACTTAGCTTGCTTGCCATATCGGGGAAACTAGTGAATGTAACTAAACGATAATCTGAGGTGACGAAGCTTATTGTTGTAAAAAAAGAGCTATATCTAGTTAATTATTGACTTCTTGACAGCGACTTTAAGTACCTTTTTCAAGTTAACATATATGAGTATTAACGATATGAGACTGCTTTCTTTATCCATTATTATTTCGTAATGTGTTGTCAAAAAAAAACAGCGAAACGGTTACGTATTCATTGTTGTCCTCATTACTGATGAGATATTGGACAGACAGTGTCAAATTTGGCTCGCGATCGCAATAATTAGTGTCTGTTATTTCAATTATATTTGCTGGGGACTATTTCAGTTAGATGGTACCCCTCTTCGTTTCGTATTTAATTTGAGTGATGACACTCTTATAAGTATTGAACAAAATACAAATATGTAGAAAGTCCAGGTGTAGAATAGGTTGTTCATTAGAACAGCGTATTGTAGACTTCATCCTACTAAACGGTCGAATTTCTTCGGAGACGAAAGCCTTGTAGAAAATCAAATTTATTAGGTGTACGCGAACACGGTCATAGTATCTCATTAACCGATTAGTAAGGGGAGAGGTTACAAGTTATGATGATTACTTGTGGAATAGTAAATAGTTTATTCGCTTTTTTTCATCTTTGTCGTTTTCATTTGACTGCCCTCACATTACACATGAATTAAAAGCTTCAGCTGCTTCCCTCTGTTTCCATTAGTTTATGCTTGTGTCCTTGGTTTTCTCATTATTCGTTATATTTTTTATTATGTCTCCATGCTCGTCGTCAAATATGTGGAGTCTAGGAATCCTACGTCTTCGGTTCGCTAGACATACAATTCAAACAAATCGCATTAATTAGTTTTATTACAAAAAGTAAATGACAGTACTTAACTTTGACAATTACACCAATGTGTAGCAAGCAAAGGGCGACATACAAACTAAGGAATCTCTTCAGTATAACAATTCCCAAGTCTGTGTTACATTGAATGTACAAGCGAAGTAACCAGCGTTGACGCTTCTATCCAAGCCGCTAGTCGTAAAGCGGCTATTCAGCTGGGCGTTGGCAGTCGGTCGCGGCGCTTATGTCTTCTTCACATAGGAGCCTCTGCTGTCGCGTTGTCATCCTGGAGAGGATTCGGTCAGCGTGTGATTGGCTGCCGTTTTCTCAGAGCCATCTCTGCTCTTTCGTTTCCGACTGCCGTGCAGCGCTTGACTTAACGCCGTAATATTTTAACCAGTGAGATAGTTAGCTTATCCCCATATGCTATTACTTATTATGAAACATTATGAAATTTACACAACTACAGATAGCTGCTATAGTCTGTCTTATACTGCCGGTATATTTACTAATTCGTAATTTATTTTCCATTAAAAAAGTTTCTTAATTCTCGTAATTAACTTTCCGACTCGTAGTTCCAAATGCATTAATAAAAATTCTGAAACTGTGTTGCTGTTCAGGCTCTATTTGTGGACACGTGGTTCTTCTACATCCTTAAGGCATTCAAAAGTTATTAATTTCTCAAGTGTAGGTATTTTCAAATGTGGTGTCTCAACTGCTATTTTGGCTACCGAGTGGACTTTTAGATGCACTTTCTCATTTCTTTCTATATCTTCCATTTAGTGTCATTGCTATTTTGTAAGTGTATTGGTTTGGATTTTATGTATTTTGAATTTATGGTAGTGAGGAGAATATTGGGCTCCCCGTCATGGCGACACCTCACACGTCGAATGCCCTTCGACGGAGCTTGTTTGCGTCTGTCTTCAAGCATTTTCCTGTTCAGTTACATCAGCAGTTACTACTCAGTGAAGCTCTTCCATTAACCAAACAAACGCGTGACTAAGCACTTTGCCCTTCTTTGTATACGTTCAATATTTCCTGTTGGTGCTATTTGGTAGGGATCCCAAACACTACAGCAATATTCTGCACTGGGTCGCATGGGTGATTTGTAAGCAATCTCCTTTGTAGACAAACTGCACTTACCTAGTAATCTTGCTTATCGGTTTTTTTTACGAGGGTCTGGTCGAACCCGTTAAGCTGCGAGACTTTGTTCAACTTTGTCTGCCTTCCGTAGCGTTTAACTGTGGACTCGCAAATGAAAGCAATAACACTAAGACCATTTTGAGCGTGGTTTTAAAGTACACTGAACTCTCTGACTGATGTCAACCGCGTTTTTATTTATCTGAATATTAATTAGGCTATCGTACCTCCTCTGGAGCATTTAGCGACCACAATAATAAGTTGTCATACCCAGACAAAAAGTATGAATTTCACGTCGCCATTACCTGTAATTTGTTATGATAATTAATGTTTCTCACTAAAGCACACTGTGTGGAGTGTGGTGTAATTGCGTGTGTTGTATTGTAATTTCAACAAGATTACAATACAACTAGTTACGTATTATTAATGTAACATGACATTTTATTTAACCACTGCTTTTCCCGGCTAATGAACGTTATTTTGCTAAAAAAAAAATCTCCACCTGGGAAGGTGTAACAATGTTGCCTGTCAAGCAGTGTAAATGTCACTAAGTTCATTAACAGAAGTAATCATATATAGCCAACAAACAAGCTAAATGTATGATAAGTAATCTGAACTAAACAAGAGCAATGATTTTTAGTAATTTCAGTGCTGTTGTTTAGAAGACTCTTTGCTAATTGCAGATCGAATTTAATGCTACTGTTATTAGAGGTGCCAACACTTTTCTTTAAGCAAAATGCACAGTTTCGTCACACAATACCTCACGTACACAACACTACTGTATTTTCCTGTCAAAATATTACATAAAAGTTGTTACGAACTTACCAGGCTTCATACATCAACAGATAAGAATTTATATCACGTAAAATGCTGTTGCATTCATAGAAGTTCTATGTATTCACAGTCTAACTGGATTTATTACCTCAGAGTGAGTCCTCAGCCACCAATACACAATTATTATCGGAATTATGACCAACAATATTTGTGTCTGTATAGAGAATCAATTTAAAACTGCCGCTGCAATATTTCATTAAGATATCGGCTAAGATAAGACAATTACTTATCGATTGTGGTTCAGGCTATGTTTTACTCTTAATAAATAATATATGTATTAAATATCTTCGCACCTTCACTATATGCATAAACATTTGAAAATATTTCTCAACGTTACAAGACTTAATATTCACCGTTTACTAATAAACTGCTGCAGATCAATAGCGCTCTTTTGTAGCTGAGCAGAAAACTTAACATTTATATAGGACGAGAATTACAATTAAATAAAACTCCAAAAAAGAAAGATTCATTTCAGTAACACGTAAACTATTTTCAAATATCGGTTAGCAACATAATACAGTTTTTTTACAGACCTCTGTGTTACGAGACGTTTATCACATCATATGAGTACAACAGTTCGAACAAGAAGGATTTTCCTACAAAATCATAGATAACAAAACACAGATTTTCATTATCTGTTTACATGGGTATTGCCTGAGACATTATTTTTTACAAAGTATTAAATTATGTCGTTGACAATAATTATTTACTATTTTATTCACGATGAAGTCCTTTTTATTAGTATTACAAGAATATGGTCAAAGATCAGTCACATTCCACTTACAATGTTGTCATGAATATTACTTTGAATAAAATATAGGCGTGGATACTACAAATGATGGCATTCACCACAGGACACGCAACCAATACTAACTCACCTTGAGAATGTTCTTACTGAAAATCAGTGATTCTATTTGCTAATACGGGTCGCCACGTCCTGAAGGGACGAATTTTGAAAGTAATAGTGTTCAATCAACTTAGAACAGATGATGACACTGCGAGGTGCCTGGATTAAGAAGTGTTTTGTGGACACTTTCATTCTAAAGATCTGCGTGTGGCTTGATTACGCACTCAACCGTTCCCTCCCGTCCCGCTTTCTAACTATCATGATAACTGAAGCGCAAGGATAAATACAAATGGAAACGATTAATGAAGTTACCCTGTAAATGATAGTTACAAAGACTTGCATACAAGCAATAATTAAATTATGAAGTAATTAGTTTCCTTAGTATAATAATGTGTGACGAGGGCCACCCGTCAGGGTGCAAGTCTTTCGATTTGACGCCACTTCGGCGACTTGCGCGTCGATGGGGATGAAATGATGATGATTAGGACAACACAACACGCAGTCCCTGAGCGGAGAAAATCTACGACCCAGCCGGGAATCGAACCCAGGCCCTGAGGATTGACAGTCTGTCGCGGCGACATATTTTTTTTTTTTAATCTCATTTTGTTCGTTTTCGTTCGTTGTATCTGCTCTGGGCGGACGTCGAAAGACACCCGTTTCAGTTCGTTGTTGACCCATTATCTCAGTTTTTTTTTTATTATAGAGGGCAACTAGCCCTCTGACTGAACACGCTGAGCTACCGTGCCGGCAACAGAGGATTCTCAAACAATGGTTCAAATGGCTCTGAGCACTATGGGACTTAAAATCTGAGGTCATCAGTCCCCTAGACTTAGAACTACTTAAACCTAACCAACCTAAGGACATCACACACATCCAGGCCCAAGGCAGGATTCAAACCTGCGACCGTAGCAGCAGCGCGGTTCCGGACTGAAGGGCTTAAACCGCTCGGGCACAGCGGCCGGCAGAGGATTCTCAACAACAAACTTTATTTTACCGGGCATCGAGACAACCAACACTGGTAATAGCACAGAGATACAATGATAATACAACTTAATAATCGTTCAAATAATAAACAAAGTAAAAAAATTTCAGAAAAATCTTGTAAAGCAACAAACGTAACGTTTAAGAATATATATTTCAATTTAAGACAAATGGAAGTAATTTCCTTCAGTAAACGGTTTTTTTAACTTGGAACTTAGGCTTTTTCTTGTGGCAAAACTTAGTTGCAAAATATAGCGTTTATTAAATAAAAGAAAACAAAAGGTTTTAAGAAAGGACGTTACAGATGTTCTACTTGTTTGGTGCAAATACTTTAGACAAAATTATTTGAAAGAGAACTAAGAAGCCTGGCGGCTCCGAAAGGGTTTGAAATGTTTTGAATAATTTAAAACTTCAAAAACATTTTATAAAAGCTACAGTTTTAAATCAGATAAAAATTTCTTGAAAGTAGAATACATGTATCAGTTACTGCTCACACTTTGCAACGTTTCGCTGTCATAGACCTACATAGTTGTACCGGCAACGCGTGAGGCGCAATCCAGCAGGCTTAGAAAACGCCCCACCGGCTCTGCTAATATACTCCGTCCGTAAAGAAAAACCCGACACGAATTTCTTCTGTCCAGGTGATTGAGTCAGTACACTTGCTAGCTCAATATAAAGTGTCTCCAGGAGGAGAGACAGAGAAGAGCGCCAACAGGAAATCTTGCTTCCGAACGGCACAGCGCTCACACTTTCCTAGTCTTACCATCCGCGACCCCTACCACTGTCGAAAGTTTCCAATCGAAGGCGGCCTCGTGAACATGCACCAGTCGTAAGATTCAAGGAGCAGTGGAAAGTTCCCCTAAACTGACGACAGACGTATCCAATGGGGACTTGTCCCGCTATTTTCAGGACGAAGGTCTCTGACGTCACAGAGCCTCATTGTGATTGTGAACTGCCCAGTCGATTTCTTACCTCTATGGTGGCCCAGGAAAGTAGTCCGGCCCACCGCTACAAATCAAGACCAAAAGTTCATCGAACTGCCTGTATCAGAGAGTCGCACACAGCGGATCGTCCAGTGCCAGCTTCCGTAAGATCGGGATACATTACTTGCTGGCGGAATCGGCCAAGTTAGGCTGAAACGCCAGACTACCGCAAAGCGACTAGATCGGCATCGGGGCCGTCGCCTTCCCAGTCGCTTCACAGTGTGTACTACAGACTGGAATGCAACTCTGGGCCCAAGCGCAGAGGGATGGGCTGGCCGCTACTGTCCGCGAACACTAGAGAATTCGCAGAAATGCCGCTCGAGAGTCAGCCAGCCTCTGCCTTCAACGGACCCCGCCGGTATCCTGGCTCTGCTGTAGACCACCCAAAAGAAGGCTATCAGTGCCATAAAGAAAAAAATGCAGAGTCCCACACCAAGGATGATTAGAGTTATTAGTACACATTGCATTACCTGGAATGAACTTATTCGGCCTTCTCCCGTAGAGACAAGATTAAGTGACAATGAAGGTGGCAGAAATGAGAGGGGACATGCTAGAAAAAGCATGCAAAAAGCATGTCACCTCCCATCATCATAATCCCACAAACGTAATTATAGCTTTTTTGTATCAGATGAAACTAGTAAAACCTTAAACGACTTCCTCTTCAACTTTACGAACCTTGCAAAGACAAAATGAAGTTAGTGAAATCTGGTTTCGCAGGATAGAACGAATCAGGTTATGGTTGTGGAGGGAGCCGTAATCAGATACTGTTAGTTGCGCAAAATACGCAGACTTTTATTTGCCTAAGAACCACTTAATTACACATTGCCTTAGAAGGATCAAATTAAAACAATGCCTCTGAAGGCCTAGTTAAGAAAACTTGCAATACCTCCTCGGCTGAAGTTCCAAAACCACACCAAAAACAAGAACGACTGAAGGCCTTAACACAAGTTATAAAAATTACTTTAAAGAAAACACGCAGCTGACGGCCGTACTTAAAAAAATATTTCACGTAAATACTTGGCTGAAGGCCACACACAAGACATTTGACAACTCAGGGCTTAGGGCCTGTGTACCAAAAACTTAAGATAGAGCAAATTTTTAAAAGAATTAGTTTTAAACAAATCAATTTTTAAAATTCTGATTTAAGATGGCTGAAGGCCTTATCTTAAAAATATTTCACGTAAAAGCTCTGCTGAAGGCCACACTCTGGACGTTGAACAACTCAGGGCTTAGGGCCTGAATAACAAGAATTTCAGATAGACAAAATTTCAAAATTTAGTTTTTGAATAAATCAATCTTCAAATTTTAATGTCTTATTTTAAAATTAAAACAAACTTAATTAATAGATGGCTGAAGGCCTCACACAGTACATCAGACTAAAATAAAAATCACACTCTAAAACCAACAGAACAGAGGTGATCACAAGTGTTCCAAGGGTCGGTCTTAGGAGGTAGCTCTAACGTAAGGTGAGGTGAGACAGGCAGCCAAGAGTAAGGTTAAATAATCAGATGGCAACCCTACCCAGGGACGGCTGAAGGACCGACCAACAACCTAATCAATTCCCTTCTGCCCAACCAGTGGTATGACAACGGAAAATATCAGCTGAGACCGAAGATACCAGCAGCACTACGTCTTCAGAATTGGCGTCTAAAAGCAGCCAAGGCACAATAATCACTCTTAAGAAAAAAAAAATAAGAACAGACAACTAGAAGGCTGTCGAACTACACGCCTTGCCGGACAGCATCAACACAACGAGGAAACACACACTGCTGGAAAACTACTCTAACGACCAGGGCAGGTAACTGGGGTGTTAATGACCATAAGGCAGAAAGTACCGCTGGTGCACTTCACTGATAAGTCACAACCAATTTAACAGTTAAAGACCATACAGGAAGATGGCGGCAAAATTTCACCGACTCCAACACATGATACATTGCTGCTAGCCAGAACGGCCCAGGAAGCAACAACCAACAATGAATGAAGAGATGTCACAGCAGTTGAGGTTTCATAACAGGTTAACTGATTACTCAACTTCAGTGTCCAGGTTTGGTGGACAACGGACTTCGTACCTCTCGCAGCTACAGCCTCACAATCTAAATCCGTGTGCACGCCGCCAGCGGTCCCGGCCTGACCTCGCGCCGCAGAGGCTTCCTCGCTGCTGTGTCCCAACCAACCGACTCCGTGCAGCACGCAGACAGCATTAAAATAGCTACTCAGTCATACCACACAAGCTACACATGGTTCCGCGAAACACTTCCACAAACAACTTGAACAATACTAAAACCGGTCACTGTGGAACAACTAGGAGCAATCACAAGTCGACACACACACAGAGAACAAGGAAGCGGCCGGCGACCAAAGATAGTACGACAGTCCTCTTATCGATGAGCAGTGCTGCTGCCACTCAAGGGCAGGCAAGTCAGCAACTTAGTGACGCCAGTAAATAGAATAGGAAACGAGAAGGGAGTACCGCCAAAACAAGATGTTAAGCAATAATGGCACAAACACGAGCCGCGCACGGTGTCATTAGATTGAATTACTTTAATCTGAATCTAAAAAATAAAAGTGATATTTAAGCAGTTACTGTAACAAAGCAACCCTTCAAAATTGAGTGGCGACACTTCTCTATTTTCATAAACCACACAAATACTGCATTTACTGTAGTTTCTGTTTCACACAGTAAATATTAATTTTAAGGTAGATTTTGAACAATATACTAGTTTGTGCTTGAGATGAGATGTTAACGCTTTTATAATTAACTGTCAATACATTTAAGCAAAACCATTTCTCAACACAATTTCATTTAAATTGAGTCTGGCTTTCCTGTACGCAAATAATGAAATAAATTGTCTGTGGCTTGTCTTGTCAGAAGCAGTGAAGTTTAGAATATATTGCAAAAAGTGCCTCTGTAGAATCTTCAAGTCTCTTATTAACTGGATAGACCAAAGGCGACGCAATGTCTACGTTTGATACGCATTCTTGAAGTAATACAGTGTGATTCTTGCAACACTGTATTTTAGGCTGGGAAAGTCTTGCATCCACTGCTACAATTTGCGAGAGACAACAGACAGTCTAATTACCGACTTCTTCCATAATTTGTGCCAATGTTAGCAGAAATATTTAATGCGATGCAGAGCGCACCAGTAACGAGACCTCACTCTAACACTGCTGGCTCTGTACTCATCACAGTTCAGTCTGTCTGCAGTACACTTCGTTACTCGTAAAAGGTTTTCGCAAAAAGGAAAACGACAAGGCCTACCTGACATCGCTATCTCGCCGCTATCCACTGGGTCTGCATGCGGCACATTTCCTTTCGTAGAAATGGCGTTCACGAAACGGAACGACAAGGGGAAAAGCTTGGCTGCCTTCAGGTCTAATGGCTTCCTCATTTATTTGGCAGAATTTATCTGCTTTTCGTAATGATAAAATACAATAAAGAGCTCAGACTTTACATATTGCTTTGTTTTTGTATTTATGATGGTTCAGCAATCAAATAAACGTGCATTTCATAATCCACCTATGCCTTTACAATGAGTTGTTCACTCCCCTCGCTATAAACTAATCATTACATAATCATTAATCAGTCAGGTGAGATTTCGACAGCAAACTATGTAAAAGCAACGTTGTTCCGTTACAACCTCCTTCACCTTCGACTCCGTCTACGTCGTAGTTCCATTTTTGTCTTTTGTATTACCAGAAAGTTTGCATCCGTATGCACAGGGTGACAGATAGGCAAGGAATATTTTAGGGAACTGATTTAAAAAGGTTATTACAAAGGCTCAGTCAAATCTTTACAGCCGGCCGGGGTGGACGAGCGGTTCTAGGCGCTACAGTCTGGAACCGCGCGACCGCTACGGTCGCAGGTTCGAATCCTGCCTCGGGCATAGATGTGTGTGATGGTCTTAGGTTAGTTAGGTTTAAGTAGTTCTAAGTTCTAGGGGACTGATGACCTTAGAAGTTAAGTCCCATAGTGCTCAGAGCCATTTGAATCATTTGAAATCTTTACAAGTTTTCTCCTAGAGTAACTTAGGCTCGCCTGAATGACCAAAGGAGCTTGTCTTTCAGAACATAGGTAGTTCTGTCCGGTTAAAGCTACTGACACGAGACAACTGCAGTCTTCTGCTTAAATTGCTAGCGAGTTCACGCCATCGGTTTTATCCAATAGCATGGGTGCGAGGCAGATCACGCGTGTGGATTCTGGAGGCTTCTGCAGAGCAGAACACAGTTGCTGCGGTCTTTTGAGATGGAGACCTCCAGTAGAACAGACGACTTTCACTGGAGGCAGAGCTTCTGATTCTGCGCCCCATGGCCGGCCACTAACAGACCTAAATACAGGGTGTTTCAAAAATGACCGGTATATTTGAAACGGCAAAAAAAACTAAACGAGCAGCGATAGAAATACACCGTTTGTTGCAATATGCTTGGGACAACAGTACATTTTCAGGCGGACAAACTTTCGAAATTACAGTAGTTACAATTTTCACCAACAGATGGCGCTGCGGTCTGGGAAACTCTATAGTACGATATTTTCCACATATCCACCATGCGTAGCAATAATATGGCGAAGTCTCTGAATGAAATTACCCGAAATCTTTGGCAACGTGTCTGGCGGAATGGCTTCACATGCAGATGAGATGTACTGCTTCAGCTGTTCAATTGTTTCTGGATTCTGGCGGTACACCTGGTCTTTCAAGTGTCCCCACAGAAAGAAGTCACAGGGGTTCATATCTGGCGAATAGGGAGGCCAATCCACGCCGCCTCCTGTATGTTTCTGATAGCCCAAAGCAATCACACGATCATCGAAATATTCATTCAGCAAATTAAAGACGTCGGCCGTGCGATGTGGCCGGGCACCATCTTGCATAAACCACGAGGTGTTCGCAGTGTCGTCTAAGGCAGTTTGTACCGCCACAAATTCACGAAGAATGTCCAGATAGCGTGATGCAGTAATCGTTTCGGATCTGAAAAATGGGCCAGTGATTCCTTTGGAAGAAATGGCGGCCCAGACCAGTACTTTTTGAGGATGCAGGGACGATGGGACTGCAACATGGGGCTTTTCGGTTCCCCATATGCGCCAGTTCTATTTATTGACGAAGCCGTCCAGGTAAAAATAAGCTTCGTCAGTAAACCAAATGCTGCCCACATGCATATCGCCGTCATCAATCCTGTGCACTATATCGTTAGCGAATATCTCTCGTGCAGCAATGGTAGCGGTGCTGAGGGGTTGCCGCGTTTGAATTTTGTATGGATAGAGGTGTAAACTCTGGCGCATGAGACGATGCGTGGACGTTAGCGTCATTTGGACCGCAGCTGCAACACGGCGAATGGAAACCCGAGGCCGCTGTTGGATCACCTGCTGCACTAGCTGCGCGTTGCCCTCTGTGGTTGCCGTACGCGGTCGCCCTACCTTTCCAGCACGTTCATCCGTCACGTTCCCAGTCCGTTGTAATTTTTCAAACAGATCCTTTATTGTATCGCTTTTCGGTCCTTTGGTTACATTAAACCTCCGTTGAAAACTTCGTCTTGTTGCAACAACACTGTGTTCTAGGCGGTGGCATTCCAACACCAGAAAAATCCTCTGTTCTAAGGAATAAACCATGTTGTCTACAGCACACGCTTACAGCAGAAAGACGACGTACAGAATGGCGCACCCACAAACTGCGTTGTCTTCTATATCTTTCACATCACTTGCAGCGCCATCTGTTGTTGAAAATTGTAACTACTGTAATTTCGAAAGTTCGTCCGCCTGAAAATGTACTGTTGTCCCAAGCATACTGCAACAAACGGTGTATTTCTATCGCTGCTCATTTAGTTTTTATTGCCGTTTCAAATATACCGGTCATTTTTGAAACACCCTGTATGAACCGCCGTCTCTCCCATTGTGCACCGACTTTAGTTATCCGACTTCCTAGACTGGTAAATTCTTCCCTGGACGCGCCCCTTGTATCCCTTACACCGAAATATACGCTCTTTATTTGACTTAATTTCCTGTTCTGTCATTTAACGGCAGTTCTGGACCCCCACTCACAAGTACTGACCGCTCGACTTCCTGTACATTGTCGTCCCTAAGCCTGACGCAGCAACCTCCATCCCTTTCCCCGCACCTGGTCATTTTCGTGAGAAGTGGGATGTAACAACCTCTTTCATCTTCTACCCGCACATGTTCTCCTATCAGGCGAATCCAGGCGGTCAGAGAAGTCAAGTGCCTTTGTCTGACACAGCTACACACTTTCTGCAGTGAATTACAGTTCGATATTTCATCAACGGGCTAGATGACTTTGTATTAAATGCTACAGCGGGATGATACGCTACTGTGGCGCTGGGATTTTAATTCAAATGGTTCAAATGGCTCTGAGCACTATGGTACTTAACATCTGAGGTCATTAGTCCCCTAGAACTTAGAACTACTTAAACCTAACTAAGCTAAGGACATCACACACATCTATGTCAGAGGCAGGATTCTAACCTGCGACCGTAGCGGTCGCGCAGTTCCAGACTATAGCGCCTAGAACCGCTCGGCCACAGAGGCCGAGGAGATTTTAGTGTGCGCCAGCACTACAGACGTCCACCGGAAGCCAAACGAAAACTGAATTACGTATATTTACTTTTTGTGGTGGTAACTCAAATTTTCTGTCCACCTGCCATGCACGCTACTGGCCATTAAAATTACTACACCAAAAAGAAATGCAGATGATAAACGGGTATTCATTGGACAAATATATTATACTAGAACTGACATGTGATTACATTTTCACGCAATTTGGGTGTATAGATCCTAAGAAATCAGTACCCAGAACAACCAGCTATGGACGTAATAACGGCCTTGATACGCCTGGGCATTGAGTCAAACAGAGCTTGGATGGCGTGCTCGGCCACCATTGACCAGACGTTTTCAGTTGGTGAGAGATCTGGAGAATGTGGTGGCCAGGGCAGCAATCGAACGTTTTCTTTATCCAGAAAGGCCCGTACAGGACCTGCAACATGCGGTCGTGCATTATCCTGCTGAAATGTAGGGTTTCGCAGGGATCGGATGGAGGGTAGAGCCACGGGTCGAAACACATCTGAAATGTAACGTCCACTGTTCAAAGCGCCGTCAGTGCGAACAAGAGGTGACCGAGACGTGTAACCAGTGTCACCCGATACCATCACGTCGGGTGATACGCCAGTATGGCGATGACGAATACACGCTTCCAATGTGCGTTCACCACGATGTCGCCAAACACGGATGCGACCATCATGATGCTGTAAACAGAACCTGGATTCATCCGAAAAAAATGACGTTTTGCCACTCGTGCACCCAGGTTCGTCGTTGAGTGCACCATCGCAGGCGCTCCTGTCTGTAATGCAGCGTCAAGGGTAACCGCAGCCACGGTCTCCGAGCTGATAGTCCATGCTGATGCAAACGTCGTCGAACTGTTCGTGCAGATGGTTCTTGTCTTGCAAACGCCCCCATCTGTTGACTCAGGGATAGAGACGTGGCTGCACGATCCTTTACAGCCAAGCGGATAAGATGCCTGTCATCTCGACCGCTACTGATACATGGTCGTTGGGATCCTGCTCGGCGTTCCGTATGACTCTCCTGAACCCACCGATTCCATATTCTGCTAACAGTGATTGGATCTCGACCAACGCGAGCAGCAATGTCGCGATACGATAAACCGCAATCGCGATAGGCTACAATCCAACCTTTATCAAAGTCGGAAACGTGATGGTACGCATTTCTCCTTCTTGCACGAGGCATCACAACAACGTTTCACCAGGCAACGCCGGTCAACTGCTGTTTGTGTATGAGAAATCGGTTGGGAACTTTCCTCAAGTCAGCACGTTGTAGGTGTCGCCACCGGCGCCGACCTAGTGTGAATGCTCTGAAAAGCTAATCATTTGCATATCACAGCATCTTCTTCCTGTCGGTTAAATTTCGCGTCTGTAGCACGTAATCTTCGTGGTGGAGCAATTTTAATGGCGAGTAGTGTACGTTGTTAATCTAAGGCCACTCTGTGTTCGCAGCTGCACCGACAGAGTCATGGAGGCGCATGCTGGACGTGAACGTACTGGGTCTGAGCATCTGCACCAGGGAGGCCATCCAGGATATGATGAGAAGGGGAGTCGACGACGGGTTCGTCATCCACATCAACGGGTAAGTTGCTGTGGGGTCGCACCATTCCATTATCCTGCTGTTCGCCAGATGACAGCGTGGTGCGTGAGATGGCCAGTGCAGATCACCCTACAACTAAGGCGTTCTCTGAACCACTAATCTTATTAAGGGTGCTGCTAAATTGGGTTGATCTTACACCTACGTTTCCAAGTGGACCAACAGTTCATTATGGACGAGGGTATTCGGGAAAAAAGGTCCGATTTCTAACAAATGTGTCAAACTTAACTTCTGAGGTCATCAGTCGCCTAGAACTTAAAACTAATTAAACCTAACTAACCTAAGGACATCACACACATCCATGCCCGAGGCAGGGTTCGAACCTGCGACCGTAGCGGTCGCTCGGCTCCAGACTCTAGCGCCTAAAACCGCACGGCCACTCCGGCCGGCGATTTCTAACAAACCTAAACCATCACCAATGAAGGTTTCCCGTGAAACTATCTACTCATATATTACATAGGGGGAGGGAACGTGGCGCAGCATCAGACGCCTGCGGAAGCTGTGTGTTAAGGAGGCTAATTTATTAAGTTCTCTAGCCTTTCTATTACGCTGCTGTGAAGAGAAGACTATTCCATGTTTTGCCTACGTGAGCCATATAAAATAAATAAAATAAATAAATAAATATACACTCCTGGAAATTGAAATAAGAACACCGTGAATTCATTGTCCCAGGAAGGGGAAACTTTATTGACACATTCTTGGGGTCAGATACATCACATGATCACACTGACAGAACCACAGGCACATAGACACAGGCAACAGAGCATGCACAATGTCGGCACTAGTACAGTGTATATCCACCTTTCGCAGCAATGCAGGCTGCTATTCTCCCATGTAGACGATCGTAGAGATGCTGGATGTAGTCCTGCGGAACGGCTTGCCATGCCATTTCCACCTGGCGCCTCAGTTGGACCAGCGTTCGTGCTGGACGTGCAGACCGCGTGAGACGACGCTTCATCCAGTCCCAAACATGCTCAATGAGGGACAGATCCGGAGATCTTGCTGGCCAGGGTAGTTGACTTACACCTTCTAGAGCACGTTGGGTGGCACGGGATACATGCGGACATGCATTGTCCTGTTGGAACAGCAAGTTCCCTTGCCGGTCTAGGAATGGTAGAACGATGAGTTCGATGACGGTTTGGATGTACCGTGCACTATTCAGTGTCCCCTCGACGATCACCAGTGGTGTACGGCCAGTGTAGGAGATCGCTCCCCACACCATGATGCCGGGTGTTGGCCCTGTGTGCCTCGGTCGTATGCAGTCCTGATTGTGGCGCTCACCTGCACGGCGCCAAACACGCATACGACCATCATTGGCACCAAGGCAGAAGCGACTCTCATCGCTGAAGACGACACGTCTCCATTCGTCCCTCCATTCACGCCAGTCGCGACACCACTGGAGGCGGGCTGCACGATGTTGGGGCGTGAGCGGAAGACGGCCCAACGGTGTGCGGGACCGTAGCCCAGCGTCATGGAGACGGTTGCGAATGGTCCTCGCCGATACCCCAGGAGCAACAGTGTCCCTAATTTGCTGGGAAGTGGCGGTGCGGTCCCCTACGGCACTGCGTAGGATCCTACGGTCTTGGCGTGCATCCGTGCGTCGCTGCGGTCCGGTCCCAGGTCGACGGGCACGTGCACCTTCCGCCGACCACTGGCGACAACATCGATGTACTGTGGAGACCTCACGCCCCACGTGTTGAGCAATTCGGCGGTACGTCCACCCGGCCTCCCGCATGCCCACTATAAGCCCTCGCTCAAAGTCCGTCAACTGCACATACGGTTCACGTCCACGCTGTCGCGGCATGCTACCAGTGTTAAAGACTGCGATGGAGCTCCTTATGCCACGGCAAACTGGCTGACACTGACGGCGGTGGTGCACAAATGCTGCGCAGCTAGCGCCATTCGACGGCCAACACCGCGGTTCCTGGTGCGTCCGCTGTGCCGTGCATGTGATCATTGCTTGTACAGCCCTCTCGCAGTGTCCGGAGCAAGTATGGTGGGTCTGACACACCGGTGTCAATGTGTTCTTTTTTCCATTTCCAGGAGTGTATATTGTTATTTAGATATTGATTATTCTATCTGTATGATGGTGATTGTGATTGCAATTGTAATTAATATTTTGCTTATCTGGAACGTGGACGTTTAATTGTTCGGTATCAGACGCTTGACAATGGCTTTTTCGTAAAGGCAATGTTACTCGTAGTTGACCGTGAAATAAAACTGAAATAATCGGACTTCGTAATTAAATCGTTTCCAAAGACTGCTGCGGTAGGTGCGGACTCATAATCTAAATCTCAATATTACAATAATTTGCCAGCCATGCCAATACGTCGTACAGAGGTGATTGTCTACTAAACATAAAAAAGTTACACAGTTAGTTAAATCAGATATATTCAATGAATAAGCCTACAGTTCATAATCCTACTTACTTTTATAAATATAAATTCTTTACAGAATCGAGTGCCTAGTGTGGTTGTAACTCGCAGTATTCTTCTATAACATGAAATATGGCGGTGTGCCAGACAATAAAAAAAAATACGTGCTTCTCGCACCACTTCTACCAGAGCTCTCCCTTTCTTAATCAAACATAAGAGTAACGTAATTGTGCTTTTGTTTTATCAGCGACACAGCGCTGCAGTTGTGTGCCATAGGCTTTATTTATTTGTCACTGATTATTTATTTAATTAATATTTTGAGTTTCCGAGGAAACTCACGCTCGGCATGCAAATGTGCCTTTATATTGCCCCCTGAATTGCGAGGTGAAAGGACACACCTGCAGGCGAGCAATTCACCTAAAGGCACAAGAAAATCTAAGTTATCTACAACTATTTACATGACTTACATTACACATTATACACATTATATACAAAATTTGAATGACGCGGGTGCGCCGTAAAAGTTCTTATGTTGGCAGATAGAGTGCGCGCATGCGCAGAAGCGTCTGTGTAACTGCGGCACTGCCGTTATATCGTACAGTTAGATCACGCGGCACAGTATTGCAGATCATATTGTTCGTGTGCGCGCGTTTTTCAGTCGTTGCACAAAGAAAATATTCAACCAAGATTACATATGAAGACTACATTCTATGACAGGTAACTTAGTTTTAAATTTACAATATTTGTTATAACACAATACAACTTAGATTGTTGAATGTTCTTAGTTACATAGTATTGTTTTGAAATACTTCCAAGAAAAATGTCCGTATTTTTCAGGTGCGTTGACCTATACACATCGTGTCGTTATTACAGTTCATATTCATCCGCTGCACAATAATTTTTTACAGGTTAGTATCGTCGTGGTAAAGTTTTTTGATCACAGTAACATCGTTGTATAACAACGTGATTAATACATAAGCGTGTCCATTTCTTATTTCCATTATAGTCGTAGTGATGCAGTTCGTTGTGACTAAAAGCATTGCTTATTACAGATCAGACGTGACCCGTCGAGTAATTGGTCCACGTGCAGTTCGTTTTTTACATTCCGTGGAAGCTTGGTTGCAGAACCTCGGACGGCACATAGCTGGCGTCGATCCTTGGACAGTCCAGGTAAGAGTGTCCGTCACATTTCGAGAACATTTCATTCCCTGAAGTTCCAACCAAAATTCTTCCACCCGTCGTGTTGTTTTCTGGACAGGCACTTTGTGTCCATTTAATCCAGTTAACATCTTGAAGTTGGGTACTGTAGTAATATCACTAGACGATGCACGAATTATGCACTTCACATTTTCAGTTTTTTGCTGAATATGGCTCACCTAAATGTTCGTAGTTATTAATCAAGGAAATCGTTCATCGTGTTTACATAGATACGCTGCATAATGAATGGCATTAACAGTTTCTTTCACATAGGTTTCCACGTAGTTGCAGAGTTAGTAATGTTCGTTAATGTCCGTGAACAGTGGTTCACTATGCAATGTCTTTTTGGCACTCGTTTTGTTCAAATTTTTACATAGTAACAGTTACACTATACATCAGTTAAAAGAATAAGTAATTATACATACACACGTCACATATTTTCTTAGCATAAACATAATATAGTTGCACATAAACATGTTTACATCATCATTACATCGCTATAGGTTATTACATTGTGTCACATTTGATTACATGAATTGCAGATATTTACATCCTCTTTAGCGGTTTTGCTGGGATATTATCGATGTTTTTTGTGATGTCATCTGAAATTAAGATAGGTTAGACACAACATTCATTACATCAGTAGGCAAGACCAGGCGTTTTCACTACTCAATAAATATTCAAAATAGTAAGAGAGAGAAAATGTTCGATTCCTCGCGTTTTGTGCGTGTGTATAGAGTGTCTGTGTGGCCTTGACTACTGATAGATGCTTTTCGTGTTGAGAGATGTGCGTCTAATCCATTTCTCAAAGTAAAAGATCGCTTCACAGATGACGTCTGTCAGTTCGTCAGGTGTCACACCAAGTCAGTGGTACCTTCAGTAACAAATGTTCCGTGAAAAATTAATATGTCATCCACTGCTACGTAATCATAAATTTTACTTTAATATTCCGTCTTTCAGGTGGAGGCGCGCGCTGAAAGAAGAGTTCTTCTGTCTTCAACTGCGTCACTGGAACCGCTGAAATGAAAATTTCTATACTACTTATTATCTGTGTTGTAACAACAGAGTTTTTCGAGTTGCTTAGCAATATTTTGATGGGTATGACTTTGACATTATTCAGCATGAAATGCTCTAAGATCTCGGTGTGCGTATAGCCCAATAATTTTGTTAGTTCTAGGATGTTGTAACAGATACGCATCAGGATGCGGTATGTTAACAATTATATAAGGTCCTTCATATAGCAGACGCCACTTAGCGTTGCGTCGTTTGAGTGCTACAGATTTATGATGAGTACGAAGTAGTACAAGCATTCCTACCTCGAATTTTTGTTTTCTTTTTATTATGTTTCTGTGATGTTTGTTTCGTATTTGTGCGTGATGTGTCAATGTAGTCAATACTTCTTTTATTTTCTGTTCAAGTGTGATTTCCTTGTCTGACAACTTAGGTAATGGTTCTATCCACTGATCGTTCTGTTTGCAATTGAACATGATCTCGTTAGGTGTGTAATTCGTATCGTAAATATTTAAGTTATTGTGTACGTCTTTGAAAAGACTTAGGTAGGACACCCAATTAGTATGTTTTGATGAAATATAGGTCCTCATGAATCGATTTAATTCTCGGAAAAGTCTCTCAGTCGCGTTACATTGTGGACTAAACCTCGAAATAAATATACTTTTAATGTTATTGTCCTTCAAGAAATTTCTCCATTTGTACCCAGAGTAGTATGCTGCATTATCTGATAGAATTGCTTTAGGTTTTCCCACGTGCGTCAGGTAATCACTTGAGAATCTTCGTATTATAGCATTTGCAGTGGCGGATTTTAAAGCATAAAGTTTTACATGTTTAGAAAATATATCGTAAAAAGCTAAGATATATTTGACGCCTCCAGAGCTTGCTGGATGCGGTCCACTGATGTCAGTACACAGAATTTCCAGGGGTTTACTGGGTAAAATAGAATGTAAATCTGTTTTTGTGGATAAATTCTGAGGTTTTGATTTTTGACATATGACACATGTTTTCAGTTCCCTGTAAATTTTTCTTCTCATATTGCTAAAATAACAGTATGTGCTGAGCTTTGCCAAACACTTTTTCGTCCCATAATGACCCCAAACTAAGTGTGTGTGCCAAATTAGATTACGTTCAGACTCTTTGGGAATGCATACTCACCAGTTAGTAGCATTTGGATGTCGGCGGTAAAATAACACATCATTGTGTAACTTGTAATACTTAGTCAAAGGATGATTGTGTTTTTCTACCAGTAATGTTATTATCTTATACCAGTGAGGATCAGATTTTTGTAATTCAGCCATGTTTCTGCACATATCAATATAATATTGGTGATACTGCTTGTCTTGCATTAAGAGAATCCTGTAGTCATTTATATTTCCTAAGTCACTGTTGGTATCATTCATACCTTGTGGAAGTCTAGACAAAGTGTCTGCAATGGTGTTGTCCTTACCTCTTATGTACTTAATTTCAAAAGAGTAGTTCTGAAGTGTGACTGCCCATCGTGATAGTCTAGGATGTACAAGTTTACAAGTTAACAAAAATGTCAGGGCCTGGTGATCGGTGTAAATTACTGTATGTTTTCCAAATAAATAATAATTGAATTTCTTGAATGCCCATACTATGGAAAGTGTTTCTAACTCAGTAGTGGAGTATGTACGATCACATTCAGTTAGAGTGCGACTCGCAAACCCAATAATTCTTATCTGTTCCTCCTCTTTATTCTTTACAACTTGAAATAAGCAACAGCCCAAGCCAGTACATGAAGCGTCACAAGTCATACAAAAATCTAAATTGAAATCTGGATGGCTCAATATGTTAGCATTCACTAAAGCATGTTTAATTGTATTAAAGTCATTCTGGCACTGTTCCGACCAGATCCAAACTTGATTCTATCTAAGTAGATTTAGCAGATGTTTACTGTTCAAAAGTGGTTGTGGCAAAAAACGTCTGAAAAATGAACATAGCCCAAGGAATGATTTTAACTGCTTTTTAGTTCGAGGGCTAGGAAAGTTTCTGATAGCATCTAATTTACTGGGATCCGGACGTATGCCCTGTGAATTAATGATATGTCCTAAATACTTTATCTCACTGCAACCAAATTTTGATTTTCTTAGGTTGGCTGTGACTCCAGCTTGTGCAAATTTTTCTAAAATTCTTTGAAGAGTGACAACGTGTTCATTCCAAGATTGTGTAGCTATCAGTATATCATCTACATAGTGTGTGACTGTCTCAACTAAATCGTCGCCAAGCACGGTATCCAGGGCTGTAATGAATACCCCAGAGCTGACATTCAGTCCGAAGGGTAGAACACAAAACTGATAGGTTCGCCCCCCGAACATAAATGCAGTATATTTCCGAGAATCGGGAGTGATACCCACCTGCCAAAACGAATTAGCGAGATCTATTGTGGAAAAATATTTTGCATCTAGAAATTTCTGTAATTGCTCTTCTAAATTTTCAGGTTTTGTGTGAACCGGTAAAATTATTTCATTAATAGCTCATGCGTCTAACACTAACCTAATGCTTCCATTTGATTTTTTGACAACAAGTAGAGGACTACAATAAGGTGAGGTGGATGGTTCAATGACCTTCCAGTCTAACATTTGTTTTAATTCTTGCCACACAGCAGGTCGTTGAGATAACGGTACGTTATATGTCTTATGGTAGAAGATCTTGTGAGGCTTAACTTCAATCTTGTACACATACGTGTTGATAACACCTAATCGTTTGGTAAAAACTTGTAAATATTTGGATAACACTTCCTGTAGTTTTATACGTTCATGTACACTGAGAGCTGTAGCTTCACTTATCTTATGATCAAGCAATGTTTTCAAGTCCATTATCTCTGTGTCAGATGAGTGTGTTTGTATGTCTTGAATGTCATTGTCAAGTACTAACTGAACCTTGTACCCTGTACAGTGTTTGTCATGCTTTAGAGTTCTCCTGTCCAAATCAATAATAATTACCCTGCTTTTATCATTTAAAATACATTTACCTTTGAAGAAGTCTATAATGCAGTCCTTCTCGCTCATAATATCTATTCCTAATATGCAATTTGTCACAAGGTTTTGTACAACCAGGAATGGCCATTGTACGGTTCCATTACCTATTTTAACGTTTACAAAAACTTGCTTCGTAACCCTACATGACTTATTACCTAGTGCAGCAGTTATTTTACAGTTTTGGGCAGGAAACTCAGGCACAGGTTCCAATTCACACATCTTTTTATAGAAATTAAAAGACAAAACGCTCACAGCTGCACCTGTATCTAGGATAATAGTAGTTGGAATCCCACCTACTACACCAGTAGTAGATGCTAAAACAATTTCATTTGTGTTTAAACGACATTGTGTACTGTCTTGTAAAAGTTCATCTGATATATTGTTATTGTGGTTGTATCTTATAAATAAAACAGGTAGTTTTTGTTTAGAATTACTCGGCATATCATTATTCTGTTGTTCAAGTGTGGTGTCAAATAACTGATTAACATTGAAGTCGGCCCCCAAGAATTCTTCAGCCACGACCTGGGGCACAGTAGTGACTGTTTCTAGTTTGTTGGATTAGCATTTGTACTAGGTACTGACACAGATTGAGGTTGTGCATCAGGTGTCATTTCTATTATATTCACATTCGGATATTGCCTATTATGATCTCCAAACTTTTGCGGTTGTTGTTGCTGTTGCGCATTATAACTTACCTGTCGGTCATAAGGTATGCTCCAATTTTGACCTGGTGGCTGCTGTGGTAAAGCAGAGTTTGAATGAAGGTACTGATCGTTACGAGTCCAACCTTGATGCTGTCTTGGCTCGCAGTTATTATTATTTCTATTTCTGTTTGTGTTTTTGTTATTACCTTTGTATCCGTTGTTACCGTTGTAGTTATTACCGCGGTGCCTTTTGTATGGATTGCCGCATGAAATGTTATTACTGTTGTAACTATTGTTTGTATTGGAATACGCGTGTTGATTTTGATTTCCGTACTGAGACGGCATGTGAGTTTGCTGTTTTTGTTGTACCGCGTATCCAACTGTGGGCGCGCCAGAATTGTGTTGGCAAGCCTGCATGTTTTGCATACCACTAGTGTAAACATTGTGTCTGCTGTTTTGCCGCGCGAAGCGCTGATCTTCAAGTAACATGTCAACCGAATCTAAGGCTGTTAAAAAATAATCTGAATCGTCATCCGGGATATGTAGGAGTTTTTCTTTAATGTTGAAAGGCAATTTGGCCTTCAACGCACGAAGTATATCACGCGTTGCGACTGGTTCGTCTAAAAAGTGTCCCATGTTCAAGTATTTTTCAAAATATCTGCGTAAGTTACCATTTTTACTGTTAAAAGTTTCAGGTTCTAAAATTTGTCTTCTGAGTCGCTCCTGGACGGATTGCGACCAGAATTTGTTCAGAAAAGCACGCTCAAACTCACTGTACGTGGTACATACGTCAGCTTGACTGTATGCTCAGACAGCTGCATCGCGTTGGATGTAACCGACAATATATGAAATCTTTTTCCGGTCACTCCAAGTGCGTGGAAATGCGTTACTAAAAGATTTAAGAAAAATCACCGGATGAATGGTTCGTTTTTCTGGGATAAAAATCTGAAATTGCCTGTGTTTCATTAAGCTTTCATCTTCCTTCGCATTGTGATATGGATTTATTCCACTGTAATTACTGGTATGTTCAGCTGGCGAGTAATTACGATAATGTTGCTGTGGTTTACCATGATAATAGCTTGTGTTTGTGTTTCCACATCGTGGTATGTGTTGTAGTCGTGGTGTGTTTTGTTCTTGTGTATTTGTCGTGTGCGGAATGTGTGTATCATACTCGAATGTATATTGGTTTCTGAACTGTACATTTTGACTGATATTTTCGTTACATTCAGACTGTAGTTGATCGGTGAATTGTCTCATGGGTGCAGTGACGGATTGTACTGCGTCACTGATCAGCTGTTTGTTATTAGTAATGTATTGCGCTACGGAGTCGTGCACAATTGTTGGTAAATTTTCACGTAAGCATCTATCAAAATGTTTGTCTTTGTTCTCAACCCAATCATGAAATTCTTTATTAATATTTTGAAAATGAGCTGTGGCATCTGATTGTAAGATGTCAGTCAGGTGTTGTTCAACATTGTCCAATTTATTCTGTACGTCAGTAATTCGTTTTTCAAGGTTGTCATGTACTGAAGGATATGTTTGAATTTGTTCAGTAAGAACTTCACACGTGACATTAAGGTTTTTTACTTGTGTCTGTAAAAGTGCTACGTCAGTTGTAGTCTTTTCTTGTCTCGTATTGAGCTGGGAAAATTTAGTACTGAGTTCGGTCATCTGTTTGGTCAGTGTGGCGTCTATAAGTTCCACACGTTTACACAAAGTGTCATTACCTATCTTGATTGCTATGAGATCAGATTTGATTTCGTCATTTTGTGTTTTTAACTGTTCATTTTGTGTCTCTAATTGTGCCTTTAAGGTTGCCATGTTTTCGGCGTTCTGTTTCCTTATGGTTGCCATATTTTCTGCGTTTTGTTTCATTAGCATTTGTAACATGTCGGCAATGTTTACCGTTTGCAAGGTCTCTGCCCCCGCCGCGTCATTAGACGTGACGTCATGCATTAACATGGGCTCTGATTGAGATTTTGAAATTTTTGTAGTGGACGGCCTATCGTCAAAATTTTCGTC
The DNA here is from genome assembly GCF_021461385.2 of Schistocerca piceifrons. NCBI lineage: Eukaryota > Metazoa > Arthropoda > Insecta > Orthoptera > Acrididae > Schistocerca > Schistocerca piceifrons. The sequence continues at coordinate 89,882,146 of NC_060145.1, read as the reverse complement.
AACACTTGCGTCAATGTTTGATGAATCGTCACTACCGGTTGCTGTCGTAAAGTCATTTTCTAACACTTGTCTCACGTCCGAGTCGGATTGCGTCTGAATAGTACGTCCTTGCTGTTCCATTTTTGCGTATTGTTTTCTAATTATTACCATGCCACACGTGATATATGTTTCAAGAAAATTTTTGACACTGATTTTAAAATAAAATGTAGTTGAGCATGAATCGCTCGTAGCAACAATGGCTGTCTGTTAATTTAAAAATATAAACTGAATTTGAGATTATTGGTAATGGCTGCTGGCCATGATACATGATATCCTACAGAAGTCGGCCATATTGTACACTCGTGTATTGGTATTGTTGCATACGTTATTGTTTAGGGAAAAGTACTGAGAATAAAATTTATCACTGAAACTGTTATGCAGAAAAGAAACACTACAGAATTTACTGAAAAGCTAATACACTGAATTATACATTTGGTCAAGCCTACCAATGCAAAGATGCTGCGTCTTACCTTATTTTGCTGGAAGTTTCATTGCGTCTTCCTGCAAAATTTCAGAATTGGAAAATATCTTCAGATTTTGTTATCTCTCATACATTGACGTCCAGGTCCAGAAAGTTGATTTTTTACATGAAACAAAGAGAACAATGTAACAAATGACAAAATAACAAGTCCGACACGCAGTCGCCAATATAAAATAAATAAAATAAATAAATAAATATATATTGTTATTTAGATATTGATTATTCTATCTGTATGATGGTGATTGTGATTGCAATTGTAATTAATATTTTGCTTATCTGGAACGTGGACGTTTAATTATTCGGTATCAGACGCTTGACAATGGCTTTTTCGTAAAGGCAATGTTACTCGTAGTTGACCGTGAAATAAAACTGAAATAATCGGACTTCGTAATTAAATCGTTTCCAAAGACTGCTGCGGTAGGTGCGGACTCATAATCTAAATCTCAATATTACAATAATTTGCCAGCCATGCCAATACGTCGTACAGAGGTGATTTTCTACTAAACATAAAAAAGTTACACAGTTAGTTAAATCAGATATATTCAATGAATAAGCCTACAGTTCATAATCCTACTTACTTTTATAAATATAAATTCTTTACCGAATCGAGTGCCTAGTGTGGTTGCAACTCACAGTATTCTTCTATAACATGAAATATGGCGGTGTGCCAGACAATAAAAAAAAATACGTGCTTCTCGCACCACTTCTACCAGAGCTCTCCCTTTCTTAATCAAACATAAGAGTAACGTAATTGTGCTTTTGTTTTATCAGCGACACAGCGCTGCAGTTGTGTGCCATAGGCTTTATTTATTTGTAACTGATTATTTATTTAATTAATATTTTGAGTTTCCGAGGAAACTCACGCTCGGCATGCAAATGTGCCTTTATAGCCACCATATTAACACAGCTGCTGCCAATAGAATATTTCGTCGTGCCAGTTTCGCCCTGATGCGAGAGAGGATACATTATACTAGAAATCAATTGGATACAAACGGACGCGTGCTAATGGCCGTCCACTTGCTGTTGTCGGAGTCACTCTCGGCTTTGGATTGGGAATGGATTGATGCAGCCACAGTAGCACAACAAATGTCATCACAGTGGACAACCACAGAAAGGCAGAAAGGCTTTCACAGCAACAGTATGGAGCAGAGCGGAAAACAACTGAACAGGCCGTTATCTACATGACGAGAAGAAACATCGACGCGGGTGCCATGTCGGCTCTCAAGAAGGGACTTCATTATACACCATCGCCTTAGAGTATCCTTTTTGCAGACGTAATAAGTAGGGTGGAACAAGCAGTTCACAAGAAGCCCAGTGAAACTGCAGAAGAAATTCGCCGAGAAATGAGTCGCACTCTTTCTAAATCCAAGCCGCCGACTTCGAACATTACAAGAGCTGAGCATAATGGTCTTCGTGAACTCCGCAACGATCCACACGTCGTAGCCCCGTCAGCTGACAAGGACAATGCAGCCGTCATTATGGAACGAGCAGACTACAAGGCGAAGATTCGGTTGATGCTGGAGGAAGAGACATATCGAAAACTGTCAAAGGACCCAACTTCAAGAATAATGAAGAAGAGGTCAGAGCTTCTCAAGAGGTCATCGCTGGAAGAGAATCTCATCAAAAATCTCCTCCCTCGGGCGCCTCGACCACCTACATTGTAAGGCCTTCCAAATGTTCACAAGAAGAACACTTCTCTACGCCCCATCGTGAGCACCAATTGCATGGGAGCTTAATTAAAAAGAAAAAAAACTAATATTAATGAATAAATGCAATAAATTTACTAGCTGTGTGACTGGTTACGAAGTCTCGTAACCGGTTGGACCCGACCATTATTAGCACGCAATCTGACTGCACAAGCCAGCCGCGGTGGTCTCGCGGTTCTAGGCACGCAGTCCGGAACCGTGCAACTGCTACGGTCGCAGGTTTGAATCCTGCCTCGGGCATGGATGTGTGTGATGTCCTTAGGTTAGTTAGGTTGAGGTAGTTCTAAGTTCTAGGGGACTGATGACCACAGCAGTTGAGTCCCATAGTGCTCAGAGCCATTTGAACCATTTTTTGACTGCACAAAATAAAAATAAAGAATGACAAGGAATTTCCATTAACACAATTGATTAATTAAGTCCCCTGCAACTATAAAAGCTACGAATCAACAAAGCACAAGTGTAACTGTTCCGTGTGTGGTAGTGTAACTCAATGTACATATATCTGGCTCGGTTCTTTCTCAGTACGACAAAATATTTTAAACACCACTTACAATGAACTAATTGAAAAACCAGAAATACTATAATAGAAACCAGAATTACAAGTCTAATAAATCAACACTAGCCAGATGCTTTGTTGACTGTACCTGTGAGCAAGAGGGATTGTTATTAAAGAAAACTGTAATACCTTTTTATCTCATTATATATTGACGAAAATATTCCATTACACCAGGATAGTAAATCAAAATCCCATCTCCTTTCTCAGATGTATTCTGAAAATTGCATCTTCTTCCATCTATACATTACACCAACCGAACAGTACAGCATTTCAGTCAACACTCAGATCGTCTACTCTCTTGCCCAACAGAACAACGACTGCTCTCGACATCCTCTGAATTACTACTGCCAGCGGAGGCGGCGGAATAATAATCTTTGGCGCAGTCTCTGGCGCTGTGACTCAGTGTAGCCACCTTTCACAATGCGTCGCCAACTTACAGACCCACGAAAGCATCTGGACAACCTCCTTAACCCACACGTTTGTCACTGTGCGCCCCACATCAAGAATTCAGCCGACTTCTTCAGTCGAATTAAATGCCTGCGTCTCGGAGAAGGGGATATTATGGTCAGCGCGTTCCCATTAAAGACTCTTTAGATCTGCTCTCCCAGTTATTTCAAATGGTTAAAATGGCTCTAAGCCCTATGGGACTTCACATTTGATATCATCAGTCCCCTAGACTTTGATCTACTTAAACCTAACTAACCTAAGGATATTACACACATCCATGCCCGAGGCAAGATTCGAACCTGCGACCGTAGCAGCCTCGCGCTTCCCGACTGAAGCGCCTAGAACCGCTCGACCACAGCGGTCGGCCCCAGTTATTTGACGTCAGTTTTGTGGTTTTATTCAAGCATACTCTGACGTCATCCAATTTCTTGTACGATGGAGAATATTTCAACCAGACGGACGGCGTTGCGATGGGAAGCTCATTAGACGCAGTTGTGGCCAATCTGTTCATGGAGTACTTTGAAAACATCGCCCTGGACACGGCTCCTGAAAAGCCTAGTTGCTTTTATCGTTATGTCGACGATACGCTCGTTGTTTGGTATCATGGACGTGAAAAGCTGGGAGAATTGTTGGACCACATCAACAACATCCATGACAACATCAAGTTGACGATGGAGGTAGAGACAGGTGGTGCCTTGTCGTTCGTTGAAATCCCCGTCCGCCGCAAAGCAAATGGGTGTCTCAGCCACAGCGTTTACCGAAAACCCACCCACACAGACCGATATCTGCACGCTAACAGCTATCACCATCCGTTGCAGAAAAGTTCTGTTCTGAGGACCTTAGTGCATCGAGCAGAAACCGTCTCATATTCTGAAAACTTGCCGAAGGAACTGAGCCACTTACAGGAAGTATTCAAGGAAAACGGCTACCACAACCGCCACGTTTCGAAGCTATCTTTCCGAAAGTGTGTAAGCAGAAAGACTCCGACGAAGTTTGTATTCTTGGGATTATGTGATTCAATAACAGGAAAGTTAAGCCGGCTCCTAAAGAGGCATAAAATCGATTCGGTCTTCAGGGTTCCAGCAAAAATTCGACAACTCTTGAGGCCTGTGAAAGACGACGTAGGCCTGAGAACGCCAGGAGTATATAAAATACCGTGTGGGTGTGGACGGTTCTATATCGGACAGACTGTGCGTACCATTGAACAGCTTTGTGTAGAACACGAGAGACGTTTTCGTCTACGGTACCCTGAGAAATCGCGGTAGGAGAGCATGCATTAGGAAACGGTCACTGTATTGCATTCGACGAGACATCTATTATCTCATGGACTAACAGTTTTTGGGATAGCATAATAAAAGAAGCGATCGAAATGAAAATCTGTGACAACACGCTCAATAAAGACGGCGTGGGAGCCTACCATCGGAAGGTTGAAGCGGGCGCGGCGGCCGCACAACGCAAACATTACCATATATGGTGCGGGACCGCGTACCAGTGACGTCACGGAAGGCAGCGCGGCTATATAAGGACGGCAGCAGCAACCAGAAGACAGTCACCACTTGACAATGGCCGAGGAGTACTCGGCCGAAAGCTCGTGGATTTTAAACCACTTGACGCGGCTGGAGGCCCGAGAAACCTGTATTAGTACAAACCGCCTTGAAACTATGCACTCCTATAAACCGTCACAATTTTTACAAAAAATCTCTTTTTATTTATATCATTACATTATTTTCTATTTTTCTGCATACTTGTTTAAACATCTGTCGTAACATTATACACGCATTTGTATCCATATGTCATAGTCGTGTGCACTGGTTGGTTTGTGGGGATTAAAGGGACCAGACTGCTACGGTCATCGGTCCCTGTCGTGTGCACTGTGAGGATGACCAGAGACAATTTTGTGCAAAGCTGTTTGTCCCACATAAATTCCATTGCTACAGTTGAAACTGCGCTGAAGTTGAAATTGTGAATTACCGGTTTTGGCGAATCGTGAATCGCTCACTCCCATACTGCAATCGGGCGTTGGCTACGCTTCAGCGATGTGGTTGGGGAGCACCACGGTACAGCCGAGATTTTTCATCTTTTGATTTTCACGTCTTTGGCGACCTGAAGGATGACGTGCGTGGACTCGATTTCAGTCGGACGAGCACGTGTAAAATTGGGTGTGGTTGTGGATACGTCGCCGGCCGACTGCGTTCCACGAAACAGGAAATGATCGTCTCCCAGTGGTGTGAATGTCTTAACTTGCATGTTGATTACTTTTAAATGGAACCATTCCATGGTCTCATTGTATTGGGTGTCTAGTTTTCATATCAAAATATGTTGTAAAATAAGTTTCCTCTCACTACCATGAATAACGATGTCTTAATTTTAGAATCACCCGCTTACATTGTAACATCCCTACAGTAAAAATATGTATAATATTCACATTTTTGTATAGCCTCCCCACAGATAAATTCCGTAACCTACCAATAATACAATGTGACTAACCTACTAACTTCCTAATAAAGAATGTGACTCATATATAACATTTCAATAATTAACTGACTGCCGCGCGGGATTGGCCGAGCGGTCTAAGGCGCTGTAGTCATGGACTGTGCGGCTGGTCCCGGCAGAGATTCGAGTACTCCCTCGGGCACGGGTGTGTGTGTTTGTCCTTCGGATAATTTAGGTTAAGTAGTGTGTAATCTTAGGGACTGATGACCTTGGCAGTTAAATCCCATAAGATTTCACACACATTTGAACATTTTTTGAATTAACTGACCGTGAATCTAAAGTGCTAAATTTTGGACGTCAGCAGTGCTGCGTCATGGCCCTGAAAGATCGTTCTAAATAAATTGAAAATTCTTACCTCAATGAAGTCGCCGGACAACGTGTATGTATCTGCTCCTATAAGAAATTTTTCTGGCACAGCCCAGTGCAATGCTGGCCGCTAGATTTGTCATGTATAAAAGGATACGACTGATGTTGCTTTACGATAATCGGGATGACCATGGGATTGCAGAAATTAATAAATTCTTTAAATTCAGATGAATGATTGTCAAAAAGTTAATTTTATAAAAAGGATTATTATTAAGATTTTTTGAATCATTTACATGGGACTTGATATAACAATAGTACAAATTGTAACAAACTACATATGCGCGCGTCTGCTTTTACCTTTTATTACATTGCTCAGGCACCGCCATCGCTCCCCACGACCGGCCCAGCCAACTCCATATACACGACTGCTGGCTACTACTTACTGCTACAGACACTGCTCTTACTGCAGCCAACACTGCTCTTTGGTCTGAGATTCTCTTATACCTTACATATAGCAGGCAGCGCGTGAGCAATCCATCGAAATTATATCTGCTCGAGTGTGCTAGAAATAAATTCCTTACAACATTAGTGACTTGGCGGGTAATAGTTCTCACATTATGAGGCTTCTCGCTGCTGACGCAGTTTTATACGTGAAGTTTCGGTCAGGTAAAAATTGCAGCAATATCGAGTTAGATAGCGAGCAAATACATGTCTGGTACAAAGCTGGCAACTAGCTCTTAATGTAGAGGGATACAAAGTTACAAGATTTCACGGGGTGTAAAAGTGTAGTGTCGCATGACTTCTGGAATGATGAGCTGTCATGTATTTCACAGTAAAAATATGAGGATAGGATATGGGGATACGAAGTGGAACAGTCTCATAGGCTTACTTGCATGTAAAGCAAATGATAGGTGTTGATTTATGCCAAAATACTGGGGAAATTTTTCTACAAAAGAAACTCTATGCAAAACACTTGTACAGCACACAGCTGAGCGCTCCTCAAGTGTATGTATGGTACATACAAGTTGATTCACGAAGATATGCAAATATTTTAATATGATATTCTGAACGTTTATACAGTCTTAAAGAAAAGTAAGCAAATTTACTTGTGTAATAATCTTTGCTACTCTGGATGTACTGGAAAACTACTGCAGATAAACGTCTGGGACATGTTCTATTACATTCACCAGAGCAATAACAACAAAAATAAATCGAAATCGTGCGTTACTTTAACCTCGTAGTTTTGCGATGGCTTCATATTAGCGAAGTTTGCTAAATTCAAGCAAAGTCTTTTATTAGCCGTAACTCCGTAACTAAACATTTGCGGACCTATGTTTGTATGAATTTTTTGTGTAGTTTTACTAGTGGAATTATTAAAATATTTGCGTATCTTCGTGAATCACCCTGCATATCAGGCCATATTATCAGTGGGCGTTGAAAGTAGAATAGACCGCGGATAGTTCTTAAAATGTTTTCAGTAACTTCTGTACAAAATGGTTATAGGGCTATTTTGATGCGAAATACCTTACAATGTTGCCGTTGTTATAGACTCACTGCATATTTTTTCCTTAAGGCAGCTATCAAAAATGTCACTCACGTTCATTGTAACAATGCGACCCACAATGTAACACGTTGTTACAGTAGGTGGGGTAAGTTGTTACACGTAGCGTATCTTATAAAACATCTATAAAAATGTTATAGTTTTGCATTACACGTTGCTCTTCTTCTCTTACATGTAATTCGTTATCACTATTGTAGAAAACGGTTTCATTTGTACAAATTACTGGCGATCTGGCATTACTTCTTTTGCTGCTTTAGTATATGTTTCCATTGGTGTTGTATCTCGGTTGGTATTCTTTTTGTAATATCTCATGTTGCCTTCGAAATGAAAATGCACGATAAAATACTGCATGTGACATAGGGCAGGTCGTTACATCGTAATAACTGGGCTCAATGAGTTGTAATACACTGTGTCATACATTGCCACTTCATATGCAATTCGGTATGAGCATCAGTTTTCTATTGTAGAGAAATTTTAAACGTCTTATCACTCACTGGAAGTTAGAACTTTCACATGATACAACATTTGAACTGATATACAGAGAAGAAAGATTTCTAGAAACAGAAACAACGTCCCCTCTCTCTGTCTCTCTAATACAGACATGAAGACTGTACTACCAGATGCTTTCCTCTACCGGAAAGAAAGTGCTTTGGTATCATCACTTAGTTCGAAAGTCGCTTGGAACGTGTTGCCCCATGTAACAACTAACCCTGGTCTCCCATACACCAAAAAGGGATGTCCGAATCGTCACACGTTTGTTTGGTGGCGAGTGAGTATAACAGAAGTGTTGAAAAATTGTAAATGTCTGACATTCAATGAAATAATTCGTAAATATCTCGTGAACTTCTTGGCAAACTAAAAATATTCTTCGGTTTCCTCCGTATCAGTGCCTTATAGATCGAGTAAATGAAATTAGGCTCTCGGGGAAGCGTGCAAGCAGTAATTTAGCATTTCCACTACATGTGAAACGGAACGGGAAGAAACTTTAATTATGGTGGGATAACAAGCACAAACGGAGACGAAATAGTGAAGACAGACGAATATCAAACAGGAAAAACGACATGGCACAGTAGATATCCTTGGATGATACACGAGTTATCGAATTTAAATGGAAGAGAATATAAGTGGAAGAGAAACGTCTAAGACTATGAGATTGACAGAAAGTGTTAAATAGCTAGGCAGGTTTGATTAGAAAAATGCAAGGTCGTAGACACGTGGGTGACAATGGGGAGAAGTAGATACAGGAAAATCAAAGAGATCTTTGTAGAAAAGAGAAGAATTTGCATGAGATTTAAGAGCTCATATCGCAAGCCAGTACTAGGCGAAGAATGGAAAGCTGAAAATAGAACGAATATGTAAAAGGGTCTTAAAAGGGAAATGGGTTTGATCGCAAACATATAGAAAGAGAAGAAGACGTAAATGAAGATAAAATCGAAGATAAGATACTGCGAGAATAATTTGATAGAGCACTGAAAGATGTAATTAGGAAAAAGGTCCTTACAGAAGATGACATTCCTACTACCTTGGGAGAGCCAGCCAGCCATGAGAACTTTTCCACCTGTTTTGGTAGACATATGGAACAGACGAAATACCCTCATTCAAGAAGAATATAATAACTGATACTAAAATTGTACATAAAAGGTAGATGTTGACAAGTGTGCACACTGCCGAACCATCAGGTTACTAAGCTCATAGGCAGCACAACGCGCGGGGCTACAAGCGGCGCTCGGGGACCACAGCACAGCTGAGACACCTGAGGATGGGCTAGCAGTCCAAAACCGCTTGGGTGAAAATAAAGTAACTTACAACTGATGCGGTATTTTCAACCTCTGCTAATGAGATATAGTTGCAAAACATTGACACGAATTATTTATTATTTGCAGAAGAATGGATTAATTGGTAGAAGCCGACCTCCAGGGAGATTGGTTTGGATTACAGAGAATATTGGAACACGCAAGCAATAATGATACTAAGACGTATCTTAGGTTGAAGGCCTCTTAGGCTGAAGAAAGATTTCTGTAGATTTAGAGAAAGCTTTAGACAATATTGACTGGAGTACACTTTTTGAAATTCTGAAGGTAGCAGGGATAAAATACAGGGAACGAAAGCTTTTCTAAAACTTGTACAGAAAGCAATCTGCAGTTATAAGAGTCGAAGCAGTTGTTGAGAAGAGAGTGAGACAGTGTTGTAGCCTATGCATAATGCTATTGAATTTGTATTGAAAGGTGGTGAAAGTAACAAAGCAGGCATTTGAAGAGAGAATGTTGATGAAGAGAAATAAAAACTGTGAGGTTTGGCAGCGACACCGTAATTCGGCCACACATGGTAAAGAGCTTGAAAAGAGACCATAAGACGAGTATCAGGAAAAGAAGGATAATTGAATGCAGTTGAATTAAATCAGGCGATACTGAAGCAAAAACATTAGGAAATGAGACAAAGAAGGTAGTAGATGAGTTTTGCTGTTTGAGCAGCAAAATAAATGATGATGGCCGAACTAGGGAGAATATGAAATGTGTACTGGCTGTATCAAGAAAATCGTTTCTGAAAAAGAGTGATTTATTAACAAAAAATATAAATTTAAGTGTTGGGAAGCCTTTTCTGAAAGTGTTTTTCTCATATGTTGTCATATAGGAAGAGAAAGGTGGACGATGAAACAGTTTGGACGAGAAGAGAATAGAAGCATTTAAAATGTGGTACCATAGAAAAATTTTGAAGATTGGATGATTAGATAGAATAACTAATGAGCAGGTACTGAATCGAGGTCGAGAAAAAAGAAATGTCTAACAGAAGGGATAGAATACATGCAGAGGCACCGAGGAATCGTCAACGGAAGTGAATGGGTAACAATTGTAGAGAAAGGACGGCTTGAATAGTGTAAGCAGATTCAAAATGTTGTAGGTTGCTGCAGCTATACAGAAATTAAGAGACTTTCACACAATAGCCTAAGCTGGAGAGCTGAATCAAAGCGACCCTTGTTGTGTATACTTCTATTGTCTATTGTCAAACCGCAATTTATGAAAGATGTTTATATTTTATTTAAATGGTTCAAATGCCTCTGAGCACTATGTGACTTAACTTCTGACGTCATCAGTCCCCTAGAACTTAGCACATCCATGCCCGAGGCAGGATTCGAACCTGCGACCGTAGCGGTCGTGCGGTTCCAGAGTGTAGCGCCTAGAACCGCTCGGCCACTCCGGCCGGTTATATTTTATTAATAGGATTAAGTAGGAATAATTAATATTTGTCATTTTGGAAATAATTGTGATAGCAGGGAATGTCTGCACCAAAGTATTGTCGGCGAGGGAGGCCGCACATTGATACAATTTTAAAAAGGACGGGAGAGACCACGTATGGATACATTTTAAGAAAAGAGCGGGAAAGCCCGCACATTTATACATTTTGTAATGGTATCAGGGATTATCTGCACGAGAAAGCATTGTTGGCGGGAGAGACCGCACTTTAGCGTTCGTAGGAAGTCAGTAGTAAGCGAGATGTGAAGCGAGTCGGTAGCAGGTCTGAAGCGAGAGGTTGAGAGGAGCGGTGTGCTTGTCAGGCACCAGCTATTATTTACAAGAGATTATAAACGGATGTACAGAGACATCAGCTAACTATTATCATAAGAGGAACTAATATTATTGAATTATTATTATTATTATTATTATTATTATTATTTTTTTTTTTTTTTTTTTTTTTTTTTTTTTTTTTTTTTTTTTTTTTTTTTTTTTTTTTTTTTTTGAGAAACTCAAGACTACTGAAGGTATGTTTGCGCAATGCTAGTTGTCAGATCATTGTGAAACGTAAGTCCCATTTGAACGTTTGTAAAATCATTTCATTACCAACAGTAAATAGCTGAAGAATCGTTTTCAGAATATAACTAAATTTTGCCAGCAATATTGCATTACTGATTGTAACCCATCCCAAAAACCATCAACGTAAAACTTTGCAAAATTTTATTGTTGTCAAGAAAAAGTGTAACTACGAATTACGTAACTTCAGTCAAATTAATTAAAGAATAACGTCAGCTTTGCTATTAAAGAATAAGGTCAGCTTTGGTAATAAATACAGCCACTTATTATGACAGCCCACCAGCAGCTAATAGAGTATAGTAAAACAGAGTAAGTATATTCATGTCGCAGTTCGATGTAGCAGTCAGATGGCGACCCAGTAACAGTAAAAAAAGGTAAGTAAAAGTTTTGGGTTATTGCAGGTTACGACTGAGGGCCACGACGACGACACATTCTATGTTTCGTCGAAATAATCAGCAAATCACTTTTAATAAGCAGTATTTAAATTTGTATGCGAAGATTGCACTTATTATTATTGTGAGAGAATTAATTTCAAAGGGAACATTTCATTTGTTATTATTAAGCAAGAGATAGAAATCGTAAGGGAAGGTTTCATAGGTTACTGTAGAAGGGAAGGTTGGTTAACAAAAGAGATATAGAGAAGGCGGGAAGGTTTCATTATATTGGGGACCAGAACGACAAGGAAAACACCACCACCAACAGAAAGCACATTTAACTACTTCCTGCACATCGATTGGCAGAGTATATATTAGATGTGTAAACTTCACAAGCTTCAAAAAATCTTAATATGCTTAAATGATGCATATTTGTACGATCAGATGCAGATAGAATGACAGTGTTACTGGTTTGTACTTAACATGCAGAACTCGTCTGCAGATTGATGAATTATTCTTTGGCTCTCTGTATAGTGATTTAGTTCTTCCTCTTTCGGGAGGAGGTAAGGTTTTAATTTTGTAATATGTACAACAAAATAATATAGATAGTGCAGGAAACTATATTTTCCCATTAATTTTTAATAACCATCATAAATTACACGTCTTCCAGTCAGCGCAATTTAACATGTTTCAACAAATCCAAAACTGACCAGTTCTTAGCGCCATAGCACACAAACAACTCAACTAAGCACCTCACAACAATGTTGACCAGCCGTACAACAGCTAGCATAACATCTTAAAGACGCTGTAATTTAGTGTTTTACATCCAGAGAAACTTACACATGATTAACTGTTGATGTAAAGAAATATCTTTTTAGTTATTTCTGAAAACAGTTACAGGAAACTTAAAATATAATCGTAATAACTTTAAATGTAAATAACTTCAGATGGAATTACAGTTTTGAACTACATCGAAAATATAAAAGGTACAATGTTTTAAAGAACGATACATGTATTCTGTTTATAAATATAACTTAAAGACAAAAAACTACGCATCACTAAGGAATTATGCAAATCGGCCACAAACTGATGTTCGTACAGTTATCGACACAAAATGCAA